>NC_047021.1:42845283-43189375 GCF_902652985.1 Pecten maximus
GGTATGTTAGATGGATAAGATTTTGGAGGGATTGAAAACGGTTAATTGGTGGGGGGTGGACCAAAGTTTTTTTAAGGGGTAAAGAAAGGCGGGGGGGGGGGGGGACCCAGGTAATGGTTGTAAGGGGGTGGAACTTTTGTTGGGGGGGGGGAAACAAAGGTTTTTGGGTGGATGGGGCAAAGGTAATTGGTTAGGAGGGGGTGGAAAATTATTGGTTTAGGGTGGACAACAGAAGGTAGGAGGGGGGGAAACGGTTATGTGTGGGGGGGTTAACAAAAGTTTTTGGTGTGGAGGGAACTGCAACCGGTATTGGTAGGAGGGGGAACAAGGTATTTAGGGTACAATATTGATGGTGCCCCGTACATTGGTTAGGGGTGACCAAAGGTAATTTGAATGGACCAACATTATTTTAATCGACCAACAGTAGTATTTGTAGAGTACCATATAGTTAAGGGGACACGTATGTTAATGTCGGAAACATTAATTGTAATCACCATTATTGGTGAGAGGGGGTAAACATATTGTTGTACCAAAGGTTATGGTGTAGGAGGGGTACCAGTATATTGGTTGATATCCGGATTTTTTTAAGGTGACAACAGTATTGATTAGAGGTGACCAACATATATTGTTAAAGTGTGGACAATTCTTGGGTAGAGTTTACAACATTATTTGTAGGAGGTAGACAATTAATGTTTGTAACCAACAAGATATTGGTAGAATTGACCAACAGTATGTTAGATATCAAGTATTTTTTGATTACAACAGTATTTGTAGATACAAGGTTTGGTTGTACCGTATAGTTGTGAAGGTGAAAGTTTGTCAGTAGGGGTGACCACAAAATTGGAAGGAGGGTGCCAACTTTTGGTGTAATCCAACAAAGGTAGAGGGTACAAGTTTTGGTGTAGATGGAAGATGTTGTTGTGATAGGTGTGACAAGTTTTGTGTGAGTACCAACAGATTTGGTAAGAAACAGTTTTATGGTGAAATAGGATAGTGTGGGTACCACGTTAATGCTAATGGGGTGCAGTAATTGTGTGGGGGGGGGACCGTTGTGAGGAGGGGGAACAGGTAAAGGGAGTTGGAGGGCACAAAGTATATTGGTTAGAGAGGTGAACATGAGTATCTGTAGGTACAGGCTTCTGGAGTAAGGGTGGACAACGGTTATGGTTTGAGGGTCGGTGACAAGTATAGGTGTAGTGGCAGGGTGAAAGGTATATTGGTTTAGAAGGGTAAGTAATTGTTGTAGGTACAAGGCTATGATTGGGTAGATGGGTGACCTTTTTTGGATTATACCAAAGAAAATTTGGATGTATAAGGGTGAAACAGTAATTATGTGAGAAGGTTTCAGATCATACAGGTATATTGGTGAGAAGGTTCAGGACCAACAGATCTTGTACCTCCAACCACAGGTAATGTGTAGAGACCCTACACTTACTATCTGGTGTATCTGATGGATCACCACTAGTAACGACCAACTACATGTATTGTATGGATGCCAACAGGTTATTGTGTAGGTGACAAATAATTGGTAGGGGGTCGACCAACATTATGCTAATAGCGTACATATTCGGTATGTACACAGTTAATGGCTAGAGGGTAGTGTATCAACAGATATTGGCTTTGAGGGGTGAAAAGTATTTGGTATAAATCAGCAACAAATTGAATCAAAATGGAGGTGGGTGGCCCAATCATGTTGTAGTATTGGGTAGAGGGGTGGACAACGTAATTGGTGTAGGAGGGTGACCAACAGTATATTGGTGATAGGAGAGGGTGAGACCAACATGGTAAAGGTGTAGAGTGGTGTGGAACCACACAGGTATATGGTGAGGAGGGGTGGACAACAGGTATATTGGTGTATGGAGGGGTGGACCCAACAGGTATATGGTGGGAGGGGTAGACCAAAGTGTATATTGGTGTAGGAGGGGTGGACCAACAGGTATATTGGTGTAGGAGGGGTCAGAACAACAGGTATATTGGTGTAGGAGGGGTCAGACCAACAGGTATATTGGTAGGTAGGGGGTAGACCAACAGGTAATTGGTGTAGGAGGGGGTGGACCAACAGGTATATTGGTGTAGGAGGGGGGGGACCAACAGGTATATTGGTGTAGGAGGGGTGGACCAACAGGTATATTGGTGTAGGAGGGGTGGACCAACAGGTATATTGGTGTAGGAGGGGGTGGACCAACAGGTATATTGGTGTAGGAGGGGGTCAGACCAACAGGTATATTGGTGTAGGAGGGGTGGACCAACAGGTATATTGGTGTAGGAGGGGGTGGACCAACAGGTATATTGGTGTAGGAGGGGGTGGACCAACAGGTATATTGGTGTAGGAGGGGTGGACCAACAGGTATATTGGTGTAGGAGGGGGTGGACCAACAGGTATATTGGTGTAGGAGGGGGTGGACCAACAGGTATATTGGTGTAGGAGGGGTGGACCAACAGGTATATTGGTGTAGGAGGGGGTGGACCAACAGGTATATTGGTGTAGGAGGGGGTGGACCAACAGGTATATTGGTGTAGGAGGGGTGGACCAACAGGTATATTGGTGTAGGAGGGGTGGACCAACAGGTATATTGGTGTAGGAGGGGTGGACCAACAGGTATATTGGTGTAGGAGGGGGTGGACCAACAGGTATATTGGTGTAGGAGGGGTGGACCAACAGGTATATTGGTGTAGGAGGGGTGGACCAACAGGTATATTGGTGTAGGAGGGGGTGGACCAACAGGTATATTGGTGTAGGAGGGGTGGACCAACAGGTATATTGGTGTAGGAGGGGTGGACCAACAGGTATATTGGTGTAGGAGGGGGTGGACCAACAGGTATATTGGTGTAGGAGGGGTGGACCAACAGGTATATTGGTGTAGGAGGGGTGGACCAACAGGTATATTGGTGTAGGAGGGGGTGGACCAACAGGTATATTGGTGTAGGAGGGGTGGACCAACAGGTATATTGGTGTAGGAGGGGTGGACCAACAGGTATATTGGTGTAGGAGGGGTCAGACCAACAGGTATATTGGTGTAGGAGGGGTCAGACCAACAGGTATATTGGTGTAGGAGGGGTCAGACCAACAGGTATATTGGTGTAGGAGGGGTGGACCAACAGGTATATTGGTGTAGGAGGGGGTGGACCAACAGGTATATTGGTGTAGGAGGGGTGGACCAACAGGTATATTGGTGTAGGAGGGGGTCAGACCAACAGGTATATTGGTGTAGGAGGGGTGGACCAACAGGTATATTGGTGTAGGAGGGGTGGACCAACAGGTATATTGGTGTAGGAGGGGTGGACCAACAGGTATATTGGTGTAGGAGGGGTCAGACCAACAGGTTATATTGGTTTAGGAGGGGTGGGACCAACAGGTATATTGGTGTAGGAGGGTGGTGGACCAACAGGTATATTGGTGTAGGAGGGGTGGACCAACAGGTATATTGGTGGTAGGAGGGGGTGGACCAACAGGTATATTGGTGTAGGAGGGGGTGGACCAACAGGTATATTGGTGTAGGAGGGGTCAGACCAACAGGTATATTGGTGTAGGAGGGGGTGGACCAACAGGTATATTGGTGTAGGAGGGGGTGGACCAACAGGTATATTGGTGTAGGAGGGGGTGGACCAACAGGTATATTGGTGTAGGAGGGGTGGACCAACAGGTATATTGGTGTAGGAGGGGGTGGACCAACAGGTATATTGGTGTAGGAGGGGTCAGACCAACAGGTATATTGGTGTAGGAGGGGTGGACCAACAGGTATATTGGTGTAGGAGGGGTGGACCAACAGGTATATTGGTGTAGGAGGGGTCAGACCAACAGGTATATTGGTGTAGGAGGGGTGGACCAACAGGTATATTGGTGTAGGAGGGGGTGGACCAACAGGTATATTGGTGTAGGAGGGGGTCGGACCAACAGGTATATTGGTGTAGGAGGGGTCAGACCAACAGGTATATTGGTGTAGGAGGGGGTGGACCAACAGGTATATTGGTGTAGGAGGGGTGGACCAACAGGTATATTGGTGTAGGAGGGGTGGACCAACAGGTATATTGGTGTAGGAGGGGGTGGACCAACAGGTATATTGGTGTAGGAGGGGGTGGACCAACAGGTATATTGGTGTAGGAGGGGTGGACCAACAGGTATATTGGTGTAGGAGGGGTGGACCAACAGGTATATTGGTGTAGGAGGGGGTGGACCAACAGGTATATTGGTGTAGGAGGGGTCGGACCAACAGGTATATTGGTGTAGGAGGGGTCGGACCAACAGGTATATTGGTGTAGGAGGGGTCAGACCAACAGGTATATTGGTGTAGGAGGGGTGGACCAACAGGTATATTGGTGTAGGAGGGGTGGACCAACAGGTATATTGGTGTAGGAGGGGTCAGACCAACAGGTATATTGGTGTAGGAGGGGTAGACCAACAGGTTTATTGGTGTAGGAGGGGTCAGACCAACAGGTGTATTGGTGTAGGATGGGGTGGACCAACAGGTATATTGGTGTAGGAGGGGTCAGACCAACAGGTATATTGATGTAGGAGGGGTTAGACCTACAGGTATATTGGTGTAGGAGGGGGTGGACCAACAGGTATATTGGTGTAGGAGGGGTCAGACCAACAGGTATATTGGTGTAGGAGGGGGTGGACCAACAGGTATATTGGTGTAGGAGGGGTCAGACCAACAGGTATATTGGTGTAGGAGAGGTGGACCAACAGGTATATTGGGTGTAGGAGGGGGTGGACCAACAGGTATATTGGTGTAGGAGGGGTGGACCAACAGGTATATTGGTGTAGGAGGGGTGGACCAACAGGTATATTGGTGTAGGAGGGGGTGGACCAACAGGTATATTGGTGTAGGAGGGGGTGGACCAACAGGTATATTGGTGTAGGAGGGGGTGGACCAACAGGTATATTGGTGTAGGAGGGGGTCAGACCAACAGGTATATTGGTGTAGGAGGGGGTCAGACCAACAGGTATATTGGTGTAGGAAGGTTGGACCAACAGGTATATTGGTGTAGGAGGGGGTGGACCAACAGGTATATTGGTGTAGGAGGGGTGGACCAACAGGTATATTGGTGTAGGAGGGGTCAGACCAACAGGTATATTGGTGTAGGAGGGGTGGACCAACATGTATATTGGTGTAGGAGGGGTCAGACCAACAGGTATATTGGTGTAGGAGGGGTGGACTGCCAACTGGGGTATATATTGAAAACGAAATTAGAAAAGTCATTTCTAATATGGCGATAATGATGTTAGATAATTAAAAAAAAAACTTAAAACGTGAAAATGTATTGATATGATAATTGTGTTAGATATATTCGATAGAATAGTTTTAGATTTGTTTGTTTTTTTGTTTCAGTTACTTATATATAGCTGTACATATTTGTTTTGTATGCAAAAAGTAATACTCCTAATGCACCTAAGTCTGTATTTTGGTTTGATGTAAGGGGGGGGGGGGGGGGGGG
Organism: Pecten maximus; assembly: GCF_902652985.1. Taxonomy (NCBI): domain Eukaryota; kingdom Metazoa; phylum Mollusca; class Bivalvia; order Pectinida; family Pectinidae; genus Pecten; species Pecten maximus. The sequence goes on from NC_047021.1 coordinate 42,850,723, forward strand.
GGGTGTGTGTGTTTATACTGATAGCAAACACACTTCCAAACCAAGGAGCAAATGACTACTGTAGGATGTTACAGTGCTTAACAATGCTACAATTTTTGAATGACAGTAGTGGCAGTATAAGTTTTCCTGCTCTGCTAATTATAACTATACACATGTTTCAGTGAGAGATACCCAATTACAATACAACATGTTAGAATAAAAATTTTGTAACAATAAAATTGTTTAAAGTTTTCACCACAGATAGGAGACAGGAAATGGTTCTTAGTGGGAAGTACAGGTTTGGGGGTGTGTAAGGATCAAAGCCCTATAAAATGAGAATTACACAATATCAATGTTTCTATTTGTATTAAATTGTTTCTGTGATACAAAGGAAATGTGTGTTTTCAAACCTCTTGGTTATTGCTGTATTTAAAGACATTATTGATGCTCTGAAGATTCTCCAGGGATACTGTGTAAGTGTGGCATTTCGGTAAAATGTACTATTGCCTTTGATATACATACTCATTGTAAAACATTCACTTATCAGGATTTGTTACAGAAAACAGGTGTTTACAATGCAGCGCCCCACCCCCCCCCCCAAAAAAAAAATTTCTTCTATTTTGGACTTTGAATGGTCGATCTCAATTAATGTTATAATATTGTTATAAGTGGCCGCGGTGGCTGAGTGGTAAAGGTGTCCCAACACTTTATCACTAGCCCTCCACCTCTGGGTTATGAGTTTGAAACCTATATGGGGCAGGCTTTCCTTCACCTGCAAAACCAGGCACGTCCTTGAATTACTCTGGCTGTTACTAGGACATTTTACCAAAAAATGTACGGTGGCTTCAAAGATTGTTGAGATTGATCGTGTCCTCATCAGCATTGACCACTATATACAGTAGTATTAAATAGGCCTTTTCCTCATCAAATCTGCTGACATCTGCCACTAACCACACCTGTGATCCTAGCTATCTTTAAATTTAGAAGAAAACATTTTTTTTTTGTCTTCAACGTTTGGTTCAATACCTCGGAAAAACCTGAAAACAAGCACTACATACACACTACCGGTATAGATTATCTTCGAACACTATCTTGCCTTTGTTTAATTGATAAGAGCAATGTATGTTTCAGTTCGTGCAAGACGAGGCAATCATCGCCATCAAACAGACAAACTTTTTTATGTAAACATGTTGTAAGAATTTGTAGTCTAAAAATTCCTTTTTGATAAAACTTTTATGAATAGGTTTTCTTCTGTGCTTTACCATGGGCTCCCAACAATACACATCATCTGGATTGCTCTAGTCTGCCCAGTTACTCAACGGGTACTGGGAATTAACACTGTGATAGACTGGCGTCCTTCTAATGAGAGATGCTTGCTATCTTGAACCTTCCTTGAAATGCATGATACTGAGAACTGTGAACTAACTTAAACTGACTTTATGAAAACAAGCTACACTATTTTGTAAATCATCTGTGTCTGATAATATCAGACTTTCAAACCACTTTAAACATTTTATACTTTTGTTTTGTAAACCTGTCTTGTTTCTGGATTGTATCAAATGTAGATGTATTATACACCTGTCAGTTACAGTACAATTTTATCTGTGTAAGGTGTCATTTAGTCATTTCCTTTTACATTTTTATAAAAAAAAAAAGTTTGTTTTAAGCAAATTTGGGTCAGAATCTATCTTATTTGCATTCTGTTCATATTTCAGTGTTTGGTGACAATGTGAGATTTTAGAGTAATACTTGTTTTTATTTTGTAGTTATTCAGAATCGAGCCCATTTGTGAATACAATCGCGCCTGGTATCTCTATACAGTCTCAGGATCTCTACCAGTTGGCCCACTACTTACAGGTGAGAAAGTTGTCACCTGTCACAGGTGTGCTATGTATCTTTACACTTATTTACCTGGCCTAGACATTAGATATGACTGCATGAACGTTTTGATCCTAACAAAGATATCTGTCTTGAAAATCAAATTACGTTAGATACAAAGTTGGGAGATATGATATAATTGCTGTCAGTTTAAAAAAAACAAGGTTCTGCTTAAGAAAATTGCTATATTAATTAGGTTTTAAAATCAGCTGACAGGTAAAGTAGACCTTGGACTGTCTAAATATTTCTTTGCTGGGGATGGACCCGGTGTTGTGACCAGGGATGTTTTGAGGATACTATAACGAGCGATGGAAATTTGCCAGAATAAGGGGAGACAATGAGTTTGTCATTGACTGCGACTAAGAGGATATGGTCCACCGAATCTATATACCTGTAACAGGTACACTGCGTTACCTGTACGTGACCTGTAACTTATAGGTATAGAAGGGTTGTGCACCGAGACGGAAGGAATCACGTGTGAGGAGGTTTATCTGGAAATTTTGTTTTTGATTGTCGGCGAATTAAACTCATTAGACATGGAGGATAGTAGAGTTCTAAAGAAAGGTGTAGTGATGCAGTGAACGTAGAAATGGACGATACATAAAAGGACAGAGTGTGAACAGGTAAGTTCTCCCTCGTTACAGGTGAGCCAGGCTGATGTCTGCCAGTGTTTACACAGGACAGAGGAAATTCTTCTGTTGACAAACGTATGCACTGAGCTGAAAAATCTTAAAAGATTTGCTCAATATATCAAAACAATAGTACATTAGTCGATAAGTCTGGTTTATTACAGCGACAAAACTAATTGTAGAGTACCTGTGAATAAATTGTGTGAATGTTGTTGATAAAAAATGTTGAAAAAGTTTCTGTAAAATAAATACTGGTAGATGGTCCTGCTCCTAGGGGAATCCATGACATGGCAAGAATTTGTGACGGGGACTGGTACTACAGAGCCTATAGAGTTTCTAAATAAATTTTGTTTACTTTTGTATTTTGTCACCATTCCTTTAGTCATGAATATCAAAGACTTTGTTTACATCCATAACCAGTATTATAAATATATAACCGTAAATATCTCTGTAATTTACACACCAATTTAATTTACACAACCCAAGAGTCACCTTAAAATTTCTGAAAAATGTCTATACCAGTGTAATGTCTTCACCCAAAAAAATGAGCAAAATCTCAAGAATTTTTTGTCTGAAATTTGCCAGCTTGGACCAACCAAAAACCAGCCTTGATGTGTATGTATTAGACATTTTGTAGGATTTACCATAATTTGATGAAAATATGTTTACAACAGGCTTATTGAGGGCAGTTGATTGCAAATGGGTGTCTTATAAAAAAAGGTATAATGCTTACACATTTAGATCAGGAAAAACCTTAGAACCTAACGGGGAAAAAATCTGGTAAACGATGGAGATAGCTGCTAATTGACTTGATATTCATTGAGAAAATACACTGGAAATAATCCAGGAAACCAGACAGGAACTTCCTACCCCGCTCTCAGTCATCAATGAAACATTCATTCACACCAGCCAGCTATGATATGTCTGCTCTTGTTTTTACTCCATGAAGGAGTCATGTTCTTGAAGATGGTAGATCTTTTGGATGTTCCAAATATTGATGTAAAATCGAAAATTAACCAGATTTTACGATTTTGCAAAAGTGGAAATTCGGTGAAGAAATCCGATTCTCAGGTACCAGCTGTTATTTGTAGCAATTCTTTGCATGCTTACATCAATTTCATCTTTTCGTACTTGCCATATTACTGAAATGTTGAATTCTACCATAATAAGAATTGAAGAACTTTGTGTAGAAACTGTTTGGATCATTCTAAATGTTTATAAATTAGATATGACTTTGAGGTATTTCTGATAGTTCCGATTTTCAGATCTTTTTATTTACCAGAATTTGAAGTAAAAAGTAAAAAAAAAGAAGTTTTTATAGAAGTTGTGAAATGAGATTTTACTTTCTCAAGGATAATTATTTCCATGGTATATTTTGTGTGATTTAATTATCCTTCGAAGAAAAGCAAAAATGCAATCCCTTGAAAATAACATTACTGAAATGAATGTTTAATTCACACATATATTCATAATGATAGACAACAATTACCTGACTAAAATGCTAGCTCAATTACCTGGCTAATACCAAATTTGATTATTTAAATTCTTTAGTTCTTTGTAATACAATTATGTAATTTCTTTTGTATAAACTTGCAGCTGTGGCCTGGATCCATAATTTTCTTTTGCATTTTTTATGTAATTTATTGTAAGATCAGCTTGTTCGGAATTTTAAAAGTGGATGAGTCATTTGACTGTAGGACCGAATTCTGATGTTAGATATAGGTAGGAAAAAAAACACAGGTAAATATATGTATAAGATAAGGTAGTTAAGAGATCTGTCCACAAGTTAACAATGTAAGATCTAGACATGTAAGCATTAAAGAGGACTGCATTTTTTTAATGATATACAGGTAAAATACATATACCTGTAATTTATACAACTTTTGTGTAGAAATTCAATATTGGGGGATGGAAGCCAGAGAAAAATAAACATTTTAAAAAATTTATTCACAATCATATTAAATATACATGTATAGTAGAACTTTATTGTAGATATATACTTGAAAAATAGATAAATTTGACAGTTAAAATAAAGGTGAAAAAAAATTTCAAATGCATGATATTATTGAATAACATTCATACAGCATTGTAATCGAGGAAAAAAGTTTACCTGTATTAATCAGGAATAGGTAAGGCAATAAGAAAGTTTTTTTTACTGAAGAATTTTCTGTGAAGATTATGATAGGTATGTATGTAGCTGAGGAACAGGTCTACTTAAGACATAGCCAGCAGGTGAGATCATTCTACACATACCTGGTCTTGTTGGCTTTTTGTCCTGATAAAGTGGATCAACTCTCTCATGTAATGACACGACCCACCACATAACGTCATGTGAACGAAAGATTCTCCAAATAACATTGGTGAACAAAAAGTTCACCAAATAACATCAGTGAACGACAAGACCCACCAAATAACGTCAGGGAATTACAAGACCCACCAAATACTGTCAGGTGAACGACAAGACCCACAAAATAACGTCAGTGAACGACATGATCCACCAAATAACGTCAGTGAACGACAAGACCCACCAAATACTGTCAGGTGAAAGACAAGATCCACCAAATAACGTCAGTGAACGACAAGATCCACCAAATAACGTCAGTGAACAACAAGATCCACCAAATACTGTCAGGTGAACGACAAGATCCACCAAATAACGTTAGTGAAAGACAAGATCCACCTAATAACATCAGTGAACGACAAGACCCACCAAATAACGTCAGTGAATGACAAGACCCACCAAATACTGTCAGGTGAACGACAAGATCCACCAAATAACATCAGTGAACGACAAGATCGAACAAATAACATTTGTGAATGACAGAAACGGTAAACATGGGGAGGATCTTGACATTGCTACGTAACATTCAAAACCACCAAACCACAACGGTGAACGACAGAAATGTAGAATTACTGCATAACGATTAAACTCACCGAATCTCGTCAGGTGATGGAGAAATTATACATTTGGAGGATTGCACATTGCTATGTAACAATCCAACCAACCAAATCGCTGTGGTGAAGGACAGAAATGGAGAATTACTGTGTAATGATCTAACCTACTTAATTCTCATCTGGTGAAGGACTTGAAAAGAGAATTTATACATTTCAGTCATAGGATAGCTAAATTGTTGTATTATATAATGACCAAACCAAGGGCCACCAAATCTTGTTCGTTTAAGGAAAAAAATGGAGAAGTTATGCATACGTAAGATAAAGACACTAAAGAAAATATAGATACAGAGGAATTTTTAACAAAAATTACAACAAAAGGAAGCTCACAGTGGATTTCATTGTTAATATGTTTACTTCGTATGTCAATACACTAATTTATAACAAACAGTATGGTATGGTAAAACTTCACCCTCGACCACCATTCTCTGATTTTATCATTGTTTTGAAGTCTGTGTTTTTAGTCAGTTGTTATCTGAATCCATTATCTGGGCGTACTAATTTGCATCCCAAGTCTATCCTTACAGATATAGAGGTCAAATTTTGAAGGTGAAATTGTTCTCCGAATGCCATTTTATACCAGGATTATACGGGTCAGTTAGTCTAGAGATTTGTAGTGGTTTTGTTTATATAAACAGACTTTATACTAAGGCAGTGTTTCTAACTTCACCCAGAGAAAGTATGAACTTTCATCAATGGAATAAAGTTAGTGATTTACTGAGATCCAACTCCCCTGATGTTTCTGAGGAAATAATTGTGAGTACTTTTAGCAAAGGGTGAGTTTTCATGTGTACATTATATCTTCCAAACTTTATCAAATTTTGGATTTTTAAAAATTCTTTTGAGGACTATCAAAAGCATGCATGTCTTTGCTTTTTCTGATATATTTGTAAATTTACAAGAAAAAAATCATGTTGACAAAAAGACTAAAAGAAAAAAAAAACTAGTTGATCGTTTTCTAGCCTGAAGGAATTATGTGTTACATATGTACCTTACTACAATTGCTACTGTATAAGAATCGTGGATTTGTACAGCACCTGAATCACAGGAAATTGACAACATGCTTGTGGTTTTAGAAGTGGAGCATTTCATTGATAATTGCTGAGGACATCAGACCTATGACAGCTCTAGGTCTAAAACCAACGAGGGTTTAAAAACAACGAGAAGATTAAGGTGTTGATTAAGTTTGATTTGTTATAATTATGAGTCTGTTTGATGTGGTATGTTTTCTTACAAGGATCGATGAAAACCAGTTATTGTGGTAAATGGAAAATTATTATTTTCATCATCATATTTATATTGAAGGATATTGAATTGATTATTATCAACCAGTTAATTTGTTAAAAAGGTGAATAGAGCAATCACTTGATTAGTGAAAATCTTATTTCTCCTTTACTTACAACCTGAGTGTGTGTTTTCCTTATAATATGCAGGTAAGACGAGTCTGAGGAGTGCTATAGTTTCATAAAATTTGTTAGTTTTACCAGAAATGATTTTATCAGGATTTTAATATTGTTGTTAAACTGAGATTAACCTAATCACCAACAACTGGGCCGAGTTCATTTGTTGTAAGAATTGGATGTAGCTGTAGATTAAATTGAGATTTGTTTGATAATTGTCTCTATTGAGTATGGGCTGACTGGAGAAACTGTGATTACTTTGACCCAACTTTGATGGTGACTGAACGTATGAAGTAAAAACTCAACTGTAGAATTTCTCTTCCTTATATTATCCAGGTTGATGATATCCATATCATAGATCTTCAAACCTTCAATTCAGGCCATGGTTGTTCTTCATATTTCTTTTCAGATTTTCATATCAACATTTCATAACAAAAATTACTTCAATATCCTATTCTTTCCAAAAGAGGATTAATTTCTTTACTATGCAGAAAAAATAGTACCTATATTTCATGAAGAAATAAAAGCGTAGATATGTTTTTACCTTTTGTTTATGAAACAGTCACAGGTGAATGGTTTGTGAATTTTCATTCGCTACAGATTTTTTTAGAAATTTTTTCGTTGCTTTCATGTTAGGTAAGTTTGTCTTTAGTGGCAGCCATTTTGAACTCTGTATTTCTTGTGTCTTTCAGGAAGCTCTTCATCGCGAAAAGATGTTAGAACAGAAGCTGACTACACTACAGAAACTCCTAGAGAACACACAGGAAGCGTCAGAAACAGGATGGCAGGTATGTCGCGATATCACCTGGAATCTAGTATCTAATAATTACTGTGGAAGTTAATTTATATAAATAATTAATTCAGTTTGAGATTATGATACAATCAAGTTTTGTTTCATTTTCAGGCCCTAATCACAGAAGATCGACTTTTGTCTCGACTTGATGTGTTGGAAAATCAGCTTCACACCTACTCCAAGGTAAAATGATGCCAAGGTCAAATCACACGTACTCCAAGGTCAAATCACACTTATGCCAAGGTCAAATTATGCCTACAAAGTCATAATAAAATTTCATGTACTTCAAGGTCAAATCACTTCTACAGGGTCAAGACCAAATGTGTACTCCAGTGCAAGGTCAAATCACATGTACTCAAGTGCAAGGTCAAATTACATGTACTCCAGTGCAAGGTCAAATCACATGTACTCCAAAAACTCAAATAACACTTATTCCATGGTCAAATTAAACCTACTCCAAGGTCAGATTACATCTACTCTGAAGCTCAATCATATCTTATTCAAGGTCAAATCATATTTACTTTAAAGTCAAAGCACACTTTCTTCAAGGTCAAATCCCTATCAGCTATAATCTCTTATCATAATGGTATTAAGTTCACTAAAAGATTTTCAGATGCAAGACGCTGAAAAAGATGATATTTTCAAAGATTGTCCTGCTGCTTATAGATTGAGTGTACATGATGTTTTGGTTTCAGAATCATGCCGAGGATTCACTACGACAAGAAGTGGTTACCTTGCAGGAAGAAAAACTTACTTATGAAACGACTGCCAAGGTAAGGATACATGTCAGGGAATAAAGATAATTAAGTTAGACGAGGCTAAGGAACTAGTGTTTATAGATGACTTCTAAATCACTAGAGCTACGTATACCAAATCATGACCAGACGGAAATTCACTGCTAATGTTAACTGTGTAGTAGGGATCTGGACAACACCTCAACTGTTTATATATGTAAATATGACATGGCTGTTTGATGTTCCATTTGTGTTTGCTTCAGGAATCACTTCGAAAAGTTTTACAAGAAAAATTGGAGGCTGTGAGAAAATTATCCGACCTTGAGGTAAGTAGTGTAATACTAAGTAGAGGAAGAGATGAACGGGATAAAAAGGGAGTGAAAGCTCACTCTTTTATGTCATTGATATTGTTGTAGACTCGTAGCTTTCTGTTATCAGAGGAACTAGCATGACCTTGTCTTTATTATCGTGTGATTACATTATCTTATTTTATCCGCTATGATGTTGACCTTTGTGCTTCACACTGTGACCTTGACATTGTAGCAGTTATTAATGATCACAGATGGATGTGTCTATCTAAAAGATATATTACCTTGACATTGTAGATAAGATCAGGTCAATGGAAAACAGAGCAGAAGAATCTAAAGGATATGTATGACCTTGACTTTATGTATTGTAATATGACCTTGACATTGTAGACAAGGTCAATGGCGAACACAGAAGAATTTACCCATCTAAAGGATATGTGTGACCTTGACCTTAAGTATTGTAATATGACCTTGACTTTGTCGATTAGGTCAATGGTGAACACAGAAGAATTTACCCATCTAAAGGATATGTGGGACCTTGACCTTATGTATTGTAATATAACCTTGACATTGTAGAGGTCGATGGTGAACACTGAAGAAGAATGTGGTCACCTTAAGGATATGTGTGACCTTGACCTTATGTATTGTAATATAACCTTGACATTGTAGAGGTCGATGGTGAACACTGAAGAAGAATGTGGTCACCTTAAGGATATGTGTGACCTTGACCTTATGTATTGTAGTATGACCTTGACATTGTAGAGGTCGATGGTGAACACTGAAGAAGAATGTGGTCACCTTAAGGATATATGTGACCTTGACCTTATGTATTGTAATATGACCTTGACATTGTAGAGGTCGATGGTGAACACTGAAGAAGAATGTGGTCACCTTAAGGATATGTGTGACCTTGACCTTATGTATTGTAATATGACCTTGACATTGTAGAGGTCGATGGTGAACACTGAAGAAGAATGTGGTCACCTTAAGGATATGTGCGAGAGATCTCAGGAGGAACTGCAGCAGCTTGCTGAGAAATACCAGGACCAGCTCAAGGAGGTCAAGGAGCTCCAGGACAAATTGTCTGTAAGTAGCTGGTCATCAGTTAGGGCCTGAATTTACTGCTGTGATGAGTTGTCCAGCATATACACTTGATTTAACCTGTATAAATACATGTTTTTCCATTTTCCAAATCAACAGTCAAGTTAGACTTTAAAATGTTGGTTTTTTTATGTGACAGTTAAATAGGATACTGAACAGTAGAAAATACTTTGTATTCTTCATACCTTGATACAAGAAGTATGATTTCTGAAGTTTGGTCAGTTTAATCTACAAAAGAAGGTATGTTAACCTGTGGGAGCTGGTGTGATGGTATCCTGTTATTTGTGTACAGGAAGCAGAGCGAAACTTGGTGGATGAGACAGAAAAAGCTGAAAAAGAGAAAATCTGTCTCCAAGATAAGCTAGACGAAATGGTTAAGGAGGAAGATTTGCTCTCAGCCAAGGTAAGTCGTTAACTTACCTGTATATGTCATTTCGCAGGTAAATTCATGATAATAGGTGTAAAGGTCATTTGTTCACGTCATGTCATCAGTAAATTCATGGTTTATATAATGATGAAATCATTGATTTGTAACACAATAACATCACTGACATAAGAACTGCATGGCTTAAAAAAAAAATCTAAAGCTACAACTTAGCATACATTCAATATTCCATTGTTATTGGATGCTAGAAGGATGGAAATAAAATAATAAAACATTAAACTCATATTTAAAACATGAAATTTTAATGTCAATATTTAGTGTACTATAAGTGACCAGAAAATATCCATGTGTCAATTTACACTTAAAATCTTTGTGTTCCACAGTTGGAATCCCTACAAGCTGACAACGATATCACCATGAATCAATTAGCTGCAATGAAAGGTATGAATAGAATTCAGGTATAAATTCTAGTGTGTGGTTTGAAGGATATTTTGTTTTGAAAACATATCAAATAATCAGGAATAGGAAAATATTTATTCGGACACAAGTGTTAAGTAGATATCTAGGAAATATGAACATTTGTATTCAGTCCGGAGTCAATAATTTATCAGTCGTGAGGCTATGAGCATTTAAAGGGATATTCCACACAAGTTGCAAAATTTTTAGCTGTACTTTACCTTTCCTTTTCCGATGACCTTTTAAACTGTTGTCAGTTTCAAAATATCTCTCCTGTACTAAATTTGGACATGTGAAATTGGTGGGTATTCCCTCAGTCATTCTATAATTAGACTGTCTAAATATAGGTCATTGTGATGAATACACAAAATTGAACACTGTAATACAAAACAAACCAATCAAAACAACTCTTCTACGTCTTTTAGCATAAAAAATTACGAGGGGTACAGATTGGTAATAAACCTATTATGATTCAGGCAGAGCCTTATGGGCATTTGTAATTTGATCTAGTTAGATCTATTAAGAACTTCCATAAATTAAATATCATATGTTTGTTTATATAGTAACTTGAGACATAATATTTCCATAAGAGTTTAAGTAGATATTTTTGTACAAATTTCATAAAAAGCATCAATGGAAAACCTAACTTGTACGAAATATCCCTTTAAGATTTCACACTGAGCCAACCGGTGACGGATCTTAAGAGTAATTGTTTAGATTTCCTACTGCCTGCCTTTGAAAATAGTTGAGGTACATAATTCATCCTGTATTTATAAACTTTTAACAGCCAAGCTTGAAGCCCTGAAGGAGGAACCGTCCGATAGCAACAAGGAAGTTGACGAAAAGACAGACGATGATGACGAGGAAAAGACGGAGGATGACAACAAACTGGTCGACTCTAATACAATAGGTATGTGGGGACAAACTAATGATATGTGGGTCTCACTGAAATTATAACTGCATCTGGCCTGAACAATGTTCACACATTTTCATGAAATGAAATTGGTTTTGTGTTCTAGGTTTTGTCTCAATTGAAATATAATTAGTAATAAATGTTTCAGAGTGGATTGAAGAATTTATAATTTTAATGGTACTGACAGTGTGTTCTGAACATTCTGGTTGGAACTAGAGTGTGTTGGGACAAAAATCAGTAATTTTACACTCTTCAATTTAAAATGACAATAAAATGAAAAAGTTGACAACACTGATAAAAATTTTCCTGAAAATTTAATTTTATGTTCCAGATGAACAAAATCAGATAATTCCGACCTCCCCGTCTCTCAAGGTGATCAGGACTGATGATATAGAAGGTCAGTGTTTCCTCTCACCTCCCTATCCTCTGTATACAGTCAAGCTACACAATGGTTGTAGTGTGTGAGTCAATTTGGTCACATCCACTGGTTTTCCATAGTCTTCAGATTTTAAAACATTCATTAATTACAAATGTTTAACGTGTGAAAATAAAGTTAATGGACACAAATAAAGAACAGGCAATATAGAAAATCAACAAATGTGTGGAAAATGGATGGAAAAATTTAACATCAACAAAAAATATGAAAATTTACAAACATTTTAAACATAAAAAATTATGAAAAATCATCAAAAAATGAAAAATTGATCAAAATACCAATATGAAAAATCATCGAATTTTTTTTGAAAATTGCCAGAAAAATGAAAATGTGACAAAAATATGGAACATCAATAAAAAGATTAAAAATAACCAAAAATGTGGAAAATTGACAAAAAAATTGAAAAACGACAAAAAGATGGAACATCGACAAAAGTATAAGTTTTTGTCATTTTTAAAATTAAATTATTTTTTCTTTTGGGGGGTTTTAACCTGGAAAAAAACCAAAGTCGGGAGTTTTGCCATGGTTTTTTTTTCTTTTTGGGCTTTTTTTTGGGGTTTGTTTAAATTTGTTTTAAAACGCTAAAAATTCATAAAATTTTTTATTATTTTTTAAAAAGGCAAAAAGCTGGTGTGATGGTATCCTGTTATTTGTGTACAGGAAGCAGAGCGAAACTTGGTGGATGAGACAGAAAAAGCTGAAAAAGAGAAAATCTGTCTCCAAGATAAGCTAGACGAAATGGTTAAGGAGGAAGATTTGCTCTCAGCCAAGGTAAGTCGTTAACTTACCTGTATATGTCATTTCGCAGGTAAATTCATGATAATAGGTGTAAAGGTCATTTGTTCACGTCATGTCATCAGTAAATTCATGGTTTATATAATGATGAAATCATTGATTTGTAACACAATAACATCACTGACATAAGAACTGCATGGATTAAAAAAAATATATAATTCTAAAGCTACAACTTAGCATACATTCAATATTCCATTGTTATTGGATGCTAGTAGGATGGAAATAAAATCATAAACCATTAAACTCATATTTAAAACATGAAATTTTAATGTCAATATTTAGTGTACTATAAGTGACCTGAAAATATCAATGTGTCAATTTACACATGAAATCTTTGTGTTCCACAGTTGGAATCCCTACAAGCAGACAACGATATCACCATGAATCAATTAGCTGCAATGAAAGGTATGAATCAAATTCAGGTATAAATTCTAGTGTGTGGTTTGAAAGGATATTTTGTTTTGAAAACATATCAAATAAATCAGGAATAGGAAAATATTTATTCGGACACAAGTGTTAAGTAGATATCTGGGAAATATGAACATTTGTATTCAGACTGGAGTCAATAATTTATCAGTCCTGAGGCTATGAGCATTTAAAGGGATATTCCACGCAAGCTGCAAAATGTTAGCTGTACTTTACCTTTCCTTTTCCGATGACCTTTTAAACTGTTGTCAGTTTCAAAATATCTCTCCTGTACTAAATTTGGACAAGTGAAATTGGTGGGTATTCCCCCAGTCATTCTATAATTAGACTGTCTAAATATAGGTCATTGTGATGAATACACAAGCGTGAACACTGTAATACAAAACAAACCAATCAAAACAACTCTTCTACGTCTTTTAGCATAAAAAATTACGAGGGGTACAGATTGGTAATAAACCTGTTATGATTCAGGCAGAGCCTTATGGGCATTTGTAATTTGATCTAGTTAGATCTATTAAGAACTTCCATAAGTTAAATATCATATGTTTGTTTATATAGTAACTTGAGACATAATATTTCCATAAGAGGTTAAGTAGATATTTTTGTACAAATTTCATAAAAAGCATCAATGGAAAACCTAACTTGTACGAAATATCCCTTTAAGATTTCACACTGAGCCAACCGGTGACGGATCTTAAGAGTAATTGTTTAGATTTCCTATTACCTGCCTTTGAGGTACATTATTCAACCTGTATTTATAAACTTTCAACAGCCAAGCTTGAAGCCCTGAAGGAGGAACCGTCCGATAGCAACAAGGAAGTTGACGAAAAGACAGACGATGATGACGAGGAAAAGACGGAGGATGACAACAAACTGGTCGACTCTAATACAATAGGTATGTGGGAAAAACTTCAATATGTGGGGATCTCACTGAAATTATAACTGCATCTGGCCTGAACAATGTTCAGACATTTTCATGAAATGAAATTGGTTTTGTGTTCTAGGTTTTGTCTCAATTGAAATATAATATAGTAATAAATGTTGCAGAGTGGATTGAAGAATTGAATTATTTTAATGGTACTGACAGTGTCTTCTGAACATTCTAGTTGGAACTAGAGTGAGTGTTGGGACAAAAATCAGCAATTTTACACTCTTCAATTTAAAATGACATTAAAATGAAAAAGTTGACAACACTGATAAAAAATGACATGAAAATTGATTTTTATGTTCCAGATGAACAAAATCAGATAATTCCGACCTCCCCATCTCTCAAGGTGATCAGGACTGATGATATAGAAGGTCAGTGTTTCCTCTCACCTCCCTATCCTCTGTATACAGTCAAGCTACACAATGGTTGTAGTGTTTAAGTCAATTTGGTCACAATCACTGGTTTGCCATTGTCTTCAGATTTTAAAACATTCATTAATTACAAATGTTTAACGTGTGAAAATAAAGTTAATGGACACAAATAAAGAACAGGCAATATAGAAAATCAACAAATGTGTGGAAAATGGATGGAAAAATTTAACATCAACAAAAAATATGAAAATTTACAAACATTTTAAACATAAAAAATTATGAAAAATCATCAAAAAATGAAAAATTGATCAAAATACCAATATGAAAAATCATCGAATTTTTTTTGAAAATTGCCAGAAAAATGAAAATGTGACAAAAATATGGAACATCAATAAAAAGATTAAAAATAACCAAAAATGTGGAAAATTGACAAAAAAATTGAAAAACGACAAAAAGATGGAACATCGACAAAAGTCACTATAGTAATTACTTGTAACATCTTGCACTACAAAGTTACAATTATTAATTTTGCTTTGTGGTTTTGATTCCAGGCAAACTAAAGGAAACACAACAACAGATCGAAAAGTATAAAGGTTTGTGTCTGGATCGTTTAAAAGTTTATAAGATTATTCATTTATCATCAGAGGCTTTTGAATTAGGTGTTTGAATAAATATGGATATTTTGTTTTAACACGCTAACAATAGGTCATGAAATGATATGATTTGTTAATTTCCCTCATTATTTCTTAAAAATCTGAAGCTTGGAAAATATTGTTTGAATAAAAAAGGTTTAATGAAAAGTTGTTTTACTCAGATTGTGTTGTATGATGTATACAATTACATTTCTGATAACTCAACAATTATTTGTATTTCTGACGTAAATAGCCCAGCTCGAGGAATCTGATGCCAAACTGAAGGTCAGCAGTGATCTCGTCGCCAAGCTACAGAGTAAGTGTCTCTTTACCAGCAATTATATACTGGTCAATGTTGTCATATGTATATATTTACATTTACACTGCAGCCCCACTATATAACTTTACCAAGCTCACTTGATGGTTACGAGTCCATAACTTCCAAATCTTTATTATGACGTCATTATTATAGTGACGTCATAATTGTCATGTCGGCGATAACGAAATATGGCTGTTGAAAAGGCTGTTCCGTCTTTGACGATAATAAGTTGTTCATTCATTATCGGAGTAAAATTCCTGGATATAGTCTTTCAAATTCGTTGTCAAATGTAAATATAAGTATTGAACTGCTTTCATTTGGAAGTTATGGGCTGATGAATGCCAACTGAACAAAGGCAAATTCAACATGAAGCGCTAGCGCACTTCATTAAATTTACCTTTGTCCAGTTGGCATTCATCAGCCCATAACTTCCAAATGAAAGCAGTTCAATGCTTAAATGAATGTCTTTTGTGAGGCTAAGTCATGCTAATGTTTCTCATTGGTTTAACAAGTGACATCTTCGCTAGTCAAGGCTTCTGATTATGTTACACTCCACGAACCCTTGGCAGATATAGTTTTGTTTAAGCAGTCGCTCCCTGGAATCCCAGGGCATCCAATCAAATCGCGTGTTACATTCATTCTTGGTTTCGCAGTAAACAAATATTGTGGCGCCCAGTACAGAACTACATTGTCGACTATGTTATGACATTTTACCTAAAAACAGAGACGTACAATCATTGGGGAAACATTCACAGTGATTGATCAATTTATATAAGTCATTGATCACATATCTCATTAAAATGACACAAGCCTCCACGTGTGTTTGAAGACATCACAGATGAAGTACATTGGTAACACTCATTTTGATTGGTCTGAAATTTCATGCTTAAAGGGTGATAATTTCGAACCATTTTGTAGTGTTTGTCAATGATAAGATGTATGGAAGTGACCAGTGGTCATTTTGAATTTGTTGTACCTTTCAGAAGACCTAGAGGTTGCCAAGTCGGAGTCCAACCAGTATGAATCCAAGATGTCTGCTCTTGAAGGTCAGTGTCCAGTGTTCTGTATGTCCTTAAGGTGTGCCATCTTTCTGGTGTCCAGTCCTTTAGGTTTCTCGTCTTTCTAGTGTCCAGTCCTTTAGGTGTCTCATCTTTCTGGTGTCCAGTCCTTTAGGTGTGCCATCTTTCTGGTGTCCAGTCTTTAGGTGTGCCATCTTTCTGGTGTCCAGTCCTTTAGGTGTGCCATCTTTCTGGTGTCCAGTCCTTTAGGTGTCTCATCTTTCTGGTGTCCAGTCCTTTGGGTGTCTCATCTTTCTGGTGTCCAGTCTTTAGGTGTGCCATCTTTCTGGTGTCCAGTCCTTTAGGTGTCTCATCTTTCTGGTGTCCAGTCCTTTAGGTGTCTCATCTTTCTGGTGTCCAGTCCTTTAGGTGTCTCATCTTTCTGGTGTCCAGTCCTTTAGGTGTCTCATCTTTCTGGTGTCCAGTCCTTTAGGTGTCTCATCTTTCTAGTGTCCAATCCTTTAGGTGTCTAACTTTCTGGTGTCCAGTCCTTTAGGTGTCCAGTCCTTAAGGTGTCTCATCTTTCTGGTGTCCAGTCCTTTAGGTGTCTCATCTTTCTGGTGTCCAGTCCTTTAGGTGTCTCATCTTTCTAGTGTCCAGTCCTTTAGATGTCTCATCTTTCTGGTGTCCAGTCCTTGAGGTGTCTCATCTTTCTAGTGTCCAGTCCTTTAGGTGTCTCATCTTTCTAGTGTCCAGTCCTTTAGGTGTCTGTTTTTATACAGTTCAGAGTAAACAACCTGATTGACCCTTCAGGATTTCATATAACCCGCAGTTAGGATTTAAGACACTGGATGACCCAGATTTGCAATCTCTGTTTGGAAGGCCTTGAAAGTTGACCATATATATTAAGAAAGTACACTGCACCTAAATTTGGTTAATTGTACAGCTATGATTCCATTCATAAATATCCAGTTAAATAGTTAAAATATCAAACAATGTCAAATTAGTCTTTCTCTTGCATGAAAAACAGCTCAGAACAAAAAGTTTGATATCATTGTAGATTGGTCTGTGTATATCCTTCACCTGAACATTTTACCATCCCCTTGGGGTGACTTAGTGTTCATACTAAGATTGGGTCTCATCATCCTGCTGTAAACAGAGTTGTTGCCCTTTGTTAGTTGTCCATCCCTTTCCTGGATATATCTCCTGTATTTTATCATGAACAATTACTGCCACATTTTGAATGTTCTGATTGTTTGCATCCTTTGGAATGATGAGGAATATCCTAAAAATGGGTCATATACTGAATTTTGCCCAATTATGATATACAGAGTTATGGCCCTTTGTTCATGTGTGGTACCAAAAGTTGTATGGAGAGGGTGGAATGATAGTTTAATATTGAACTTGTGGATTTATTTTACCATTAGAAAATGTGTTAAGATTGCTTTTTATATACATTAAGAAACAAAGATGTTGTATGCATGATACATTTTCTTTTTGCGTTTTTGTTCTAGCTACCTGTAATTGTGCATGTGTAAATATTTATTTTGTATACATATATAGAGTGGATAATGCAGAATGTTCAGGCTGAATTCAGTTTGGATGATGATATTGTCAGTAAAGATTATAGGCAGTTCTCTATTGGTAGACTTTAGATTGTTTCCTCTTGTTGCATGTCATATTTCCTGATACAAAAAATGAGAAAATTACTTTCATCAAATATTTAATCAAACAGTTGGGGTTAAACTAACACCTTTATGCATTCAAAGCGGTATTTAAGGATTTTGCCTTGATTTAGTTGTAACTGTTTTCAAAAATTTGTCTTACTGGGTGATTTTCATCAATTCTTTTATTTCATCAATACCGTATAAGTAACATTGAAAAAAATTTTAATTTAGCTTTGCAACTTTCTCAAATTTGGAAAAGAAAGAAAAAAACAGTTGTAAAAGTGTGATATAAAGAATCTTCCAAAGGAATTATTTAAATACAAACAGCTTGATATTGCTTTTGGTAATGCAATGAATTAGTAGTATTTTACTAATAATAGTACATGTATTATGAGATCCACTGCTAGGACAAAGAAAACTGGGGGAATGTTGGAATTTGTGTGTGTGGTATTACCCGAGTTCCTGGGGTGCCAGGGTTACCTCCATTGCATGCTGTCTGATCTGTTTTGGTATCCACTGCTTTTCATTTAAAACATTTTCGTGCACCTGGCGCTGTTTTTGAAGTTTTCATTTGTTTCTTTTGTATTATCATCATATGCAGACAAGCTTAGGCTGTCCGATTTACATATGAATCAGATGATGGAAAACACCATGGCCGATTTAGAACGTAAGTGTGTAAACTAATTTTGTTGCTATGTGCGCTTTAGTAATTTTGCTTCTACATTTGCCTATGTCATATATCATCCCCCTATTTGAGATCAGACTTTTTGTTTCTGTAGAATATTTTTGTTTTTCGTATTCCTACACGTAATATATGGTATAATAATTTAATCTATTTGAAACAACCATTTCTACTTGGTAATTACTAAAATCGTTATGTTATTGTCCCATAACATAAATATGGCATAATTCTTTTGTTATCTTCATTTTGATTGGCTGGTGGTGCTGTGTAATAATCAATTTTCTTAAATGAAAAAAAAATTCTGTTAAAGAAAATGAAAATTTCTGTCTTGTATTCAAGCTAGATTCAATTAATAAAACTAGCTTAATCTGTTTTCTTTAACTTAGACAGTCATAACACATATTTACTAGAACATGTTTCTCTCATTTACTGCTTCAGTTACTTCAATCTTTCTTTCCAAAGCACCATAACATTAAAAAATATATTTGAATTTATTATTGGTCAAAAATTGTGAATTTGCATTTGAAATTATGAACACTTTACGAGAAAAGGTTTACATTTTCATTCATCTATGGAATGTGAGGAATGGTGTGATAATAACACATAGGAAATCATACAAATTTATCATTATCACGTACACTAGTAACCAGGCCCATCGTAATGCACTATAACATTGTATTGGTTGGTCATGCAGACTGCTTATTGTGACCCCATGATCCTCGTCGAAGTTTGATTTTAAAGGCTATGTATTACAAAAGTCTAGTTTGTGTTTTTTTTTTACTTTCAGTTCAATTGAAAGAATCTCACAGACAGTCTGATAGCAGTAACGAGCTCATCAAAGGTCTACAAGGTAGGTATGGCAACTGGTCTTATCTTGGGGTACCGGTCTTACGTTGGGGTATCAGTCTTATCTTGGGGTATCAGCCTTACCTTGGGGTATCAGCCTTACCTTGGGGTATCAGTCTTACCTTGTTGTATCAGTCTTACATTGGGGTATCAGCCTTACCTTGGGGTATCAGCCTTACCTTGGGGTATCAGACTTACATTGGGGTATCAGCCTTACGTTGGGGTATCAGTCTTACGTTGGGGTATCAGCCTTACGTTGGGGTATCAGTCTTACTTTGGGGTATCAGTCTTACCTTGGGGTATCAGCCTTACCTTGGGGTATCGCCCTTCCCTTGAGGTATCAGCCTTATCTTGGGGTATCAGCGTTATCTTGGGGTATCAGTCTTACCTTGGGGTATCAGCCTTACCTTGGGGTATCAGCCTTACATTGGGGTATCAGTCTTACATTCAGGTATCAGCCTTACATTGGGGTATCAGGCTTACGTTGAGGTATCAGCCTTACCTTGGGGTATCAGCCTTATCTTGGGGTATCAGCATTATCTTGGGGTATCAGTCTTACCTTGGGGTATCAGCCTTACCTTGGGGTATCAGCCTTACCTTGGGGTATCAGCCTTACATTGGGGTATCAGTCTTACATTGGGGTATCAGCCTTACGTTGAGGTATCAGCCTTACATTGGGGTATCAGCCTTACCTTGGGGTATCAGCCTTACCTTGGGGTATCAGTCTTACCTTGGGGTATCAGCCTTACATTGGGGTATCAGCCTTACATTGGGGTATCAGTCTTATCTTGGGGTATCAGTCTTACATTGGGGTATCAGTCTTACCTTGGGGTATCAGTCTTACCTTGGGGTATCAGCCTTACCTTGGGGTATCAGCCTTACATTGGGGTATCAGCCTTACATTGGGGTATCAGCCTTACATTAGGGTATCAGCCTTATCTTGGGGTATCAGCCTTACCTTGGGGTATCAGTCTTACGTTGGGGTATCAGTCTTACCTTGGGGTATCAGCCTTACCTTGGGGTATCAGCCTTACCTTGGGGTATCAGCCTTACCTTGGGGTATCAGTCTTACGTTGGGGTATCAGTCTTACATTGGGGTATCAGCCTTACCTTGGGGTATCAGCCTTACATTGGGGTATCAGCCATATCTGGGGGCATCAGTCTTACATTGGGGTATCAGTCTTACCTTGGGGTATCAGTCTTACGTTGGGGTATCAGACTTATCTTGGGGTATCAGCCTTACCTTGGGGTATCAGTCTTACGTTGGGGTATCAGTCTTACCTTGGGGTGTCAGCCTTACTTTGGGGTATCAGTCTTACCTTGGGGTATCAGCCTTACATTGGGGTATCAGCCTTACATTGGGGTATCAGTCTTACGTTGGGGTATCAGCCTTATCTTGGGGTATCAGTCGTCTCTTGGAGATACCGGTCTTATCTTTGGGTATCAGACTTATCTAAGGGTATCGGTCTTATCTTGGGGTACCAGATTTATCTTGGAAATACCGGCCTTATCTGTGAGTATCGCTGTAGTTGTTACTTGGTAAATGTCTTGTGTGTGAATGTACGTAGCTCAAAAGGTAAAAACAAATAATAAGAAAAAGAAAATTTCAAAACACAAACAGCTTAGGTGGAGAATACAATGTCTGTATTACATTACACTTGGTTTTGTTATTGTTGTGTTTGAAATTTGAACAGAAATATCAGTACAACAACAATAATAACAACAAAGAGACTAAATTAGCATAGAATACAATGATTGTTTGATATTTTTACAGATAAAGTCAACGACATGGAGGGGGAGATCATCGACTACAAAGTACAGCAGGCAGGACGAGGGGACGTAACTCTTGTTGGAAATGGAAGTGCTGATGAAACGCTACACAACCACCTGGATGGAAACCTTGACGACAACCAAAATCTCAACGGTAAGTAATCTCATCTCACATTCACTCACCATAGGGACAGAGATGCTTGTCTCATAAAAAATCTCACATGTAATTAATATCATCTGGAAGACTGATGTGTTTGTTATTCGTTTGTTATTTTTTTTTAGCTAAAGAAACAAATATAATACACAATTTTACTGTTGGGGTAATCAACTATTGGTATAGTCCATTTGCATAAAGATCAGTTTTTTTGTGGTAGATTTTTTTTTCTGCAGCTTCTAATTATTTCATCGTGTTATTTATAACAGGCATGAGAATTTTCAGATAAAAATCTGATTTCAGACTTTTTCTCATGTTGATTGTTATGTTAAGTTTAATATTTCTTCATAGGAAAGGTGCAACAAATTGGGATTTCAGACTTTTTAGGTCATCTGACCCAAAGGGTCAGGATGACCTATAGTCATCGTGCTTCGTCCGTCGTCGTCCGCCGTGCGCCGTGCGCCGTCCGTAAACTTTTTCTTTCAAAACGCTACTCCTCCTTAACGCTTGGGTGGATTACTTCCAAATTTGGTTTGAAGCATCATTGGGGGAGGGCAATCATATTTTATATAAATGAGGCTGGTCTGACCCCTGGGGCCAGAAGGGCGGGGCCCCAAAAAGGGAACTTAGGTGAATATTGCTATAAAATCCTACTCCTCCTTTACCCTTGGGTGGATTACAACTAAATTTGGTGTGAAACATCATTGGGGGAGGGCGGTCATATTTTATATAAATGAAGTTGGTGTGACCCCTGGGGCCTGAGGGGCGGGGCCCCAAAAGGGGAACTTTGATGAAATTTTGCTATAAAATCCTACTCCTCCTTAACCCTTTAGTGGATTTCAACCAGATATGTTGTGAAACATCATTTGGGGAGGGCGGTCATATTTTATATAAATGAGGCTAGTGTGACCCCTGGGGCCTGAGGGGTGGGGCCCCAAATGGGGAACTTTGATGAAATTTTGCTATGAAATCCTACTCCTCCTTAACCCTTTAGTAGATTTCAACCAGATATGTTGTGAAACATCATTGGGGGAGGGTGGTCATATTTTGTATAAATGAGGCTGGTGTGAGCCCTGGGGCCAGAGTGACGGGCCCAAAAAAGGGAACTTTGATGAAATTTTGCTATAAAATCCTACTCGTCCTTAACCCTTTGGTGGATTTCAACCAGATATTGTGTGAAACATCATTGGTGGAGGGTGGTCATATTTTATATAAATGAGGCTGGTGTGGCCCCTGGGGCCAGAGGGGCGGGGCCCCAAAAGGGGAACTTTGATGAAATTTTGCTATAAAATCCTACTCCTCCTAACACCCATAGTGAATTATTACCAAATTTGGTGTGAAACATCATTGGAGGAGGGTGGTCATATTTTATATAAATGAGGCTGGTTTGACCCCTAGGGCCAGAGGGGCGGGGCCCCAAAAGGGGAACTTTGGTGAATTTTTGCTATAAATCCTACTTCTCTCTAACCCTTGGGTGGATTAATACGAAATATGGTGTGAAACATCCTTTGGGAAGGGTGGTCATATTTTATATAAACGAGGCTAGTGTGACCCCTGGGGCCTGAGGGGCAGGGCCCCAAAAGGGGAACTTTGGTGAATATTTGCTGTTAAATCCTAATCCTCCCTAACCTTTTGGTGGATTACAACCAAATTTGATGTGAAACATAAGGTGACGGCAATCATATTTTTTAATGAGACAGGTTTGACCCCTGGGGAAAAAAAGGTTGGGGCAAAAGGAGCGCTTAGGTTAAACATTTCTTAAAAATGCAATTCCTCCTTAATGCCTGAATTGATTACAACCATATTTAGTATGAAACATCATTGGGGAAAGGCAATCCTAATTGATATAAATGAGTCTTGTCTGACCCATTGGGACAGAGGGGCATGCCCCAAAAATGGAAACTTGGCTAAAATTTTGCTTTATGATGCTGCTCTTCCTGGACAAGCTAAATGGATAAAAACCAAATTTGATCTAAAACATAACTGGCTGCGATAAATAATTTATGGTAATAATGCTGGATTGGGGTGTGTGTCCCTGCTGTAAGTGTAAGTGTTTGTCAGATGACCGTTAAGGCCCATGGGCCTCTTGTTTTACACTCAGCAGCTTTCATTCCTGTTATAAGATTTGTGGAAATTTATAGGAAATTTCTGTTTGGTACAATAAGTTCTATGTAAATTAATCTATGTGTGATAATATTGATGTTATTGATATTATCTAAGTAGATATGTGTTTATACCAACATGTTGATATGTTATACCATATGTGTGTGTTAGCTGTAATTATATTAGTGTGTGTTAGTTAACGTCCATGTATAGTTAATGAACACATGTGGTCAGTGACATTGGTCATCATTTCTGTCCACAGATCTTCTGCTTGAAGCCAAAGAATTACAGAAGAAGGCTGAAGTGGAGCTGAGGAAGCACAAATGTAAGTTGTCTACAACCTTAAGGATACATGTTATCTGTACTGATGTTACCTCCTTTGTGGGAGAGTTCCATATCAAGTAGTATTTGTCTACAACCTTGAGGATACATGTCATCTGTACTGATGTTACCTCCTTTGTGAGAGAGTTCCATATCAAGTAGTATTTGTCTACAACCTTAAGGATACATGTTATCTGTACTAATGTGTACCTCTTTTGTGAGAGAGTTCCACAGTAAGAAGTACTTGCCTACAACCTTAAGTTAACATCACTAAGGCTTGTCCACAAGGGATACAAGAGTCCTGCCATATAGTTGAGTAATCAGAAGTAAAAGATGACCAACAACATCTTACTTAGTTGTTCAGCTTTAATAGATTTAAAGTGTTGACTTGTTTCGACAAGGCATGTCTTCATTAGAATAAATTTGAAATGCAAACATTCAGGTTTAATGTACAAAGTGCGGCGCCGGGCTTGGAGACTGTAACTACAACATAAACATCTGACAACATCAATAGTAAACTACACGTAACATGTTACCTGTAATAATTTGTACCTCTTTTATGAGAGAGTTCCACAAGAAGTTAATTTAGATCAAAATCTGGATTGAATCCAAAGATGAATTCTTTCAAACATATTCACAAGAGTATTCACATAGAAACAATGTGGAAATTGATAACACCATTAAAGTTGACTTCAGTTGTCTGACGTGAGGTTAAAATGAGGTTTGTTGATAGAGAAATAGGCATAAAGGGAATGTAGTAAAGATGAGCCAGAAAGAGGAACATTTAAAAATGTGCTAGGAAGGAAGATTTGAAAGGAAATTATACTGAGGATTTCTGTATAAAAAAAATTCTAGCAATATAAGGGAGACAACTCTATCCAGTTTTTAATGTTTCTGTTGGAAGTACTTTCTTCATGAGAATTAGGTAATGATGTATATTCTACATGAAAATAAAAAATAACTGTTCTTTAAATAACTTTATAATTTATAAGAATCTATTAACTGGCATTCTCCAGATCTATTTTGTTTTGGTGTCAAAATATTTCTTTCTTTCTTTAATTTGCAAAAGAATTCTTTATGCAGGGGAAAACAGAATGGCAGAAGTCCATGAATATGTGATTTAGAGTTTCATCAATCTAAATACACAGAGACATGTGTGTTGGCTAGAGATATAAAGGCAAAAGTTCAAAGGCAAATTGCTTTTTGAGTGAAAAATTGATAGATCCAAAGAAACAAAGAAAATGGTAAACCAGCTCAGAAAACTAAAAAAAGTGTGAAACATCAGACATTGCAAAAACCATTTGAAAGGTTCCAAAAATATTTAATTAAGGGGCATTGAATTGGCTTTAAATTTGGTTTAATCATTTATGTATGGACTTTGTTGCTATTCTGAACATTTTTTTTTCAGGAAACAAATTAGTTTTGTGTAAAATAATGCATTTATTTTCATAATGACATTTAAGCAATTCTTCAACACAAAGTTATGAAAAAAGAAGGACAAAATTTCAAACTATTTATAGATATATATGCTAGGTAGATTGAATAACATGATCGCATATTGTAGAGATCCTTGATCAGTCTACTGTTATAGACTATCAGTGGGCTATAACAAATTATAGACTATCAGTGGGCTAGAAAAGGTGAAAGACTATCAGTGGGCTAGAACTGGTGAAAGACTATCAGTGGGCTAGACTGGTAAAAGACTATCAGTGGGCTAGAACTGGTTAAAGACTATCAGTGGGCTAGAACTGGTAAAAGACTATCAGTGGGCTAGAACTGGTAAAAGACTATCAGTGGGCTAGAATTGGTAAAAGACTATCAGTGGGCTAGAACAGGTTAAAGACTATCAGTGGGCTAGAACTGGTAAAAGACTATCAGTGGGCTAGAACTGGTAAAAGACTATCAGTGGGCTAGAACTGGTAAAAGACTAACAGTGGGCTAGAACTGGTAAAAGACTATCAGTGGGCTAGACAGGTAAAAGACTATCAGTGGGCTAGACGGGTGAAAGACTATCAGTGGGCTAGACAGGTAAAAGACTATCAGTGGGCTAGACAGGTAAAAGACTATCAGTGGGCTAGAACAGGTTAAAGACTATCAGTGGGCTAGAACTGGTAAAAGACTATCAGTGGGCTAGAACAGGTTAAAGACTATCAGTGGGCTAGAACTGGTAAAAGACTATCAGTGGGCTAGAACTGGTAAAAGAAAGAGACTATCAGTGGGCTAGACAGGTGAAAGACTATCAGTGGGCGAGAACTGGTGAAAGACTATCAGTGGGCTAGAACTGGTTATAGACTATCAGTGGGCTAGAACAGGTTATAGACTATCAGTGGGCTAGAACTGGTAAAAGACTATCAGTGGGCTAGAACAGGTGAAAGACTATCAGTGGGCGAGAACTGGTGAAAGACTATCAGTGGGCTAGAACTGGTGAAAGACTATCAGTGGGCGAGAACTGGTGAAAGACTATCAGTGGGCGAGAACTGGTGAAAGACTATCAGTGGGCTAGAACTGGTTATAGACTATCAGTGGGCTAGAACTGGTGAAAGACTATCAGTGGGCTAGAACTGGTGAAAACCTCTATGTTTAAGAATAAAAATCTATCAAAGAAATTAATTTCTGTCCTTTTAGGCCAGAACAAGACACTATGTACCAGATTGCATGATAAATTGTATTCAAATCACTGCCTCTGCTAAGTATCAAACCCAGGACCTATGGCTTACTTGTTTTATGCTCAACAAATTAAGCTAAAGAGAAGATCTCTCAAGCTGATAGGTACGTTGTGGATATTATTTTACCAAAGTTCTCTGTTCAGCCTTCTCTGTACCACACAATAGTCAGCAGTATCGACAATAACTGTAACCCTGGCAAATTCTATCGGCAATATACCGCTCGGCTAGAGAGATCTTCTCTTTAGCTCGATCGGTTGAGCGAAGACTAATAAACTAGAGGTCCCAGGTTCGATCCCTAGTGGAGGCAGTGATTTAAATTCAAGTAATCATGTGCTCTGTTACATGTCCTTGATCTATATAGTGTTACACCATTTTCATACATTTGTAGACCTGATTTCATCAGATTATCAATAACAGAGTTTTCAGATGTTTTCTTGACAGATATAAAGTATTCATATTGTAAAGTAAAAGAAGATATCTACATATCTCACCTGCTCGCTCTGTAGTTTACCTCTACACAGTAAAACACCATTTCGTAGACCTGATTTCATCAGATTGTCAATAATGGAGATTTCAGATATTTTCCTGACAGCTTATAAAGTAGTGTTATTGTAAAGTTAATGTAGTGTGTAGCTCTAATGAAAACAACATACACCTTTTGGGTAAATTGTGGCTTTCAGAGAAAACATATTGTGTTATGCTATAAGTAGATTGGACATTGTGTTTACTGTTGAGTTAGTGTAAGTTTAAATCTAGGAGGTAAACAGTTCAGACAATACACTCACCTGTTGTCTCAGGTGAGAAAGGTCCTCAATTACTTACATTTACTTATATTTACAGCAGGAAACATTGACCCAATACTATCACTATAGGTATTTTATTTGATTACTGCCCTGTCTATTGTTAAGCTACCTACAGGAGCCTTATAATGTACACTTTCAACATGGGCCCTTGAAACTCTATATTTACCTGTGAATAGCAGCAAAACGGTTCTCAACAATTTCTTTCTTCCGAGGAGTTTTGTTCACATAATACTAGGCAGTTGTAATCCAGGTGAAGTGTCGAGAAGACCTGTAGTTTTATTTAGTATCAGTATAGATCTACAGGCTGTCCACCCCTATTTGGAATTAATCCTAGGGTCCATTTGTGTTATAAGATCTGTTCATTTTTTCACCTAAGGGAGAACAGGTGTAATTTCAGAATTGAGAACACATAAACACAGTAGAGAAGTTGACAGAAGGAAAAAATATTGTGACGTGGAATATGTATATTCGTAAATTACAGCTAACAGAGTGAAAATTTAAACTTAAAAATGTGATTTGGTGAACATGAAAAGGCCCCTCCAATTCTGCTTTCTCTCGGAGATTTCATTAGTAATAGTTAACTAAGAGAACAATTGGAAGGACTCTTACTTGCAATCAAAACTATGAGGGATATCAGTGATTTTGAAGACAGCATGAAGAGGAAGCTCCACTGCCTCAATGACAGTGAGTGGTATAACAGGTTTAGGGGATAGAAGGGGGCAGAATCACAAGTTTAAACAGAATTATTTTACTGTAGAGATGATTTCAAATTCAAATGTTGAACAGGCCTTTATGGCCTTTTGTTTCCCTGAGTTCTTTTATAAATAGAAAAATATAATGTTTTGAATACTGTGATAATTTTATATTTTAACAAAATTTCAATCTCTTTTAAAATGTAATCTACAATATTTAAACTGTTCTGAATTTCCTAAATCTCTGGCTAGCTGTTGATATAACCTGTATTTCATTCATATGAATTTACATATTATGTAATATGATAAAACAGAAATTATGCAAATTGGAGAGGGAAACAAGTTTTCAGCTTTTAAACATCCTGTGTCCATAGACATGAACTTTGATATAAGCTATTCGTAAATGCCACTTTCGTTTCTAACACTCCCATTTAGGGTAATCTCTAATTTAATAGCTGACCTGCAATGTACAATAAGCAGGAATATTTAAAACTCTTTTGCATTCAAGTCGAATATTGTCCTCATTGAACTTTTCGAGTAAATCATCTTGAATGTATCTTTTATACCTCATGACAGCAGAGCATTGTACCAAGCAGGCCTCTGGATCCTTAATGAGTGACCTTTCTAGTCATTAGGGCCTGTTTTTCCTGTAAAGCTCAATTGAATTGTCGTTTATAAACAGCTACTGTATTTGAGGATAGAATGTCAAGTTTGTTTTATATAAAGAAGTAATATGAATGATATATGTCGGAAAAAAAAGCAAATTTCTTCCGTAATGACGTACATTTTGTATACTGTGATCATATTTAAGTTCAATGATGTCTGAAATGATTTTCTTTCTGTAGTAATCGACTTTTAAGTGCAAGATAAATGGTATCTTCATTCATACCTCAAATTTAAATGGCCTGTTCATACATTGACTAAAATGAATAGACAATGTCTAGTCTTGGGTCTTTTCTACTTCCTTAAAAGGCAACCGACATTTTGGAGCCAATTATTTTATACACAGTTTTATCAATGATTTAAACTTAAATTTAGATTTCTGTTTTAAGCAAACTTTCCCTTTGACCAATGTCAACATCTCAAATATGTATATAAGTTTCCTTATAAAGTATATAGATAGAAATTTCATATTTACATGAAAATAAATTATATGTTTACAAATTATAAAAATTTACAAAAAGACTAATTCTCATAATGTCATGGACTTCCACTGTTGGATACTGTTTGCCTGTCCCAAAGACCTTGATTTTTATAATAATGTATTGATTCATTTTCTGTATATCACAGAAATTCAAACTTGCCAGAGAAAGGTTGCCTTCTGATACAGCAGAAAAATTAATCCTGTCAATAGTAAAAACGTGTATCAACATTGTTGATGAGCTTAGCCCTGCTTACCTGTCTGACAGAGTCTGCTCTAGTACCTGGAAAACGTATACAGGTGGTGCTAGATAGATACTGGGCATTTTAGCTTACATTTGTCTACTGGTCATTAATTAAAAATATTTCCTTTGAATGTAGATGTTTACTTACTCTTGGTAAAGTTTGGTCTAGCAGGACAATTTTTCTATATGTTGACATTTTTGGGGAACATCATTTGACAACAATTTTCAATAAAACCCAGTATTAAGTTGTCCATGCACAAAACTGTCACTAATTCGAGAACTTAGTGTGATATATACAAAGCAAAAATACATCCCATAATTTCCAAAGAGTTAGACAAATCACAAACAACACACTATCAAGAATAGTTCTGGCTGTTTATGACTAAAATGTCGTCTCCCAAACCGCCCGATTCACCACTAGCTACAGACTTCAAGAAATTTTGTTTTATACATTTTGAGGATGATGATGTGCTACCATGTGAGTTGGTTTGATGAGAATGGGATTGAATATCATGGAACTCGTACTGAAATCTGCGCAAATGTATCTGGATGTTTCATGATCTTGTTTTATATTTACAGCGGAACTTGATGAGACGAAAATGCGGGCTGATACACTGCAAGGTAATGTCTGGATAAAAACAGGGACAAATTGATTTGTCAGTCAAAGCTTTGTTCAGTTTAATTATCATTTAGAATGCATTGCATTGTCATGATGACTGAATTGTCTGTGGTTGACCTTTGTGGGATCAACAGCTTATGATTCTGATAAAAGGATCCTGTATTGTCTGGACATTTGACCATAGATGATGCAAGAATGGGAAACCCCAAATCCACAATTTAAGTAGTAATTTTCCAATGAAATTTCTAGCAAAAGACAATAATTGTTTATCTTCCAATGAGATTTCAATTAAAGACAATGATTGTTTATCGTCCAGTGAAATTTCAATTAAAGAGAGTTATTGTTTATCATCCAATGAAATTTTAATTAAAAGACAATAATTGTTTATCATCCAATCAAATTTCAATTAAAAGACAATAATTATTTATCATCCAATGAAATTTCAATTAAAAGCGGATTGTTTATCTTCCAATGAAATTTCAAGTAAACGACAATAATTGTTTATCATCCAATGAAATTTCAATTAAAAGACAGCAATTGTTTATCATCCAATGGAATTTCAATTAAAAGACACTAATTGTTTATTGTTGATTTCAGATCAACTTTCCAAGGCTGAGACGACGACCCAGGAGGTTAAGGAACAGATACTTGACCTGAGAGGTAGGTGTGGATAATGTCATGTCAACGTTTGGTTTTCTAACGTTTGGGAAGTTTGGATTGTGTTTATCTTCACCTGAGTTAGGCATTAGAAAGCTTTATCAAGTGTTCTATACAACTTGGCATTCTGGGGCTTTTTTCGGCATTATTATTTCATAAAGAAAACTTTGAAGATTAGTAATCATACTTCGGGTCGCATTAATGGAGCCTGGGAGGACCCCGGGAGTTACATTTAAGCATGAAAATGTGCTAAATATACGATATGAAATAGGAGTTTAGTATATCTATTTGAAATGTTGCAGGTAAAACAAAAGAAAAATATAAAGTATGTTGTTTAACTACTAGTGGGACTATAGTTGTAAATTCTTGCAGACGTACGATGATGGATGAGAAAATCAATATAAAATAGATTTACCCTCACTCATTTTCAGAAAGAAAAAAATTGTCGAGTGAGTTTGTGATCAAGTCTATATATATGTATAAGACTAAGAATTTAAATATTTACCTAAGATCAAAGACCACTTTTGTTTGCATGTGATATATTTCACTACTAAAAACTGCTTTGTGTTTTAATTTTATTTAAAATTGTAATAATTAAATCATTTTATCTAGATATATATTAAGTGTAACAGACAAATATAGCCCTATATACAATGTACGTAACTAAAGACATGTATGAACCTGTATAAAATATTATTGCATGTATCATGGTAATCATCTATAACATATTTTATGAGAAGTGAGAGCAGTAAAATCTGCTAGTTTGCAACATTTAAAAAGCAAAAATCTCGAAATTTTAGGTAATTTGTTTATGATCTTATTTTTTTTCTCAATTCAGTTTCTTTTTGGGTTAGTTATCAATTTAAGACTTTCATTGGCTCAGAAACATCATTGGGAAATTCCAATATCATAATTTAACAGAAAAATTGTAACATTAAGTATGTATTTAATCAGGAATTATTATGTCCAATCTAATATGCAATTTCAGAAAAACACATTTTATGAGAAGTTTTTGGCTTCTGGCATGAATTTAAAATTGAGAATAAGATCTAGTTTTTCACTCAAGCAGTTTTGATACATATGTGTGATTGAATTGACAATCTTTGTTAGTTTGATTTGGTGGTCCTCCTCAGACGCCTTGCCGATGTTTCGTTTGGAACTTATTACCACGGTTGGGTTTAATCCCTGCATGTTGTTTATAAAACGTGTTCTTTCAATTGTTGACACATAAAGACAAGAGAATGAAAAACGCATATAGAACAGCACTTCAAAAATCTGTCTCGGCCATATCTAGGACCAAATCTGTCTCAGCCTTATCTAGGACCAAATTTGTCTCGGCCATATCTAGACCAAATCTGTCATGGGCGTATATAATTTTTTCACAAAAAAGCAATTTAAGCAATGACAGAGGCTGTGAACCATACACAGTAATATACATAAGTTGTAACTTGCCTGAACTATGTGTCAACATTGAAAGAACATTAATCCTTCAACACAATCTTGTTTTCAAAAGCTAATGCTTTGATCATATCTTTTCTGATTGAATTTTTTTCAGGAAAAACAAAAAAAAATAAGTAGATAAAAAAGAATAAAATAAGAACGAAGAAAGTTTAAATTTGAATTACCATTCATGCTCGATTGCTTGATGTTAATTCTACCGAAGATTGTGTTGAATTATCTCCCCTGTTCATTCTAATTCTCTCTCATGCTAATTGGATCTTTTCCTGCATGTCATCTGTTCTGTGTTTTGATTGGCTAACAGACCGTCTTCTGGAGGAACAGGCACACACAAGAACTAATCAACAAGAAAATGAACGACTCAAGAGTGAGTTACCTCCCTTGGGATAATCTGCTTACTTACTTTTCTTAACTATTAAGTGCCGGGAATTAAAACATTTCCTCAAAAAATGGTTTGTTTTGTTTTAGGCAGTATGTATAATAAATAAACTGCTTCATTTGCTTTTATGTTTTTTATGAAGATGTGTGACTTAAAAACAGAAAGAAAATCTCTACTCCATATTTGTTTTTGATTAAATTTTTTGGCTGTAGAGATTGGTGAGTAGAAAAGTAACATTCAATGTTATAGCTTGTACTAAGAATAGTGATTGTCATCAAGGCCCATTACACTGTTACCATGGAATTTCTGAACAACTGTATAAGACGAAAATCCTTGATGAGACATTTTTAACCAATTAGGAAAATTACATCAAGCATTTACCGACTAAATATTAAAGTATTTATCAACTATAAACCATTATATATATATATGCATGTCAGTGTAACCTTGAACTTGAATTTGTGATATACCTCTGAGGGAATCCATATTTAAAGCATATTTATTGTATCTGGATATGCATGGGAATGTTGAGACATTTAGTTGGCTTGCCATTTGGTAATGATAGCGTTGAAATAATTACTGACTTTTAAGGTAAAGAAAAAGAAGGTTAGCGGTCTTTATTTGAATTCCAGGTCAATTGGATCAAGAGAAAACCAAACATAAAGACACAAAGAAGGACTTGGACGATGCGAAACGTAAGTACATTGTCAGTAGGAAATCACTCAAAATCATAAAGGGGAGGTAACTGTCAGTAGGAAATCACACAAAATCATAAAGGGGAGGTAACTTATGGAGATATTATCAAGTGGAAAATCAAATTCATAAAGGGGAGGGAACTTTGGAAGAAATTATATATTAAGTCATAAAGGGGGTAACTTAGGGAAACAATTATTATGTCATCAAGTAGACAACTTTGCAACATTTATGCAAAATCATAAAGGGGAGGAGACTGAGGAAGAAATTAATATGTCATCAAGTGGAAAGCTTGCAAACTTCAGGCAGCTTAATATGCAAAATCATAAAGGGGAGGTAACTCAGGAAGATATCATGATATCATCAAGGAGAACAATTTTGCCAACTTCAGACAGCTTATTATGCAAAATCATAAAGGGGAGGGGGCTGAGGAAGAAATTATTGTCATCAAGTGGAAAACTTGTCAGCTTCAGACAATTTTTAGCTCACCTGGACCGAAGGTCCGGTGAGCTTATGTCATGGCGCGGCGTCCGTCTGTCCGTCCGTCCGTCGTCTGTCCGTCCGTCGTCCGTCCGTCAACATTTGCTTCAAATCACTACTAGTCAAAAAGTTCTTATTGGATTTTTACCAAATTTGGTCAGAAACATCCTTGGCAGAATGGAAACAGATTTTGCATAAATGGTGACTCTGACCCCCGAGGGGCCAAAAGGGCAGGGCCCAATAGGGGAAATAGAGGTAATTCCTTTAAATCGCTACTTGTCATAAAGTTATGAATGGATTTGAACCAAATTTGGTCAGGAACATCCTTGGGGGAAGGGGAATAGATTTTGCATAAATGGTGACTCTGACCCCCGAGGGGCCAAAGGGGCGGGGCCCAATAGGGGAAATAGAGGTAATTCCTTTAAATCGCTACTAGTCATAAAGTTATGAATGGATTTCAACCCAATTAGGTCAGAAACATCCTTGGGGAAAGGGGAACAGATTTTGCATAAATGGTGGTTCTGACCACGGAGGGGGGAAAAGGGGCGGGGCCCAATAGGGGAAATAGAGGTAATTCCTTTGAATCGCTACTAGTCATAAAGTGATGAATGCATGTTCTAAAAGCAATTCTTGAGGTCTTTCAGACCTTAGAGAGTCTGGACTTCATTAATCTTTAAAGCAGTTCGGATTACCACACTATAACCATATATAGCATTGTTAGAGATTTACAAATAAAACAAATTGAATATGAACATTATTTTGACATTTGGCCTAATCCAACCAGGTGAGCGATGCAGGCCCCATGGGCCTCTTGTTTATGCAAAATCATAAAGGGGAGGGGACTTTCGAAGAAATTATATAATAAGTCATAAAGGGAGATAACTTAGCAGGAAATTATTCAAAATCATATAGGGAGGTAAGTCACGATAATTGACACATTCAAGATATTTAAACTACAGGTGTTGTATTATATCTTATTGTAAGACAGAATGAATAAGGGCCTCGACACTCAGACATTTTATTGCGTTTGTAGGGGTACAACAAGAAGCACAACAGAATGCTAAACAAAGTCACAATGAAACGGAGCAGCTCAAAAGTAAGTGTTTAAACTGGTGCTTCAGATACCGCTTCGTGGCACCTCATACAGTTCTCTTACAGGCCCTTTATAGCTTGTTCCATCAGACTGATCTGCTGCTAGACAGATTTTCTATTATAATTGACAGGCAATTTGTTTGATAACTATGATTATCAATAAATCAGATGTAAAAATCTATTACAGATTATCGTAAGTTTCTTTCTGATGTTAATGAGGCCAGAAAAACTGATTTGTAGGAATGTGATACTGGCAGCAGGCGAGAAAAGTTTATGTGTGGTAAATAAAAGCAAAGAAAAACCGTTAAAAACAACAAATTAAAACTACATAACATTTCAACAAAATGTTGGTGAGAAAATTTGTATGACCAGTTAATTACACAATTGTTATGAACAATTTTACAATGATTTACTTATATTGAATGAGCTCTTATTTCATGATATCTTATTGTCAGATTAACTGGGTTGCATTTTGAAGGTGATGGGACAATTTTTCACAAATTATTCCAAAAATTAACTTTTACTAAGTACATGTGACAGGTCTAAGCATATACAAGGTTCTTAGAAAGCCTTGAGTTTGATCTTTGGCCTTGCAAATAAAAATTAATTCTTAAAAATAAGTTTTTAAAATAAGGTTTTGGACCTTTTATTTTGATATTGAGAAACTTGTGTGTGAAGATCTTAATTTTTTTGTGAAATTGAAATGCCTTGAATTACAATTCAATTCAAATTCAATTTGATACACGACATATATATGAACCTTTGTATAATGTTTTAATGAAGAAGGTTTGTATTGGTAGCTTGGTTTATTTTTAGCATGCTCAAACTATGGCATACAGCAATTTCTGGCTGCTTTCTGATTTTGTCCTTACATGAAGATGTGCTTTTCCCCTTCGTTATTGTGTTCAGTATCAATTGTACTAATTACTCTTAATGATGATAATTAAAAGATAATAGGTAATTATGAGACAATAAAAATATGAGTGAATAATTAGATGAGAGTGAAAGATTGTTAAGGAGAAATGTGAAGAAAAAATTCATTAAGCAGGTAGTTTGATACATGCTGTCCAACATCTTGTAAGTTTCAGGTTCAAAAGTAAAAGTTTTTTAAATAGAGTTCGAAATATGGAGTATTCATGAAGTGAATGTGATTAATAGAATCAATAGGGCATACAATTTTATCACAATACTATTTATACAATACACATAAATGGACGAAAACTTTAATGAAATGAACCTGCATGGGTTTCGTAAAAAAAAAAAGTTTCAAAACTATCATCCCATACAGCTAACAAGCTTTTATCGTACAAGCTTTGAGCCTTTTCTGATGTGCATGGCTATTTGATATTTTCTACCTCTATTCCTAAGTGTTTTAATTTGTTGTCCTAATGTTGGCTTATCTGTATAAAAACTTTTTTTGCAATTCGTCAAAATGACCTTTGTTGACATTGCTTAACATGTTGACCTTTGTTGACATTGGTTATCATGTTGACATTGCTAAACATGTTCACCTTTATTCACATCAGCTTATAATTTGACATTGGTAAAATTTGACCTTTGTTAACAATAATGCTTTGTTCATATTGGCTAACTATATTGTTGACACCAGTAAACATGTTAACCTGTATTCATATCTATTTGTTGACATTTGTTGACATAAATAGTGTGCTAGATTGGTGTGCTTTTGTACCTCTTTTGCTGGACTTTCATTCCATTCCTTTTGAAACATTTCCTCCCAGAACGTTTGTATTTTCCTTGGTATTGTTTACATTTCTGCTGTAAATGGTGATTGTTGTTTCTTTTATTCATATTTTTCACTTTTTCGTAATTGACCTTGACCTTTCCTGCTTGGATATGAGTTTTTGCTATTTGTAGTTGTGTAGTTTTGGTGTATAGAGTTGCCTCCCCTTACCCGCATGCTCTGTTGTGATAAGTGTATGGCATGACACTTTTTTCATTTCTCATTTGAATGATTTGCTTGTCAAAGAACAGCATGCCTGATTTTGGTCTGTGGCTTCAATTTTGTTCTATCTGCCTGGGACAGCCATAATTGATGGTGTTTGGACTTTCGTTGTTATCATCCGCATAATGTATTTCATTTATAGTTAAGGTACGCCATCTTCAAGAGAGAGTTGACGATCGTCGAGAGAGGGCACGAGACTCGCATCATTCGCGATTCTCTCACTCTCACTCCGAACCTCATAGTCCTACCACTTCTAAACAGAGAGGTAATATCGCTGGTAATTGTCAACATTTTCTTCGCATCTTTTTATTTACCTGCTTGACACAGCCCAACTTGGTCTCATTCGGATTAATTTGCTGTTGAGCACGCCTCTCAGTTGTGTTTGGGGTTTTTCGTTGCTGTAAATCGGACCCTCCACATGTCGGCCATTGTGTACTTATGTTCTACTTTCATTGTTTGACAAGTTGTAAAAATCATTTCAGAGATCCCCTACATCTGAGATTTTAGTTGCAGTTTTCATATTTGAACTTTTTCCATGGCTTCATAATTTTGTTTGATCATTGCCGGTTGATGTGCATGTCAGTTTTGAGAGCGTCACATGATTCAGTCACTGTGGTTCATCAAGTCATCGTCCACTCTAAAGTCAGATTTAGGTTGGAGTCTCCACACAACTGTATTACACTTGACATATATACAAAGAGAAGCATAATTTAGTGATATACAGTATGTAGTTATCAGTAGAGATTTCATTCCTGTAACGTTTAGACACCACAAACCCAGTATGTCAGATCTCCAGTTAGAAGACCTTTAGAAGCTGTTGTATGTACTCCGAAGCATGGTATGGTGTGACGTAATTTTACAGTTTCTTCTCCAGTTTGATATAAAAAAAGAAGAGTTACATGCATACCTGGTTAAGGGTCTGTAGCATGACTGCTCCTGTGATTGGTTGGTTTGCCGAATTGATTTGTAAACTGATTTATGATTGGTCAGAATACATGTTATTAGACTTCTGTCCTTTTTCTCCTTTTCGAAGCAGCTGAATTCACTGCCCTCAAGGAAGAATGTTCTAGTCTGCGCAAGCGAATCCAAGCAATTGAAGCCGAGATGAAAATGTAAGTTACCATTGTTTTTGTCTTATAACAATCAACAAGGCTCGATTAGTGGGACACAACTGTGTTAACCACCCCCCAACCCAGTTCTAGACTTTTCTATCTCGTCTCTATTTGTCTGGGACTCTTACAAAACATGTGACGCAAAATGTGTGCATCATATGGGTATTTCTTCAAAAAAAAAGTCCACAAGGGAGGTAATTCAGATATGTGAAAGAATACAGAAATACATGTGTACTAAAAGGTAATAGAATTTGGTGTGATTCTGGCACAGGTGAATATGAAGAAAATATCTATTACCATCAAAAGAGTTTTTATTCCAGACTATCAGTCCTTGATTGAGATACATTGATCTTAACACATACAAGTAATATATTTTAATAATCATGCATACTGAGAAGAAATATTGATGATGATATGGAAAATAGATGGGATTAGAGACTATCTTCATCTAAAAAGCTAACATTTCAATTATGTGTGATAATGTTAAGGAAAAATGTTTGGAAAATGATACCAATTTATTGCTTGTTAATTACTAGGAAAAAGAAATATTTTTGTAATTACCATGAAAACAATTTGATAAATTTGGTTTATGGAAAAATAATTGGGGAAGTGGACACCATAACCGCTGTCCTTCTGTTACAGGTCACGGAAGGAGAACCTGCAGCTCTCTGCGGAGTACAACAAGCTTCAGGAATCGTACAAGCATCTCGAGGCACTCAAAGTCCAGCTGGAGAGGAAGGAGCTGGCGTGGAAATCTAACCTCACAGATTCGCAGAAGGAGTCGGAGCAGGCCTTGCAGGAGGTGAGACAGGTCTCTACCCCGGGGGCCGGGGACCCACCCCAGGGGGAGTCCTCAGCAGACACCCGCCTGACACATGTAGGTATAGGGGTGCCCTTTCGACTCCCCGTCCTAGCTGTTGTGTGGCAGAGTATCCCATCCTTTCTTTGAGGCTGTGTGTCAAGCTTTAGTATGAGGCCTAGTAATGTCCCTCGTATAACAGTTTTAGTTCATCCTAGTTAGTAAGTATTTCTGATTTTGGTTTTTCTTTGCACGATTGTTTTTCTCCGCTTTAAAGTAAGTTTTTTTGTAGTGTCATTTAAACTTGTATGGCCTGCTTCTCTTTTGATTATTTTTTTATTATTATTTTAATGGACCCCAGCATGAAGTCCACAACCCTCCCACTCCAATAGCTATGTAACCAATTCAGCAATGGGTACATGATCACTAGGTCTTCTGTAGAGGTCAAGTTTACTCATTTCGAGTTTAATCCAAGTATGGAGGTGGACAGACAGATTTGATAATATGAAGTTATCCTATTGCCAATTTACCCCATATAAACTTCTTTTTGGTTAAAATGTGTTTCCTCTATCTCTAGAAGGAAACATTAAAGAAAAAGATGTAATATTTTTGTGGATGTTTAGCTGTTGAATCCTTTCCCATGACCTAAGAGATCAACAATGCTTTGAATATCGACACTCTTCCTCGGTTCATTCTGATTTGGCTTCAGGGTAGATCTATTAGTAATATGTGATTTCTTGTTTAACATAAAATTGTCATGGCCTATACCAGGATGTATCAACGAACATCAGGGCTCAGTTTCGAGGAAATATAAAAACATGGTCCTAAATTACTACTACAGAGATGTGTTCTGTTAAATCAAAACCTATCCCAGAGACAGAATTAAGGTAATGCTATCTTGTGTAGAAGACTGCTTACGCATAGATAGAAAAACCTATGGCGCTGGAAGGATGTCATAATTAAATATTTTTGCTTAGGCAAAAATAAAATACTGCCTAGGCAAAAATCGAATATTGCTTAGGCAAAAATATTTCTGCCTGGGCAAAATTATTTCTGCCTAGGCAAAATTGATTTTGTTTCGATTATTGCCTAGGCAAAAATCGAATTTTGCCTAGGCAGAAATCGAAATTTAATTATGACATCCGTCCCGCGCCATAAAAACCTACCCTAGCAGGGGCTTATACCTCTTCTACGTCCTGTCACACCCTCGGGTACCCAGGTTTATTTGACCCAAAGTATTAGTCCAGACTCCTGTGTTATGGATTTACCCTCAAATTTACCAAGTAAGCTTTGCATGGCATGACCATTTTTCAATATATTGAACTATTGTAGTGATATTAGATTTAGTTTATTTCTTATTTTTAAAAATAAATTCTTTTATAATTTTGTAAAAAGTTATGGCAGAGTTTTTCATGTCAATTGTTATTTAGGTAAACGTTAAATGTTTGAATTTATTCTGTTGAATTTCTTCACATATAAGAGATCATCAAATGATATAATAAAAAAGTAAATAAAAAAATAAATAAAAATAATGAAATTAGAATACAGGAATGGCCTCCTATGAAAGTAATTGAAATAAACATCATTTTCTGTATCTCACCATTTCAGCTTGAGCATTCCCGGGAGGAGGTAGCCATATTGATGAAGAAATGCGAGACCTCGGTGACGAAGATTGGAGAACTGAAATCAGAAATAGACAGCATGGCTGAGGAATATCATGTGTTGGCTAACAAATCTAAGATGGTGAATTTGTGTTTGATAATTTTGATAAACATTTATTCATTTAAAGCAGTTGTTTGTTTTACTGTGTAAATGTTAGTATTTTCGTAATTCTGTATATCTTTAGAGGAAATC
Organism: Pecten maximus; assembly: GCF_902652985.1. Classification (NCBI taxonomy): domain Eukaryota; kingdom Metazoa; phylum Mollusca; class Bivalvia; order Pectinida; family Pectinidae; genus Pecten; species Pecten maximus. Next base: position 42,891,351 of record NC_047021.1, read on the forward strand.
TAATTTATAAACCCTATATCTACCTTATAATACTGATAATCCCACAGGGCTATGTTAAGCTACCAGATAAAAAAAAACATTTTTAACAACATTTTCTATTTTGAGACACAAATTCCCTTCAAATTTACCAGCTGGATGTGAGATTAAAAAAGTCATGTTTTCAAAATCATTTCTTGCTGTGTAATATTTATTATTTTATGTGTTTAACTTTTAATAAGAATTTTTTTTTTCCCGCTGCAGCAATCCTTCGCCTCAAGCATACCCCTGCTGATGCTGCTGTTCGGAATCCTAATGGCCTTGTACCCCTGGCTAGCCCAACTTACAGCAACCACGACTTGACCCTTGCTAAACTTCAGTATAGACCACACCATTTACAATCATTACTCTCCGACTCAACGCAGTGGCAGATGTTACCATGGCGACGTGTGGAAGGACTGTTGCTATGGCAACCAGAGACAATGTTGTATAGAGTTGATGTAGCAATTTTCATCATCGTAGCCATCATGATGACATAGGACCAGTGTGTGTGTGTTTGTGTGTGTTATGTCAAAAATGGACCAAAGTACATTTTATATCTTAATGTGAATCCATATTTGATAGCAACACCACAATTCAATTATCTTTTTTTTCTTTTTTTTTTTAAATTTTGAGAAAAATACACATCATAAATCCATTAGTTTTTGTAACAAATTTATCAATGAGAAAAGTGACTGCAGTTACATTAAGGGGAAAAAATTATCATTTTATACAATGAATTAAATAAATTTACAAGTACGAATGTTTCTCCGAGAACACAATTAAACAGGATGCTCAGTCTTGTTCTTTTGGAATATGTCAATTCGGAATATGTCAATTCGGAATATGTCAATTTCAATCTCCAGAATAATTTGTGATGCTTAAGGTTTATTATTGTTTAACTGATAACTTGACCTACACATGTATCAAATCATTAGAATATTATTTTAAAACTGTTGGGTTGTTTGATTTGATTGTTGAAAATAAGACAAGGAAATCTCGAGTCCATTTAACCCTGAATGAGATGAAAGCACTCTTGTTCGTTGGTTGGTCGTCTGTGTGTGACTGCCATGCATATTAACCAAGCTGTGAGATGTTTAAAATCTTTCATTATTGTCATTTTGTTTTTGTATTTCAGCCATTTTATTGTGATATTGTGTGCTTGTTGATGAAGAGAGTCATTTTTGTTTCACCAGGACGACTGTATGTGCATAATAGTGTTATGGAAATGAAGTGGTCAGAGAAAATTTATACGATAGTACACAAGTTATCTCCCCTTGTTCAACAGCTTTCTTCCCTGGGACATTCTAAATATCAGTGATGGGTTATAGAAACTCTTTTAATGACTTTAGAACATAAATACCTGGTAAATTGATTAGCCACGAGCTTCTTATTATACGACCCTGTTAAGTCATAAGAAACAGTATACTTTGACTTGGTCTTACAAAAATTATGTTATGAATCAATTTTATCAATATTTCTGCCAGTTATTTAATGCTTGCAAAAAAAAAAAAAAAAAAAACCAAAGACGATGTCGAAAGTTTAAAATCTATAATTATTGAAATTAAAGTTCAAATATCAGGCATGTCCCGAATTGAATAAATAGATATTTGATAGTAGTCATCAGTTCAAAAGGTTTTACCTACCGCCTACGTGTAAATATTTGTAGCGAAGCTATTTCAAGTTTGCATTTTAACCAATGGTGTATTTAATTTCTGTAGTGAATGTAGCCCTGATAGAGATATTGTAAACTTTGTGCATTGAATTCTACCTCATTAGACCTCAGTCTGTGATGTCTTGCTTTATAACTGTGTTGGACCATCTGTAAAAATGAAAAGTCATATTGATATTCGCATGTTAAGTTAACTTTGCTTACTTAACATTTAAACTTGAATCGTGAATATATTGTCATCATTATTTTCTTGATTTCAAGCAGAAAGTTAATCGAAATATTTATATATATCCAGGATCCCAATTTATTTTAATATATCGATGAAATAGAAATATATATATACAATTTTTGTATATATAAAATTGGTCTCAAAGAAAACTGACATAAAGATGAATAAGTAATTGGTTAAAATATTTAATATATATATGCTGAATATTACCTAGGGAATTATTGGTAACACTAGCTCACAATGCGGTGCTAACTTGTACTAAACTCAGGAGGGCTAGGGCTTGTGTGATAGATTTTACTCAGGGCTAGGGAAGACGTAGATATGTATAGGAGAGTTAAGGTCAGGAATTCTTTTCAAGTGTTTTGAAAATTGCTTTTTGTTAGAATAATATATATTTTGCATTTTTCCTTTCATTGTGTTGAAGCATTCAAGATCTAGATATCCCATCACAATTGTCTTAGTTAATTGTGTATTTGTATATATATGGTAGTATATGAGGAATGAACAAAAAAGGGGAGGGGGGGGATGTTGTTCTTCAAGGGGAGATAACTTGTTTTGTACAGCATCTCGTTTGTTTTTTGTTTGAGTTTGTGAAACTGTTGTCTGTATGATAGATAATATTGTATATATATATGTTACTGAAGTCTGATCTGTGTATATATGTAGATAATGTATAGATATTAATGGACATTTAATATAAAATTATTTATATACATTTTTTTTTCTTGTTTTGTGAATAATACCTGTTAATAAGCCCTGTGAATAGACCGTAATACATTAACATTACACAGATACAGACAGTGAGAATTCTCACTCATTCTGAAAGCCAAAACACTTATGGTACAGATGCATGATACATTTTAACGATTCACAAATTCCTCAAATTGAATAATATGTACATATACTTATATTACGTATATAATTATGAAATTTGAACGACAACAGTAATCTTAATTGAACAAAAGGCTGAATTAATGTTAGTTTTTGCAGAATGATAAAAAGGACTCCGATGCTAGCTGTTTAAACTGCTGATACAAATCTGTCTCCTTCCAGTGTCTCTTTAATGATGGATATGAATGTATGAGATAACGTCTCAACTGTTTAGTCTGCTCCAGATTTAATAATTCCAAAAATATTTTGTAAATTTATACTTCAGTAGCAGTAGTTTGAGGTAATTGAAAAAAAAAATAAATAAACATAGTTACCTCACAGAAATGAAAAGTGTTCAGATATTCATTAAACAATCCCTGATGAATTCTCTTCTGTAGAATTATACTTCGTTGTGATCTTCAAAACTCACAGCTGTTATATTGACAAGAGTGTGGCATGTATTTTTTTTGAAGTCTTCCCATGTACTGATATGCCAGTTTGTAGTGGTCACTGTTGGTTAGTAGCTGCTAAGTCTAGAATTTATCCACAGAAAACAGGATATAATTACTAATTATGAAAATAGTGCTAAATTTTACAGTTAATACTTGGCAGAGTTGCTGCATCATACAACTCTAGTGGCCATTGTATTGCACAATGTCAACTTCTGTTGGATGATTTAGGTTTTCAGTGATGAAACCTAGACATGTAACCACACAAAACTAGCAAAATATCTTATATATAAATAAACTTAAACTTGGCAGGGTTTTAAATTTGCAGTGTTTTCCCAGTTTACGCTGTGATATTGTGGCCACAGACATGAGTCTGAGTTAAGTGTATGTTTGTCTTTATACACATTCAAACTATTCAATTCAAACTCAAAAGTGACTTTGAAAAGTATTTGTGATTGACAACTACAGACCACACCTACAGTGTAGGAATAACCCCAGTCAATTCTACACTTGTTCAATGTGTTATTGTGTAGTCTATAAAGTGTTGCTGAAAAACTGATAAAATAGTGAATATTTTACCCTTGAGGAAGATATTTACACAAAAAATATGATAATCGTGAACCAGCAATAGCCATACGTAATATGCTTCCTAAATATCTGTCTGTCGTAATTTCAAATTGACCTTGACTTTGAAGAGGGAGTCTACACACATAATGAATTATCACCTTGTAATGCATATTTATGTGAGAATGTTCACGATTTGTTAAACGGTGATGGACAGAGAAACATTGTCACAAGATGTGACTAAACTGTCCGTAAGCTTATAGTGCTAAAATAAATAATTCACTGCAGTATAACCGATTTATTAAATAATTTGTATATGTTAAGTGATTGTTCTTAACATTGGACTTACACAAGCTGATGGTGGTTCCTAACATTAATGACCAATGAAATATATAACTATAAAAAATCAGTTTGTGATCATGTAGTAGGTTAGCTATATACGATCATATTTGTGTGGTATTATCAGTGCCATGGTAACCGGCTCTTCCCTCAACTCTGTGCCTTACTTTGCTTTCTCAATCAGCATTGAAGTTTCTGTCAAAAAGTATAAAAATAGATATGTTCTGGAATATGGAAGCAATTTGGCTGAAAATTATCAACTGTTTTTTTTTTTTTTAAATTTTTTAATACATCTTAAAACCATTTACCTAATACCGGTATATCATACTATAATTATTTATCATAAAAACTTTGTCGCGACTAAAATTGACATAGTTTGTCGTAACATGAACACAAAAAGGTGCTGATTTACTTGGGACCATTCATTTTACAGAGAAAAAATAAATGCTCACGACTTGATTCTTTGATTAATATAAAAGATGTGGCATGTCACTGTTTCTACCCTCATCATTGTCGTGAAGTTGTGTATTTCTTTCAAATCCTAAACATTTCGAGAATGTTAGTAAATGAGAATATGTGTGAACATTATCATCAATTTTGTGAGAGATTCGAGAAAATGGATTTTATGTGACTAGCTAGAGAGACTTTCAGACATAGAAAAGTATTTCTGAAAGAAGACAAACTCTTAAGATTTTTAACAATAATTGCTTATCTCGTAAGCATCAGTCAAGAATTCATCGCCTTTAAATCTGGAACATGCTATTTTTTAATATGTTGTGTTGCAATGACACAGTTTAAATAAATATTCACAGATTTTTTTTTTTAACTACAGAAGGTGTCACTCATTTCAATTTCCCATGATGCATTGTAATTTAGTTATTTAAAAGGCAGCATTGTAAAAAATGATTTCACATTTGTAATATTTGTCTTGCTTTCCATCAATTTAAACATGTCATTTATTTTGTGACATCCCATAATGCTACTTGTTTCCTTCAGTCAGAAGGAAACTGATTTTTTCTATTTCTTAATTTTCTATCTTAAAGATTTCAATTAAACTTTCAATCTTGATCTGTATCTTTATGTGCTTTTCGTTAATGACAGTCGACATTAGATTCATAATTTGGCTCAGAAAAATGGCTGAACCTTTCTGAACTTGGGGAAAATCAAAAATCAAAAATAAAAAAAAAAAAAAAAAATCAGCAAATTTTAATGTTCAAAACTGAAGCATAACAAAAAAAATGAAATTTGAAACTTGCTAGAGAAAGTTAAGAAATAGAAATTTGTGGCATTAGCTTGATTTAACACTTGTTTTCGCCTCCTCAGAGACCTGATTTGAAAGGCTCACGCGGTCCGGTCATCACTATTTAGTTCTTGTTAATCACTTACCATCTTTCGTGGCAGGGTTTCGTTGTACATTGTAGTGGGGCATTAACAAGTCTAACCATGATATACAGAAGGACTTTTAAATTCAACTTCATGTCTCAGAATTTAAAAGAATTAGAAGTCATTTTTGTGGGAATAAGATGGCAGTATTTTAAAAGGATTTTACCAGGGAGTGAAATAATAATATATGGGGTTACCATAGTAACACATGTTTAAATACATGGTAAGCTGTTGATATCTTACCTATTTTGTAGCTTAGTAAACAGAAGTCGTACCTATTTTGTAGCTTAGTAAACAGAAGTCGTGCATATGTTGGTAAGATTTCGGAGTGATGAAATACTTATTTCTATATATTATAGAGTGAACAGATTTGTTTATATTTCTCAGTAGATTGAAATCTGTCTTTTCTGTAAACCTGGTTTTCTCGAACAAATAATTTGACCAGCAGAGGGTTGGTATAGACAGGTCACTTTAGCTATAATTAGGATCAAGAACTACACTGGTTTAGTCTAAGACTTACAGATATAGTGCAAAACTAATTTATCTTTGCTGAAATTTTTGAATGCTATTTACTTCTATGTTGTTATTTGAAGTACTAAAGTATTTTGTGATAAAACTGTGAATTATTTTGATAGATATCATTTACCTACCTAGATATCATTAAATGTATATTAACTAGTTTACCAGGAAGGGAAAAATAAACAATATAATCAGTGTACTTTATTATCTGTGACCTTGACCTCCTTTCCCAGAGGTCAGAAGCCATGATATCTATGAATAGATATTTACATATTATTATCAATTATTTCTCTTAAGAGTCCTTACCTGAATATTTGTTGTGATAACCTACACTTTTTGGGTAATATCACTTCCTTTTCGAGAGAAGGATGTTATAATTATATCACTTCCTGTGATGTACATTTGTTTGGTGACCTCACTTCCTGTGAAGTGATGTGTACATTTGTTTTGTGATGTCATTTCCTGTGATGTACATCTGTTTGGTGACATCACTTCCTGTGATGTACATCTGTTTGGTGACATCACTTCCTGTGGGTGTGTTTGTATGATGACATCACTTCCTGTGGAGTATCACTTCCTGTGGAGTACATTTGTATGATGTACATTTGTTTTGTGATGTCACTTCCTGTGATTTATATTTGCATGGTGACATCACTTCGTCTTGGGTACCTTTCTATGATGACATCACTTCCTGTGAAGAACATTTTGTATTGTGATGTCACTTCCTGTTGGGTACATTTCTTCCCTGTACGACAATTTTGTAAAGACATTGTCAGATGAGGTGTCTGTATTGTTTTCGTTCAATCTGCATTGTTGTCTGTGTATATTGCTTTCTGACATGCAGAAAGAGAGTTTTTTGGCTGTTTTTGTGTACATAGAGCAGTGGAAATGTAGATTTGTGCTTTTTTGTACATACTCCAAAGAAAGCAGTGTATTGTTGTTTCAGTTTATACACAGTTGTATTGACGTAACTAAAGTGAGTCTTTTTCTATTATTATCATTTAAACAATTAAACCTATGCAGATTGCACCCTTTGACCTTTTGTTTGTTTTTACTTCAACTAAGTAATTGATTGGAATGTGCAAGCAAACATATTGCACATAGGATCCAAGACAGGTATTCACTTTACAGGGGTATGAGACACTGTCAGACCTTCAGTTGAAATAGCACACTTCATTGCCTTTCTACATATCCGTGAAGTTTCATTGACAAACCTTCAGTAAGAAATCATGACAGGAAAATAAATTTCACCTTTAACCTCTATGTGACCTTGACTTTTGAAGTATTAATCCAAACATGGTACATATGACATGTCCACTTGCCATCCTGGATGTATTCATGAAATTTCATTCACCTTACCGTCAGGGAGAAAAATAAGTTATGATCTGAGCATTGGATTTTACCTGTAGCCTTGATGTGACCTTGACCTATGCGTATCACCCCCAACATGGTGCATGACATGATAACTTGTCATCTACATATATGAGAAAGTTGAAATTTACCTTAAACCACAATGTGACCTTGACCTATGACACAGACAACTTGCCATCCCTTTGTATTAATGAAATTTCATTGACCTTAACTTTAGCAAGTAAGAGGTTATGCTTGGAACAATGGGTCTGATATTAACCTCCTTTTGACCTTGTCTTTTGCCATGACCCCAATATGGCGCATTGCACACCAACATACCATCCTAAATATTGTATATCATAAAATTCCAATTATCTACCTTCAGGGAATCGGAGGTAATGTCTCGAAAAACATCTCGGATGTACATGTATAACCTTTGACCCTAACATGGCCTTGACCTTAGGTTTATGACAGACCGCAAGTGGTAGCCACAACCTGTCTGCCTTAATATCCGACATAATTCATATTCATAGTATGAATTTTACCTAGATAGACCTTCAGCAGAGGCGGGTTATTTTAATGCATAATTGTTTTCGTCAAATATCATACTATGTAGCAACTTTAATGATCTTTTTAATGCTTTAACTGGATATCAAAATTTTGAAGTTGCAATAGAATTTGAAATAAACACAGTATTAAAGATGTATATAACGTATGAGTCACAAGATATGTATAACTATTGTAAAGGGACATTGTCATTGGATACGAACTTCGGAATGTGTCGACTTGTTGGCAGAATAAAAATTTCACGGAAAAAAACTGTTCTCATTTGGACTTCTCACAAGTGGATACAGTTTTCTCTTTCTACATTGCACAAACGTATGTAAGTATAATTCCATGTAATTCATTCGTTAAAGTAAGGAATTGTAGATATACGCTGCCGATACGTACATTACAATGACATATTCAGTTTGTTGGACCTCGTCATTCAGCCAAGTGTTGTTTACCAGCTTGCCGAGACGTGAAGAAGTTTTCGTGTGTTGTTTGGGGCGCCCGTCAGTACTGAAATCAAATCAAGAAGAAATGGATTATCTTTTACAAAGGAATTAGAAGCTTTACGAAGGCACAGTAATTTTCAAGCTTGAATATATATCCAATATTAAGGTAATTAAATTCTAAGTATTACATAGTCTTTTCGACGGCTGCTTTTTATCTTAGCCATGTATCAAAATAATTAATCTTGCGCACACAATCTGGTTTATATTTTGTTGATATATAAATTGTTTCAAGTTCACTCTGACCACAGTAAAGTAATATGTATTCAAAATTAACAGATTTGTAATACAAATACAGAGAGTGTGACGGTAAATTTTGAAAATCACAAACTTATAAATATTACCAAACTAAAATCGGCTCGCTGGCGGGGATGGCAATCTTGTGAAACAAACTCGATTGAATGGTATAACTCCTGCAGCTCAACTATGAGGAAGATCAATTAAAATTTTTTTAAAGAACGGCCATTTATGCAACATCAACACATACGATGCGATCAAAGCCATCTCTGAAATGGACATTGCCTGTCAATTAAAATGGCGCGATCGCTTCTTCACGTGACGACATCCAATCAGATTTTGAAATCCGTTGAGCATGCGTGAAAGTTGTGAGGTGTCATTCTTAACAGTGCCGTCTGCAAAATAGGCAGCCATATTTGAAAGTTTTGAATTACCAAACTTTGAAGAAGATGGAACAAAAATGACTTGATGAAGATTTCAAACAATGCTCTGACAAAAGAAAACTGATGGTTAACTGAGAAGGTATCGTATCCTTTTTGTAAACAATCTGAGTTGAAATGTAAACAGGTGAAATATTTCACGTCATTGCGATACAAAAAGACAACATGAAAAAAATGTTTTCGTGTGTCATTATGGCATAAATTAAACATTTTATAAGAACGATTAACAAAACGAAATGAAATCGCCGTCCGTTGTCCATCGTTCGTGGTGCGTCCATCAACAATTTACATTTTCGACTTCTCAGAGTTTCCCTAAACCCAATTTCTATAAAATCTTGCAGAAAGCTTCCAAAGCCAAATGTCAACAGAAATTGTGAATTGACTGGTCTCCTATCCCTAGGGGCATAAGGGAAGGGGCAAAAAGAGATCAAATTGACTGAAATTTCAAAAAAAAAAATCTTGAATAGAAGGGTCTTAGGGTGCGTTACCAAAATGGTGATTTTTCTTTGCCCTTGGGTCTCACTATTTCCCCTGGGGAGAGGGTAAACTTTTCTTAGGTTTATATAAGGGAATACAATTTTTGAACATAATTTGTTGAATTGCTATTGGAACTAATTAAAATTGGTTAGAATTATCAGTATGTGATGGCAATTTGATGGTATGCACATATTGGCCCTGACTGTACTCCAGTGGCTGATAGGCGGGTTCAAAATTGATTGAGATTGACTGAAATATATTAGAAAAGTTAAGGCCCATAGCCCCTCCCTGTTTTTTGTATGTTTGTTGGGTTTTTTTTGGTTTTTTTTTTACTTAAAATTACATAGCAGTTATGTATACACAGACGTTCAACAATCATCATCATTGTCGTCGTCATCGGCGGCGGCGGCCAATCCTTTTAATAGGAAAGCAAATTGCGCCAGTTTAGCAATATATACCAGTTGTGAATGCCAAGCTGACAATCCTCCCGTAACACCAGAATACACAACCAGGGCATAAAGGGACATTGTGTGGGTCGAGATGATCATCCACTGATTATCAAACCGTCATTACCACTTACACAGGTATGTTACACAGGTAAATGTATTTGTACAGTTGTAACACGTACCTACTAGCCCGTGACGCCGTTATCTAAACCCTCTAGAGAAACTTTGAATTATATAAATAGCGGATCGTATCACACTGTCCAATACACAAACGTAACCAGATTTGTACGGAATAGCTTCAGCCGACAGTTTGTCTTCTTAGGAGCGGATTTACTTACCGGAGTTATTTTCTATCGAATGGTCTATACACTTTTTTATGGTATGATGTGTAGTTTGGAGCGGTATGTGTCATTCCTGACCTGAGATGCTGTATCCGTGTATGCTGGGATGTACGTTTGGCGCTTTTAGGTTCAGCGGCTGACATGTCCGTGGTGTGGCACGATAAATAGTAGAAGTTTACAGTAAGTATATTTGTATATTCTATGTGTGTTATATATCTTGATGTCAATATGTGTTCTGCTTTTCGTGGGTTCATATAAAACATGTAAACACATTGAAAGGTATTTGTTTTTCCAAAACAACCAACGAATTCAAAAATTGTAAAACGACAACCCGAGTACTTTAGTATTTGATTAATAGGAAAAACGAGTTACCAAATAAGCGGACAGGTCCAGGAGAGTACCCCAATACACAGAAATGTTAGTTATGGTGTAGTGAAACAGAAGGTACTACGTTTATTTAGTTTTCTCTGTATTAATGATGGAATCGTTCTCTTAATCATTTGAGCTTTGTGTCAATTTTCGTCTACATTTTCAATATTGCCTTGTCAAAATAATGCAAACGGACGCAGGTTTGAAATCTGGTTTACAACTTAGGATATTCATTTTGGTGCCAGGAGAACCTTATGAACTTAGCCTTAATGTGGCCTCATCATCTGTAGACATCGTCGTCATATGACCTTAGCTGTTGTGTGACCCCATCATCTGTAGACATCGTCGTCATATGACCTTAGCTGTTGTGTGACCCCTTCATCTGTAGACATCGTCGTCATATGGCCTTAGCTGTGGTGTGACCCCTTCATCTGTAGACACCGTCGTCGTATGACCTTAGCTGTTGTGTGACCCCATCATCTGTAGACACCGTCGTCGTATGACCTTAGCTGTTGTGTGACCCCTTCGTCTGTAGACATCGTCGCCGTATGACCTTAGCTGTTGTGTGACCCCATCGTCTGTAGACACCGTCGTCGTATGACCTTAGCTGTTGTGTGACCCCATCATCTGTAGACACCGTCGTCGTATGACCTTAGCTGTTGTGTGACCCCATCATCTGTAGACACCGTCGTCATATGGCCTTAGCTGTTGCGTGACCCCATCGTCTGTAGACACCGTCGTCATATGGAAATATTAATAATTTATACTTTTACTATATTTATACCTATCTCTATGACACATTGATATGTCATCTGCAACATGTTAAATATGGAGTGTTAATAAGGAGAAATGATTTGTCTTTGTCCTCAATTGTCCGTCAGAGCTTAGCCAATAATTCATAATCCTTTTGAAGTTTATGCTCGCCAGCAGAAGCTTAAATGATTTATTGTACACATTATTCTATCTGTAGGATTAAGATAGGTTCCCGTAAACCTAAGTTTTCCATCGATTACGAAGGTTATTCAGGGCATGTTTCTAATTGTGGCTTCAACAAACATTTGTATGTATCAGATTCAGTGACGTCATATTGTCATAATGCGGATGCAACCTAAACGTTTACAGCAGAGTGTCTCCAATACACTTTTATTAAGCACATTGATGATGGAGATGTCGCGACAGATATCCTCTACACGATTGGATTTGCAGTACATATACACACTGGAATAGTTATTCGTGTTCTCAAACGTTATCGACTCATTATAACTTAGTGATCCGACGTGCAAAAATATCGACTTCTATAATTTACTCTTCGCTTGGTAATAGTCTAGAATTTGCAAAAAAAAGAGAGTTTTTTTGGTCAATTGATATGTACTGTCAAAAATGACATTTCATTTATGAATTTGATTAATTTGTAAGAAAAGACTGAAAGCCGACAAAACGAAAATAAATAAGTTCATTTCAATTTTAGGCTTTCATCCCTTCGTTATTTCGCTTTGACGGCTTTTCGTTTTGTCGCTTGGTGCCTTTTCTTAGGCGAAAAAGCGAAAAGACGAAATACTTTTTAGTACCGACCAAGCATCGCCTTTTCATCTCAACAAACCATTTATAGATGGCATGTGTACTTAACAAATACTTAATATTGAATGATTTTATAGGGCGAAAACAATACCAGTTCTCTTTAAATGGAAAACAATACAACAAATTAAACAAAAAGAAACGAAGATCCCCAATTGTTTCATTAGAATTGATAAAAATATAGTTTTGACATTAACTGCCATTTGTCCAAAATAAATTACGTTCCGGACTTTTTTTTCTTATCGGAGATGTAAGTAAAATAGCTCTTTAATATTCATAAGCTACAAATATATATCTTCTAATTAGCTTGAGAGATCAATGACAGGTTGCCTTGCCTTTACCTACATCGCTAACATCAGTTATTTATAGCTGTTGTCATTATTACAGATTCAGTAGAGATGATCCTAAGTACTGCTAGCTCTCTGCGTCAAAACTTTAAAACGGATTTATTTTTTTATATGAATATCCCATAAACATCATGATTAAGTAAAAACTTTTTTATGAAAGATTTGACAAATTACAGATGGCACGCAGAGTGCTAGCGACGATGTTTTTTGCTAGTCACATAATGTAACCACCAACCTCTTACTGGGATGTGATATCAACGATCAACTTTTAAAACATTCTTTTACCCTTCTGCAAAAATACAACCTTCAAGTTCCTCTCTCATAGTATCGCCCTCCTTCACTGACGATCTTGAGGGGTGGTATAGGTGTGTAAATTCCGTTCACAATTTTCAGAATTATGAAGTAATTTTTACGTAAATTTCGGATATCAGTTCTGTCCAAAACTAACCAGGAAAAGGAAATATCGTTGACCCGGATCACCTTCCTAAAATGTTGAGGCATTATATGTCGTATGTTAGATCACAATGTTCTGCATCGTGATTCATCGCCAGAATCTTTAAAGTCACAAAATGTGGTTTCGTTGAAGTTAACGCCCATTTTTATATTTTTGACCCAATTTTTTCTGTTTATGTTGCAAATATCATTTCTTTGTTGGATTTTTTTAAAATCTCGCAATGTTTGTTTATGTACAATGTTGATGCACGTGTGTCAGTTAACACAATGTCGCCATTTCACCACTCCAGTTTGCTGTCTTGATAACATCAGTGAATTATGGATTGAGTTTTGATTATTATCGTAAACACAGCTGATAGTCTCAATCCTAACGCCTCGGCCATTTCCGCCAAGTCTCGAGTCTTCACGGAATTGGCCGAGACACTTCGGCACTGGCTGTTTACCATCACGCACATGGGTTCGAATCCCTGGCTGGATGTTAAAATCAGAGGTCACTTACTTGACCCAGCGTTCTCCCCCAATTAAGGTACAGGTGTAGTAGCGTGGGGGTGGCAGCAAATGGCACATGTGACCTACAATATCCCATTCAACATTCCCCTCGAACAAACAACTATGGAGCAAAACACATGTGTTTATGTTATGCAATAATAGATAAATACATTTTAACTTCTAATTCTCTAGCATCCGAGCTAGTCTTGTTTTGGAGGTAAAGGCTGTAGTTTTATCATATTTAAACACGATATTGAGTTTTAGAGACGCTTGTTTAGTGTTATTGAAATGATTAGTGAATTGTCGAGGTTTAACGGTACAAGTGTAGATGACAAATAGACCTACATTGTGTCGACTGTTATGTGACTATGGACCAATAAGAGACTTTATTATCCTGAGTCACCTTAACGGCTCGTGCTCAACAGACGGCCGTATTGTAGTGGTACATACAATGGATGCATTATCCCGAATGATACTGGTGTTTATGGCTATATGTATACAATCCGACCTTAACATGTAAACTAGAAAATAAGGTATGTACAATTATAGGTCCGAATGTTACGTTACCTATAAGTTACCATTCACCTGACATCGGCTGATTCCGGTATCCTTCGTCAATATAGGTACGGAATTTGCCGAGATGTGACGAGTTTAAAAATGACACTTTTCCTAAACGAGAATTTAACCGAGTGGCAAGAAACAGAGAATGATAACATTTAAGCTGAAAACCTTTGCAAAAAGTACAAAGAGAATATGGTGTTATGGTAGGGAAACACACCTAGGTCAATAGGTAAAATCTGGGTTGTCTCAGTCTCAAATGAGAACTAGCCTCGTACACGTCCGACTTTATATCAGACAAGGAAATAGAATTGTTCCAGATAAGATCATGATTTAAAAATATATAATTTTCTTCATCAACCTGCATCTTCGCTACGGAAATCGTGATACTGGGAACAATAATGTCCTTGAATATTGAATCATCTGGGACGTGTTATACATTAAGCAACTGTCTTAGATTTACTTTAGTATATGAAAGTATATGATTTGAAGAATATCTACAACTTGAAGTATTTGGGTCGATAAAGACAATGGAATATCACAAATGTGAACAAACTTTTGCTGTAAAATACTAGTACCCCATTGTTGGCTACCTGGCAAATAGTTTGGATTATAACTTACTGGACAGACTAGAGATGGGTGGATAGTGGAACAACCAGATAAGTGGTCGATGAAGAGTGGAACAACCAGTTAGAGCTGGGTGGATAGTTGGACAACCAATTAGAGCTGGGTGGATAGTTGGACAACCAGATTAGTGGTCGACGGAAAATGGAAAAACCAGAGTAGAGGTCGTTGGATAGTGGTACAACCAGAGTAGAGGTCGTTGGATAGTGGTACAACCAGAGTAGAGGTCGGTGGATAGTGGTACAACCAGAGTAGAGGTCGGTGGATAGTTGTACAAACAGAGTAGAGGTCGGTGGATAGTGGTACAACCAGAGTAGAGGTCGGTGGATAGTGGTATAACCAGAGTAGAGGTCGTTGGATAGTGGTACAACCAGAGTAGAGGTCGGTGGATAGTGGTACAACCAGAGTAGAGGTTGGTGGATAGTGGTACAAACAGAGTAGAGGTTGGTGGATAGTTGTACAGACAGAGTAGAGGTTGGTGGATAATGGTACAAACAGAGTAGAGGTCGGTGCATAATAGGACAACCAGAGTAGAGGTCGGTGTATAGTAGTATAACCACAGTAGAGGTCGTTGGATAGTGGTACAACCAGAATAGAGGTCGGTGGATAGTCGTACAACCAGAGTAGAGGTCGGTGGATAGTGGTACAAACAGAGTAGAGGTTGGTGGATAGTGGTATAACCAGAGTAGAGGTCGTTGGATAGTGGTACAACCAGAGTGGAGGTCGGTGGATAGTGGTACAACCAGAGTAGAGGTTGGTGGATAGTGGTACAAACAGAGTAGAGGTTGGTGGATAGTTGTACAGACAGAGTAGAGGTTGGTGGATAGTTGTACAACCAGAGTAGAGATCGGTGCATAATAGGACAACCAGAGTAGAGGTCGGTGGATAATAGGACAACCAGAGTAGAGGTTGGTGGATAGTTGTACAGACAGAGTAGAGGTTGGTGGATAGTTGTACAACCAGAGTAGAGATCGGTGCATAATAGGACAACCAGAGTAGAGGTCGGTGGATAGTGGTATAACCACAGTAGAGGTCGGTGGATAGTGGTACAACCAGAGTAGAGGTTGGTGGATAGTGGTACAAACAGAGTAGAGGTTGGTGGATAGTGGTACAAACAGAGTAGAGGTTGGTGGATAGTGGTACAACCATAGTAGAGGTTGGTGGATAGTGGTACAACCAGAGTAGAGGTTGGTGGATAGTGGTACAACCAGAGTAGAGGTTGGTGGATAGTGGTACAAACAGAGTAGAGGTTGGTGGATAGTGGTACAAACAGAGTAGAGGTCGGTGCATAATAGGACAACCAGAGTAGAGGTCGGTGGATAATAGGACAACCAGAGTAGAGGTTGGTGGATAGTCGTACAACCAGAGTAGAGGTCGGTGGATAGTGGTACAAACAGAGTAGAGGTCGGTGCATAATAGGACAACCAGAGTAGAGGTCGGTGGATAGTGGTACAAACAGAGTAGAGGTTGGTGGATAGTTGTACAACCAGAGTAGAGATCGGCGCATAATAGGACAACCAGAGTAGAGGTTGGTGGATAGTTGTACAGACAGAGTAGAGGTTGGTGGATAGTGGTACAACCAGAGTAGAGATCGGCGCATAATAGGACAACCAGAGAAGAAGGTTGGTGGATAGTGGTACAACCAGAGTAGAGGTCGTTGGATAGTGGTACAAACAGAGTAGAGGTTGGTGGATAGTGGTACAAACAGAGTAGAGGTCGGTGCATAATAGGACAACCAGAGTAGAGGTCGGTGGATAATAGGACAACCAGAGTAGAGGTTGGTGGATAGTGGTACAACCAGAGTAGAGGTCGTTGGATAGTGGTACAAACAGAGTAGAGGTTGGTGGATAGTGGTACAAACAGAGTAGAGGTCGGTGCATAATAGGACAACCAGAGTAGAGGTCGGTGGATAATAGGACAACCAGAGTAGAGGTTGGTGGATAGTGGTACAACCAGAGTAGAGGTCGGTGGATAGTCGTACAACCAGAGTAGAGGTTGGTGGATAGTTGTACAACCAGAGTAGAGATCGGCGCATAATAGGACAACCAGAGTAGAGGTTGGTGGATAGTTGTACAGACAGAGTAGAGGTCGGTGCATAATAAGACAACCAGAGTAGAGGTCGGTGGATAGTGGTACAAACAGAGTAGAGGTTGGTGGATAGTTGTACAACCAGAGTAGAGATCGGCGCATAATAGGACAACCAGAGTAGAGGTTGGTGGATAGTTGTACAGACAGAGTAGAGGTTGGTGGATAGTGGTACAACCAGAGTAGAGATCGGCGCATAATAGGACAACCAGAGTAGGGGTCGTGGATAATAGGACAACCAGAGTAGAGGTCGTTGGATAGTGGTACAACCAGAGTAGAGGTTGGTGGATAGTGGTACAAACAGAGTAGAGGTCGGTGGATAGTTGTACAGACAGAGTAGAGGTTGGTGGATAGTGGTACAACCAGAGTAGAGGTCGGTTTATAGTGGTATAACCACAGTACAGGTCGTTGGATAGTGGTACAACCAGAGTAGAGGTTGGTGGATAGTGGTACAAACAGAGTAGAGGTCGGTGGATAGTTGTACAGACAGAGTAGAGGTCGGTGGATAGTGGTACAACCAGAGTAGAGGTCGGTGGATAGTCGTACAACCAGAGTAGAGGTCGGTGGATAGTGGTACAACCAGAGTAGAGGTCGGTGGATAGTGGTACAACCAGAGTAGAGGTCGGTGGATAGTCGTACAACCAGAGTAGAGGTCGGTGGATAGTGGTATAACCACAGTAGAGGTTGGTGGATAGTGGTACAAACAGAGTAGAGGTTGGTGGATAGTGGTACAACCAGAGTAAAGGTTGGTGTATAGTGGTACAACCAGAGTAGAGATCGGTGCATAATAGGACAACCAGAGTAGAGGTCGGTGGATAGTGGTATAACCACAGTAGAGGTTGGTGGATAGTGGTACAACCAGAGTAGAGGTCGGTGGATAGTGGTATAACCACAGTAGAGGTCGGTGGATAGTGGTACAACCAGAGTAGAGGTCGTTGGATAGTGGTACAACCAGAGTAGAGGTCGGTGGATAGTGGTACAAACAGAGTAGAGGTCGGTGCATAATAGGACAACCAGAGTAGAGGTTGGTGGATAGTGGTACAACCAGAGTAGAGGTCGGTGGATAGTGGTATAACCACAGTAGAGGTCGTTGGATAGTGGTACAACCAGAGTAGAGGTCGGTGGATAGTGGTATAACCACAGTAGAGGTCGTTGGATAGTGGTACAACCAGAGTAGAGGTCGGTGGATAGTCGTACAACCAGAGTAGAGGTTGGTGGATAGTGGTACAACCAGAGTAGAGATCGGTGCATAATAGGACAACCAGAGTAGAGGTCGTTGGATAGTGGTATAACCACAGTAGAGGTCGGTGGATAGTCGTACAACCAGAGTAGAGGTCGGTGGATAGTGGTACAACCAGAGTAGAGATCGGTGCATAATAGGACAACCAGAGTAGAGGTCGGTGGATAGTGGTATAACCACAGTAGAGGTCGTTGGATAGTGGTACAACCAGAGTAGAGGTCGGTGGATAGTCGTACAACCAGAGTAGAGGTCGGTGGATAGTGGTACAACCAGAGTAGAGATCGGTGCATAATAGGACAACCAGAGTAGAGGTCGGTGTATAGTGGTATAACCACAGTAGAGGTTGGTGGATAGTGGTACAAACAGAGTAGAGGTCGGTGCATAATAGGACAACCAGAGTAGAGGTCGGTGGATAGTTGTACAACCAGAGTAGAGGTCGGTGGATAGTGGTACAACCAGAGTAGAGGTTGGTGGATAGTGGTACAACCAGAGTAGAGGTTGGTGGATAGTGGTATAACCAGAGTAGAGGTTGGTGGATCGTGGTACAACCAGAGTAGAGGTTGGTGGATAGTGGTACAAACAAAGTAGAGGTCGGTGGATAGTGGTACAACCAGAGTAGAGGTCGGTGCATAATAGGACAACCAGAGTAGAGGTTGGTGGATAGTGGTACAACCAGAATAGAGGTCGGTGGATAGTGGTATAACCACAGTAGAGGTCGTTGGATAGTGGTACAACCAGAGTAGAGGTCGGTGGATAGTGGTATAACCACAGTAGAGGTCGTTGGATAGTGGTACAACCAGAGTAGAGGTCGGTGGATAGTCGTACAACCAGAGTAGAGGTTGGTGGATAGTGGTACAACCAGAGTAGAGATCGGTGCATAATAGGACAACCAGAGTAGAGGTCGTTGGATAGTGGTATAACCATAGTAGTGGTCGGTGGATAGTCGTACAACCAGAGTAGAGGTCGGTGGATAGTGGTACAACCAGAGTAGAGATCGGTGCATAATAGGACAACCAGAGTAGAGGTCGGTGGATAGTGGTATAACCACAGTAGAGGTCGTTGGATAGTGGTACAACCAGAGTAGAGGTCGGTGGATAGTCGTACAACCAGAGTAGAGGTCGGTGGATAGTGGTACAACCAGAGTAGAGATCGGTGCATAATAGGACAACCAGAGTAGAGGTCGGTGTATAGTGGTATAACCACAGTAGAGGTTGGTGGATAGTGGTACAAACAGAGTAGAGGTCGGTGCATAATAGGACAACCAGAGTAGAGGTCGGTGGATAGTTGTACAACCAGAGTAGAGGTCGGTGGATAGTGGTACAACCAGAGTAGAGGTTGGTGGATAGTGGTACAACCAGAGTAGAGGTTGGTGGATAGTGGTATAACCAGAGTAGAGGTTGGTGGATCGTGGTACAACCAGAGTAGAGGTTGGTGGATAGTGGTACAAACAGAGTAGAGGTCGGTGGATAGTGGTACAACCAGAGTAGAGGTCGGTGCATAATAGGACAACCAGAGTAGAGGTTGGTGGATAGTGGTACAACCAGAGTATAGGTCGGTGCATAATAGGACAACCAGAGTAGAGGTTGGTGGATAGTGGTACAACCAGAGTAGGGGTCGGTGGATAGTCGTTCAACCAGAGTAGAGGTTGGTGCATAATAGGACAACCAGAGTAGAGGTCGGTGGATAGTGGTACAACCAGAGTAGGGGTCGGTGGATAGTCGTTCAACCAGAGTAGAGGTTGGTGCATAATAGGACAACCAGAGTAGAGGTCGGTGGATAGTGGTACAACCAGAGTAGAGGTAGGTGGATAGTGGTATAACCAGAGTAGAGGTCGGTGGATAGTGGTATAACCAGAGTAGAGGTCGGTGGATAGTGGTATAACCAGAGTAGAGGTCGGTGTATAGTGGTACAACCAGAGTAGTGGTCGGTGGATAGTGGTATAACCAGAGTAGAGGTCGGTGGATAGTGGTATAACCAGAGTAGAGGTCGGTGGATAGTGGTACAACCAGAGTAGAGGTCGGTGGATAGTGGTACAACCAGAGTAGAGGTCGTTGGATAGTGGTAAAACCAGAGTAGAGGTCGGTGGATAGTTGTACAACTAGAGTAGAGGTCGGTGGATAATGGTACAACCAGAGTAGGGGTCGGTGGATAGTCGTTCAACCAGAGTAGAGGTTGGTGGATAGTGGTACAACCAGAGTAGTGGTCGGTGGATAGTGGTACAACCAGAGTAGAGGTCGGTGGATAGTGGTATAACCAGAGTAGAGGTTGGTGGATATTGGTACAACCAGAGTAGGGGTCGGTGGATAATGGTACAACCAGAGTAGGGGTCGGTGGATAATGGTACAACCAGAGTAGGGGTCGGTGGATAATGGTACAACCAGAGTAGAGGTCGGTGGATAGTCGTACAAACAGAGTAGAGGTCGGTGGATAGTCGTACAACCAGAGTAGGGGTCGGTGGATAGTCGTACAAACAGAGTAGAGGTCGGTGGATAGTCGTACAACCAGAGTAGAGGTCGGTGGATAGTGGTACAACCAGAGTAGAGATCGGTAGATATTGAGACAAGTAGAATGTCGTAGCGTCCGTCTCGGTAACATATATTGGAGGAAATGAGTTCCGGAGATTGGATATTTTCCCCCATTTTTCCCACTCTTTCTCGAATTTTTCCCGTACCCTTTCACCCTGACTGTAGGCAATATATTTTTGCAAATTATAGTAATCTTTTATAGTGCTGATCAGACTATTAATATTGAGGGACTTATGGAGGCATTCAATCTTAAGTTTGTTCCGTTTTTAACTGCATATCTGCATTTTGCATTTACCGCTACATTGACCAATCTCATACTTCATCTTGACCAGTAACGCCACCTGTCGCGTCATTTCCGGGGACAAAAGAATATTATACGGCTATGCCGAAAAATTGAGGATATTACCTACGCACCACTAACGTTCAGCGATGACATTGGGTTATGATGAAGACAATCTGTGACGAAGGTTAGATTAGAGGTGCACGCGCATCAAGTGATTCAATGTGAAAAACACTGGAAGGGAGATAACTGTAGCTGTCTTTATGCATTCTACACTAAAACATCAGCACATGGTGTATGTCCAGTATATATATATCTTTTATATTTCTATGTCTTTTACTAAGTTCACGGTAATTAAATCCTTCGTAGCTCTCTTTATGATAACACGAGGCGACTAATTGGAATACCGTGACAGATTGGGGAGATTAAATGGCGTATCTCGCTATAGTGACACTGAAAGGAAATCACAAATGTTTCAATCTATACTGGTCCGTCGTTATGGTAATGTATTCTCGGGTAAACAATAATCAGCCGATATATTCGACACGAACCGAAATGAGAAGACACATTGATTGATTGATTGATTGATTGATGGGGCTTTACGTCCTTGTTCCGGTTATAACATGATCTGCCTCGGTTTTATATACATGTATAAAACGACACGTGATCTGCCTCGGTTTGATATATCACGTGATTCGTTGGTTGGATCTTTTTCACGGTAAAACTCAAGTAATACATGTGAATTACCATACAATGCCATTTCAAGGTCAAGGTCACTTATGATACAGATGTTTCATGTTCATTTCCTTTTCTATGACGTCAGCAGTGTGATCGATAACGTATTGTAGATTAAAGATGGGAGTCCAACTGTCAAACACTGTGAAGCTCGTCTAGAAAGAATCACAAGTATTTCAGCAGTTATTGGAAACTCTGCTATCTTAATCACATCCAGAAGTTTTGATAAAATAACCATGAAAACGTCAAATTTGTTTATTGAGGCCGCCCCGGCGATTTAGTGAAATTTACTACAAACTTATCTAGACATACAAACAAATTTATAATATACCAGCAGTTGTGAATATCTAGTTAGCGTAGCAGCAGTTCTTCTGTTTCACCCCTTGGTTCATTTGCTGTTTTTTGTAGAGGCATGTGATATTTTTTGTATTTTAGTAAGATGGTACTTAAAAGTTATTCCGAACAGTCTTTGTCGACTTAAGCGGAAAACCAGAGAGATTTCAACACACCAGTATCCAGAAACAAATCTATTCATACCGGTAACCAGGGACAGAGTCCCACATATCGGTGACCAGGACAGTAACCCATATATAAAAAAAAACCAGGGACAAAGTACCTCAAAATGGAATCCAGGGACAGAAATCCACACAAAGGTGACCAGAGACATAGTCCCTCATACCGGTAATCAGGGCAGAAACCCACATTTCATAAACCAGGGACAAAGTTCCACATACCGCAAACCAGGGACAGAAATCCAAACACAAGCGAACAGGACAAACTCCCACACATCGATAACCATGGACCAGGGACAAACCCACACACAAACCGGTAACCAGGGACAAAGTATCACACACCGGTAACCAGGGACAGAGTCTCACACACCTGTAACCAGGGACAAAGTCTCACACACCGGTAACCAAGGACAAAGTCTCACACACCGGTAACCAGGGACAGAATCCAACATACCGGTAACCAGGGACAGAATCCAACATACCAGTAACCAGGGACAGAGTCCAACACACCGATAACCAGGTACAGAGTCCCACATACCGGTAACCAGGGACAGAGTCCAACACACCGGTAACCAGGGACATAATCCAACATACCAGTAACCAGGGACAGAATCAAACATACCAGTAACCAGGGATAGAGTCCAACACACCTGTAACCAGGGACAAAGTCTCACACACCGGTAACCAAGGACAAAGTCTCACACACCGGTAACCAGGGACAGAATCCAACATACCGGTAACCAGGGACAGAGTCCAACATACCAGTAACCAGGGACAGAGTCCAACACACCGATAACCAGGTACAGAGTCCCACATACCGGTAACCAGGGACAGAGTCCAACACACCGGTAACCAGGGACATAATCCAACATACCAGTAACCAGGGACAGAATCCAACATACCAGTAACCAGGGACAGAGTCCAACACACCGATAACCAGGGACAGAGTCCCACATACCGGTAACCAGGGACAGAGTCCAACACACCGGTAACCAGGGACATAATCCAACATACCAGTAACCAGGGACAGAGTCCAACACACCGGTAACCAGGGACAGAGTCCCACATACCGGTAACCAGGGACAGAGTCCAACATACCGGTAACCAGGGACAGAATCCAACATACCGGTAACCAGGGACGGAGTCCAACATACCGGTAACCAGGGACAGAGTCTCACATACCGGTAACCAGGGACAGAGTCCAACACACCGGTAACCAGGGACAGAGTCCCACATACCGGAAACCAGGGACAGAATCCAACATACCGGTAACCAGGGACGGAGTCCCACATACCGGTAACCAGGGACAGAATCCAACATACCGGTAACCAGGGACAGAGTCTTATACACCGTTAACCAGGAACAGAAATCAACACACCGGTAACTAACCAGGGACAAACTCACACACCGGTAATCCGGGACAGAGTCCCACATACCGGTAACCAGGGACAGAGTCCAACACACCGGTAGCCAGGGACAGAATCCAACATACCAGTAACCAGGGACAGAGTCCAACACACCGGTAACCAGGGACAGAGTCCCACATACCGGTAACCAGGAACAGAGTCCAACATACCGGTAACGAGGGACAGAATCCAACATACCGGTAACCAGGGACGGAGTCCAACATACCGGTAACCAGGGACAGAGTCTCACATACCGGTAACCAGGGACAGAGTCCATCACACCGGTAACCAGGGACAGAGTCCCATATACCGGTAACCAGGGACAGAGTCCCATATACCGGTAACCAGGGACAGAGTCCAACACACCGGTAACCAGGGACAGAGTCTCACACATCGGTAACCAGGGACAGAAATCCACACACATGCGAACAGGGACAAACTCACGCACACCGGTAACCAGGGACAGGGTCCCACATACCGGTAACCAGGAAGAGAAATCCACACACCGGTAACTAACCAGGGACAAACTCACACACACCGGTAACCAGGGACAGAGTCGAACACACCGGTAACCAGGGACAGAGTCTCACATACCGGTAACCAGGGACAGAGTCCCACATACCGGTAACCAGGAACAAAGTCCCACATACCGGTAACCAGGGACAGAGTCCAACATACCGGTAACGAGGGACAGAATCCAACATACCGGTTACCAGAGACAGAGTCTCACACAACGATAACCAGGGACAGAGTCTCACACACCGGTAACCAGGGACAGAAATACACACACATGCGAACAGGGACAAACTCACGCACACCGGTAATCCGGGACAGAGTCCCACACACCGGTAACCAGGGACAGAGTCCCACATACCGGTAACCAGGGACAGAGTCCCACATACCGGTTACCAGGGACAGAGTCCCACATACCGGTAGCCAGGGACATAAATACACACATCGGTAACTAACCAGAGACAAACTCACACACGCCGGTAATCCGGGAGAGAGTCATATACACTTGTAACCAGGGACAGAGTCCAACACATCGGTAACCGGGAAGAAAGTCACATACACTGGTAAACAGGGACAAACTTATACACACCGGTAACCAGGGACATAATCCAACACATCGGAAACCAGGAGCAAACTCACACATACCGGTAACCAGGGAGAAAGTCACATACACTGGTAAACACTGACCAGGGACATACAGTCTGGTAATCAACCATGGACATGAAAAGTCTTACGTGATTTTACGTATTGGTAACCACGATGTTAACCGGATGTTAATTTACGTTTGAAATCTGATGACAAGTTAATTTTCATCAAATTATCAACCAATGACGTCACATATGTGACGTTCCTGAAGAAGCTAACAAAAACATCCACGCCCACTGTGTATTACCCAGAGACAAAGCATTCTGATGTCGGGTGTGAACATTGCATTGACTTTAAGCAGTAATACGTAACTTTAACCTCCGTTCTACCTTGAAATCTACATGGCGTAATGTGTGTTGTCGGTGGTGACCAATATCGCAATAGACATTGTTCGGATGTTCTGGCAAAGGGAAATAATTATAAACTCTGTGAATATCGCTGAGACTAGAGAGGTTTTTTTTTGTAAGTCTGGAGATTCTGTTGTATTGCAGATCTGCCAAGTCGCCATAAACCAGTACCGAACACCAGCAAGCCATGCACGTGCCAAAATATGCATGTACTTACAAATGAAGACGAGACACCGAAAGCACTATTCCTATAGCAACACTTTTTAACTTTCGTTCTTTGATAACTGATCTTTACTTCTCTGCACTACAGCGTTTGGTGTACCCCCTTCTCATAAGACAATCAGTTTGCTTTTGTTATGTAGCGTTTATGAATCAGGGTCTAAAGACTGTCTATCGCGCTGTGGTTTACAGCCCTTTCGTCTCGTCAGGGAATTTTCAAACGGTACAAAAACAAGCTTCGTTATTTTGAATGAAATAATCGTTCTGTAGTAAGATAAAGTATTTTCCATGAATCATTTCACATTTTATACAATACAATTTGAAAGTGTGGGAGAAAGCACATATTGTGCCACGGTAGCCGTGATCACTATTGAGCTGACGGTCGTCAGTGCAGTTATGTGTGAGGCTCAGACCATCCTCCCCTAGAACGTGGGTTCGAGTCGTGCTGACTGCAGTGGTTGATGTCTGTTGAATTCGTTGTTTCCCCGCGTGGGTTTTCCTCCAACATTCAAAATAATATTTTTCCCTCGGCGGCGTCGTGATAATAGCTGTATGAAGCTTATGTTGCTTGTTAACCATGTAAACGACGATAAATAAAGGTTATTTTCATATTGAGAATGACAGGTGTACGTGCAATAACAATTAAAAAATACATGTGAAATGTAGCATATAGCCTTAAGTACATGTACTACGGTAAGAAGTAAAACAAAAATCGTATGGTCACCAACTCCTTTCCGGCAAAGTAATGGCAAAGATTAATTTTTAAAATGTTGTATGTGGCTTTGAGAAAGATTCATGTAGGTTATAAGCTAGGCGAAACAATGTACACGAAAGAGAATGAGAAGGGAAGGGGTGAACAGGAGGGATGTTGGGTGGGTTTTCCAGCGAAAGAGATAAGTGCCGACGTCTCAATATAAATATTAAAGTGACGAGATCAAAGGGAGGTAATTGAGGATTCTAACTTCATGGCTTGTTTACTTTTTTCTGAGCCTCTAGCGTTATCAACAATAATATCAGGTGCATTTCATGTTACACAAACCATCTTGCGTGTGTCGGAAGCCACTGGGTAGTTGTATTACATTGCGTAATGCGCTGTGTATATTTTTTTATGTATCGCCTTTCCCTTTTATAACAAGACATCCAGAAAACTGTAACTGACTATTACACACACTAACCATATCCCAACCTTTCAAAGTCCCGAACACAACTCTCGCGAGATGAGACTTCAAGACTGTATCGGTATGAGTGCTATCCAACAGAAGCGTATTCTTGCCATTTTTTCTACGTTTTTTTTCCATGACAGTTTTTTTTACGTTCTTTTCCTCTTTCGTTGTACAGTGTAACTGGTGTGTATATTTCGCGGTTAACGAGAAACTGATTACTACAGACTCGTCTGTTACTCTGGCGTTGTGTAGGCGGATCTTGTCCTAAGTCTACAATTTACTTTTGTATCAGTTGATCAGCTTTCTCTTTGTCCATCGCATTTTAATTGCTATGTTTGTCATATTTTTTTCTGCAAATACCAATTAAGATGGATACATAATGTTTGTATCAACTTCCGGTTTTCATGATTCCCCCCTTTGATTTGGTGTCTCATTCACGTTTTTCGTTATTTAAACGTTTGTTTCTTCAATGCCATTGAGTTCCATAAACAGTAATAATATTGATTGTTTAAGTGTCAAAACAAAAAGTTCTTGAATAGTATTGGATGTTGAACTCAAATAGGAAATACATTGGCCTAGCGCCCACAGGGATCCGATAAATAGTCTATAAATAGACGTGTTTAACAATATCCTGATATTCATAATCAGACATTCATATATCAAAGTGGGTAATTAAACTTCATATTAATTTAATCGCGTCGTAAAATCGCTTTCGCTGATTATTTTTTAATTAACCCACATAAAATAGAAAAAAAATATTGTAACAACTTCTTGGTACCCTGTGTTAGCACAAACATGTGCGAGATTTTGTGCGAGAATCAAATAGTCAAATCTTAACTTCGACAAAATAAAATGATTTTTGTACAATTATAGTCATTTTAATATTAAAGGGGAATATCATCCGTGTCAACTGAACTATTATCGGACACTGACCATTGTTTTACACAAAACTCGTGAGCTGAATCGACCCCGTGGGCGTCTTAGATGAAGTGCCCTTCCTTGTGCATACAGCTTAGCTCTCTGATAAATAATCAAGGGGTGACGACGACGACGATGATACTGATGACGACGACGACGACGACGACGACGACGACGACGACGACGATGATGATGATGATGAGGAGGGGGAGGAGGAGGAGGAGGAGGAGGATCCAAACAGTTTAATGTTTCAAATGCTCTGAGAGCGATTGGGTGTGATAGTATTGATATTGTTTATGTATATGATGTAAAATTCTTCAAAATAAAAAAACAAAACAAAATAATCAAGGGACATATCTATCTGTTCATTATGTACCAAATTCGAGACGCATTTCAAGAACGGCTATTGTCGGCTGGGTTGCATTTCTCTCGCCGAAATAAACCGGCTTCGGGAGCAAGGCCGCCATCGGGAACATTCGAAACTATCCATAAACGAATTTTTTTCTCCTTGACGACAATTCCCGATCCAGCAGGGCCAGCGTGGTTTGGTTTGGTTTATTTTGTTTAACGTCCTATTAACAGTTAAGGTCATTTAAGGACGGCCTCTCGTGCGTGCGACATGCATGCGTGTGTTATGTGTGTTTTGTGAGGCTACGGTATGTTCGTGTTAAGTCTCCTTGTGATAGGCCGGAACTTTTGCCGATTTATAGTGCTACCTCACTGAAGCATACTGCCGAAGACACCCAGCAGGACACCCCAATCCGGTCACATTATATTGACAACGGGCGAGCCAGTCGTCCCACTCCAAATATGCTGAGTGCTAAGCAGGAGTAACAACTACCATTTTTATAGACTCTGGTATGTCTCGCCTAGGGGACAGAACCAACAGCCTTCCTCACAGCGGCGAACGTTCAACTTAAGGCCAAAAATGGGCACTGTCAAGGGAGACATTAGGAAGAAAGTTGTTCAGAAAGAAGAGAAAAGATAAGATCCCAAATTTAGTCGCCTCCTACGATCATGCAATGGGGGCAGCAGGTACAATTCTTAAGCCCTACCTGCAGGGCCAGCGACTTCGTTTAAAACAAAATCAAAACTATTATTGTCTGCACATTCTTTGGTAACAGATAGCTATCGAGCAAATGTCTAGTTAAGGCTAAAATCCCAATTGAAAATTGTCAAAGGAATTGCGCCATCTTGTGTTCAGATTGTCCATGTCTGGTGAGAGTTGTGCGTGTGTACGATACTGACTTTAACCATGGTTTGTTCGATAATGTCGCACTATAAACGGTCATGTCTTCAAGGACATTTTTTATTTTGGTGCTTTTGTTTTCACAATAGATTAGATGTTCAGCGGGGACTTTCGACACACTCCGGAATCCGTCGGCATTTTCCGGAAAAGATTAGTACAAGGATTGTTGTCAACATCGGAGAAGAGACTTTAATTTCTGTGCATTTCTTTCACTCCCATTTGATTTCTATCTCGACCCAAAAAAATTCCGATACTATTTTATATCAATGATAAATTACTAATCCACTTCCTCGCCATAGAGAAATAATCTACACATACTGCTAACATATACGTCGACAACTTCGCTAGCCAAGGGTGTTCAATACGATACTGTATCGTATTGAACACCCTTGGCTAGCGAAGTTGATACGTCGAGTACAAAGAGTACTTGCGGTTAAGGTGAATCATGGCTGATAGGTACATGTATATAGGGCTTAGCAATGCCGATAATACAAATGTAGGAAGGGAGGGGGATCGGGGAAGGGGATGGGGCAAATAACCGACAGGCCGTACAATTCTAGCATTAGCTGTCACAGCACATCACAAACAATACTACGTATATATAGTCAGCAATAGTGTAATAGGGGAGAGGGCGAGGAGGGTGGGTGTTCAGGAGGGGGTATATCGGAGGACTAACAGGAATGCCACTAGGTCCCTACCTGTCACGGTTCTAGAAACGGATACACCTTAGTCTAGGTATCATTAATGCGGGAGGGGACGCGAGAGGAAGTTCGGGGGGGATGGGGAGATGTGTGGATGGGGGACGGGGTGTGGGATTTGGGGTAGGGGGTGGGGGTTGGGTGTTGGGGTGGGGGGTAGGGGTTGGGGGTTGGGGGCGAATAGATAATTTTGGCATAGCTGACACAGTATGGCATAACGCTCAAACAAGTGCCACATAATAACTATAATGAGGAGTGGGGTAGCGATTTGGAAGAAGCCACTGGAGGTGCGAGAGGGAGTACGCAAGTATACGGTTTTCACAGTACGTCGTAAAACAAGAAAATAACTACTAAACTACTACGTGGCATGGGGATGGGATGGGATGGGGGGAGGGGAGAAGGAAGCCCTACTCATAACTGTCGTACTACATCATACTGTAACATAACAATCATAGGTATATATATATCCAAAAGTGTACTGCACGCACGGTCGTGAGTCGGAACTTACATATATACGTGTTGACGTAAATAGCTGTATGTTCAATACAATATGTGAACTATTGACACATTCTCAGAGAATGTCTTGTTTTCCTGTTTTTTTATTTACTAGACACGGTTCATAACAAGGCGGCATTCTGATGCTGTGCTCATTTTGAATAACAATTCACGTATTACTAATATAAGTTAATGCAGTAGACGGAAGTCGGGAAACTGCCCTCGCGCGTATAACTTTGGTGACTTTGGTTTGGTTTGTTTTATTTTGTATAACGTCCTATTAACAACCAGGGTCATTTAAGGACGTGCCTGGTTTTGGAGGTGGAGGAAAGCCGGAGTACCCGTAAAAAACCCACTGACCAACGGTCAGTGCCAGGCAACTTTCCCACGAGGGTTTCGAACTCGCAACCCAGAGTTGGAGAGCTAGTGATAAAGTGTTGGGACACCTTAACCACCCGGCCACCACCTTTGGTGACAGCGTGTATATGTAATTACGACAAATATGAAGGTCTATTGACAATTCCGTGGTTCTTGTCTATTGCCAGTTATCATATCTTTATCTTTCAGTAAGTTCCTTAAACACTGTGTGGTTGTTAGAATTCACGGGAATTCTATTTCGCTGAATTCGCGGTCATTTCATATATCGCGAACATACAAAGGCACTGAAGTGTTTACTTCAGAATAATAACGAGGCGTTGGTGCGCGTTTAATGACCGCGAACCAGTTCCGACTTGAAAAATATATTCGCGAAATATTAACATATAAGAATTACCCAAAGCGTAAACAAACTTCTTTTATGTCTTTCAACACTGAAAGGAGGATTTTAATCATGACATCAATCTGTTTGTTGGAAAGAATGAAAGGTTTTCTACAGCTATTCTTTTACAGTAGATGTATCTCTTGATAATCATAAATTGTAGTGTTTTTTTTCCTATTCTGGCCCCGTATAATCTCTTTTTACTGATAGACGCATACAAGCTGTTAAGAAAGGTGCCAATTCAGGGGGTCTTTGTCAGTCTCCTGAGACGCCATTCATGGGGTCTTTGTCAGTCTCCTGAGACGACATTCATGGGGTCTTTGTCAATTTCTTGAGACGACATTCATGGAGTCTTTGTCAGTCCCCTGAGACGACATTCATGGGGTCTTTGTCAGTCTCCTGAGACGACATTCATGGGGTCTTTGTCAATCTCCTGAGACGCCATTCATGGGGTCTTTGTCAGTCTCCTGAGACGCCATTCATGGGGT
This sequence comes from Pecten maximus, assembly GCF_902652985.1. NCBI lineage: Eukaryota > Metazoa > Mollusca > Bivalvia > Pectinida > Pectinidae > Pecten > Pecten maximus. The sequence goes on from NC_047021.1 coordinate 42,922,427, forward strand.
CTTTGTCAGTCTCCTGAGACGACATTCATGGGGTCTTTGTCAGTCTCCTGAGACGACATTCATGGGGTCTTTGTCAGTCTCCTGAGACGACATTCATGAGGTCTTTGTCAATCTCATGAGACGACATTCATGAGGTCTTTGTCAGTCTCCTGAGACGTCATTCATGGGGTCTTTGTCAGTCTCATGAGACGACATTCATGGGGTCTTTGTCAGTCTCCTGAGACGCCATTCATGGGGTCTTTGTCAGTCTCATGAGACGCCATTCATGGGGTCTTTGTCAGTCTCCTGAGACGACATTCATGAGGTCTTTGTCAATCTCCTGAGACGCCATTCATGCAGTCTTTGTCAGTCTCCTGAGACGCCATTCATGGGGTCTTTGTCAGTCTCCTGAGACGACATTCATGGGGTCTTTGTCAGTCTCCTGAGACGCCACTCATGGGGTCTTTGTCAGTCTCATGAGACGACACTCATGGGGTATTTGTCAGTCTCCTGAGACGCCACTCATGGGGTCTTTGTCAGTCTCATGAGACGCCACTCATGGGGTCTTTGTCAGTCTCCTGAGACGCCACTCATGGGGTCTTTGTCAGTCTCCTGAGACGCCATTCATGTGGTCTTTGTCAGTCTCCTGAGACGACATTCATGGGGTCTTTGTCAGTCTCCTGAGACGACACTCATGGGGTCTTTGTCAGTCTCCTGAGACGCCACTCATGGGGTCTTTGTCAGTCTCCTGAGACGCCATTCATGGGGTCTTTGTCAGTCTCATGAGACGCCATTCATGGGGTCTTTGTCAGTCTCCTGAGACGCCATTCATGGGGTCTTTGTCAGTCCCCTGAGACGACACTCATGGGGTCTTTGTCAGTCTCCTGAGACGCCACTCATGGGGTCTTTGTCAGTCTCATGAGACGCCACTCATGGGGTCTTTGTCAGTCTCCTGAGACGCCACTCATGGGGTCTTTGTCAGTCTCCTGAGACGCCATTCATGAGGTCTTTGTCAGTCTCCTGAGACGACATTCATGGGGTCTTTGTCAGTCTCCTGAGACGACACTCATGGGGTCTTTGTCAGTCTCCTGAGACGCCACTCATGGGGTCTTTGTCAGTCTCCTGAGACGCCATTCATGGGGTCTTTGTCAGTCTCATGAGACGCCATTCATGGGGTCTTTGTCAGTCTCCTGAGACGCCATTCATGGGGTCTTTGTCAGTCCCCTGAGACGACACTCATGGGGTCTTTGTCAGTCTCCTGAGACGCCACTCATGGGGTCTTTGTCAGTCTCCTGAGACGACACTCATGGGGTCTTTGTCAATCCCCTGAGACGACATTCATGGGGTCTTTGTCAGTCTCCTGAGACGACACTCATGGGGTCTTTGTCAATCCCCTGAGAGATCATATTTAGTCCTCATTATTGTAAGTGTGCCAATCGTGCCATCCCGGGAAAATTTCGGAAGATTGCCGGAGAAATCCCCGAAGTGTTGCGATTGCGAGTGTACGTCACAGTGGGCCTAAATCGACTTCCAGTCTACCCTCTGTTTTTTTAACTAGGTCTAATGCGACCGTCCCATATCGGTGCTCGAATGTCTCATTTTCTGCTCTCAGTTGGTAAACTCAAAAGGTTAATAAATGGATAAATAAGGTTTCTGTTATTTGATGGTTAGATATTACCCGCAATAGCTCATTCGGGTGGAGCGCCGGCCACTACTCTCAGGTGAAGGTCCTAGGGGTGCGTTTCGACAATCCCTGGTTGTGTCAGTTTGTGTTTCTTGGTGAAACTTTTCCCTTATTTCTCTGGATGGCATGCGACGGGCCTCCTGTTTGTTGTTCAGCGCTGTAGTAACCAACTACTACAGGGAAACCCCGCCTCAAAATGACCTTGGCTGTTTACGGTGCGATAAAACCAGCAAACAAATAAACAATCTTATACCAGATAATCTCCCCCTATTTAAACAAAAAATAAAAATACCATTTTTATTTGTACTTTTAATATTCTAGAAACAGGGACCAGTGAGTACCTAAATCTAGACAGATGTTCGGTCCCTTTTCTGTAGACTTACCGTTATCTACAGACAAGACAAGTCTCTCTCCACCAAGCACTTTGCTGAGGGTCGTTGTTAGATAGTTCTATTGTTCCAGGTTGGCATCGCTCCGATGTTTGCCGTCATAATGTATTGTCTAAACGATCTACAGAGAAGCTAGAGGAGATGTTTATCTATAGTTGGACGGACTATCTGTGCATGGTGCCGAAAACAGCTGAGTGGTAGAATTCCGTAGTGGGCAGGTTTATTGTGTTAGTACATAAGGTGGTCAGTCAGACAAATCTCCTGGTCAGTCAGACACAGGTGCCGGCCAGACAGACACAGGTACCGGCCAGTCAGACACGGAGATACACAGGTACTATTCTGTTATACACAACGATCATACAAAGTTACCGGTCAGTCATACACAGGTACTGGTCAGTCATTAGCAGGTACCGGTCAGTCATACACAGGTACCGGTCAGTCATACACAGGTACCGGTTAGTCATACACAGGTTCCTGTCAGTCATACAAAGTTACCGGTCAGTCATACACAGGTACTGGTCAGACAGACACAAGTACCGGTCAGGCATACACAGGTACTGGTCAGACAGACACAGGTACCGGTCAGTCATACACAGGTTCCGGTCAGTCATACACAGGTTCCTGTCAGTCATACAAAGGTACCGGTCAGTCATACACAGGTTCCGGTCAGTCATACACAGGTTCCAGTCAGTCATACACAGGTACCGGTCAGTCATTCAAAGTTACCGGTCAGTCATACACAGGTATCGGTCTGTCATACACAGGTACCGGTCAGTTACGCAGACACAGGTACCGTTCAGTCATACACAGGTACCGGTCAATTAGACAGCCAAAGGTACCGGTCAGTCAGAGCTTTGGTATTCAGCTGGCATGTCTGACGGACATATCAGATACTTCTCCAAAGGTTTCTAGTCAGACCATCAGACAAAGTTAGAAGGACCAGTCAGTTAAAGTTTTTGTATCGACGATCAGATAATGACAAGAAGGTACCTCCTCTCGGTTATCTAAGCAAACGGCCTTTAACTTGGGAACATTTCACAACAAATGTATTCATCTTTATGAAACTGAGGGGTTAAAGAGGAAGCTTAATCAATTAGTGTCTTATTAAGAAAAATTTACAAAATCTAAATAAACACAAACAGTTGTGCAGAAAGAATTTCGGTTCTTTAATTAATCAGTTTCATCTACCACATCAGCGGAAAAGCTACCAAACGACATACACATTCGTCTGCATTGAGTCATTCTGAAGTACCTCTGTCTTCACTATTCGGCAATCTGCTAATTGTTTCGTACTCGGACCACCTCGGCTGTGGCTGTCGTTGCGGTTACTGAATATTGTGATAAGAGATTTCACGTCTCGGAGACGACATACGTAACCCCTTTTCCTCCTTTTGATAGTGTTTTCCTGAATGCTACTGTAAAACACTCCAGTCCGATATAAGATATCCCTCAAATAATGCAAAGAAAAGGTTTGTAAATGCTTCTGTTGCTCTAATTTTCGGATAAAATTACTCGGACAATTATCGTGTATTGAAGATGTTCATCTTATCATACCAGGGATCTACATACATATAAACGTCCCAGATCACACCCATGAATATTTGCGTATTTCAGTCGTACAATCGTGCAATATAATAACTATTTCTTATTTTACTATCATTTCTAGATTTCCGGTATGTTCCTATTCAATCCCAACATCTCGGGGAAATTTCCGGTAGCTCTCGGAAATCAATCCATTTCTGAGAGTTGCCGGAAATTTCCCCGAGATGTTGCGGTTGGTTCCAATTAGTAAACCACCCGGGCCTTTCCGTCATATCTTCGTGCTTTCTCGAAGGTATGCCGTTAAGACCAGTTAGTGGTTTACCAACAGGGCATTTTTTTTACGGAAAGTGCCGAAGGTTCCCGATTGATTCGTAATGTAATAAAAAAAACAGCCCCGGCTTTACATTTCGTCTTTCGGATTATTGTATATGCTATGACACCCGCACACTGGCTTAATTTAGAATGAACGGGTTCGAACCTCGTAGAGACAGTTGGACCACTGCTCGCTAGGTTTATCTTCGCCATCATTACACGTTTTGCATACCTCATTCATGGTGTATACAGATTCTTTCCACAGCCCATCGTTCCTACTCTCGTCCATTACCTTCATCCACAACCAGGAATTCAATCATTAGACCTGACATGAGCGGATCGGGGTGCCCCCTGTCAGTATAGTATTTACGTACGACGGCGAATAATATACATTAGCAGGTACATTCAGTGCCGTTTCCCGCCACAAAAAAACTCAACGGTTACATTTGTGCATTTTGAACTTTGCGCACTTAATATCTCAAAACAAGCACCCAAAGTGTCAGCATTGGCATAGCTTTCAAACATCGAATCACCCTTATCTTGTCAGAATTTCTCAACTGCCGCAAAAAACTGGACCCCCAAACCGGAAGTGACGTCATTTTGATGGTAGCATGCAATTGCTAGGTTTCTAATACTAAAACATTGAATAGAAATGAATAAATATTTAATTAATTCTTGATTTGATTATCTGGAAGTGATTTTTTCAGTAGAAGAATGTAAATAGCACAGGTAATTGTCACAAATTATTTTTACTATGGATTGCTATATATAGAAACACGAATAAAAACAGTAATTATGACCAATACCTGTGGTAAATAAGATGATGTTGATCAAGTGGGTGGTTGGTGAATTTCGTGTTACTACAACATTAATTAGCCAGCACGCCGGCATGTGTAACATACCATGGGGATGATACACGTGCGGAGGTATATATGAAACATACAATAAATAGCTTCCATTTTGTAACACTGCCACCATTTCGCGGCTGATACCGGCAGAGGGGTAAGTGGCAATGCAAACTTATAAACACTATTAATTAATACTTTATCTATTAATTCTTAATACAGAACTTATATACTATAACCTTGGTGATTATCGGTCTTTGTTAGTCTGTTTTAAATCTGTCATCCAATTTTTTCAAACAATAATCTGTGGACGAAATCTATTACGGGATTACACTATTTTACTTATGGTCTGTGAATTAGATGTTGATGGATTTTGATTATCTCCTAAAGAAAAAGAAAATATTGATAAAAAGTAAACAACTACACCCCACCAACCTTATTATTATTACGTTATTGTGAATGTTGTGGAATTATATACTGTTGCTACCTTGAGTTTATTGCTTGTCTGGATTTCTCAACTATAATCAAAATCTCGGACATGAGCAAGACTACTTACTGTATATTATACTACAATGTCTTCGTCGGTAAAATAAGATGTGCGCATATACGTTTTGTGCCTGTTATGTATCTCTTTCTTCACAAGGAGATGTGAATGAATGGATATGATCATATGCTTCACACAGAAACCGGAATATCGTGGTTCGGTGGTTCGAACGAACAGTAACCGGATTACCATTTTGCCATTCTTAATTCGGGTGTACTCAATACCTGATGTAATATTAGACAATTACCCTGATGTCATTGTCAAGGCCGCATGAGCAATAACAATGATTTTTTCGTAAAGAAATAACAAATCATTGCTGATTTTCACATCTGTGTTTTAACACGTCAAATTATGATATTGACCTAGGCTATGCACTAAATGTATTATTGTAAGATAAATGGTACGTTTATAGAGTTTTGATATAATACAAAATGTAGTACATGTATAAAAATATGATTTGAAGCATGATACAATATGTAACTATGACATGTTATCAACATGTACTATGGCGTGTTATAGAATGTCTATCTTCGACGTGGTATACAATGTGTAGCTTTGACGTGGTATACAATGTGTAACTATGACGTGGTATACAATGTGTAACTATGACGTGGTATACAATGTGTAACTATGACGTGTTATACAATGTGTAGCTATGACGTGTTATCAACATGTACAATGACGTGTTATACAATGTGTAACTACAATGTGTTATTCGACATTTTATACAATATAACTTAATATGACGTATTGTACAATGTGTAACTATGACGTAGTATACAATGTGCAACTATGACGTATTATACAATGTATAACTATGATTTATTGTATAATGTAGAACTATGGCCTGTTATACAATGTGTAACTATGACGTATTGTACAATGTAGAACTGTGACGTATTGCACAATGCAGAACTATGACGTATTGCACAATGTAGAACTATGACGTATTGCACAATGTGGAAGTATGACAGATCATATATCTGTAACTACATGTTTAAGGAAAGCGTGGCATATCTCAGTCTGAAACTATAGGAAATTGTTGCAGAGATCATATACCTGTACTAAGGAAAGACCTTTTGTCTATAGCATAGGAAAATGTGGCAAATATCTTGTATCACATCTAAAGAAAATATGAACAAAAGAAAAGTGTGGGAAAAATCGTAATTCTATATCCATGGAGAGTATATCAAAGATCTTATATCTGTAACCATGGAGAGTATAGTAAATATCTTATATCTGAAGTCATGGGAAGTATAGTAAAGATCTTATATCTGTATCCATGGGAAGTATAGTAAAGATATTATATCTGTATCCACGGAGAGTATAGTAAAGATCTTATATTTGTATCTATGGAGAGTATATCAAAGATCTTATATCTGTAACCATGGAGAGTATAGTAAATATCTTATATCTGAAGTCATGGGAAGTATAGTAAAGATCTTATATCTGTATCCATGGGAAGTATAGTAAAGATATTATATCTGTATCCACGGAGAGTATAGTAAAGATCTTATATTTGTATCTATGGAGAGTATAGTAAAGATCTTATATCTGTAGCAATGGAGAGTATAGTAAAGATCTTATATCTGTATCCATGGAGAGTATAGTAAAGATCTTATATCTGTATCCATGGAGAGTATAGTAAATATCTTATATCTGTATCCATGGAGAGTATAGTAAAGATCTTATATCTGTATCTATGGGAAGTATAGTAAAGATATTATATCTGTATCCATGGAGAGTATAGTAAATATCTTATATCTGTAGCCATGGGAAGTATAGTAAATATCTTATATCTGTATCCATGGAGAGTATAGTAAAGATCTTATATCTGTATCCATGGGAAGTATAGTAAAGATATTATATCTGTATCCACGGAGAGTATAGTAAAGATCTTATATTTGTATCTATGGAGAGTATAGTAAAGATCTTATATCTGTAGCAATGGAGAGTATAGTAAAGATCTTATATCTGTATCCATGGAGAGTATAGTAAAGATCTTATATCTGTATCCATGGAGAGTATAGTAAATATCTTATATCTGTATCCATGGAGAGTATAGTAAAGATCTTATATCTGTATCTATGGGAAGTATAGTAAAGATATTATATCTGTATCCATGGAGAGTATAGTAAATATCTTATATCTGTAGCCATGGGAAGTATAGTAAATATCTTATATCTGTATCCATGGAGAGTATAGTAAAGATCTTATATCTGTAGCCATGGGAAGTATAGTAAAGATCTTATATCTGTATCCATCGAGAGTATAGTAAAGATCTTATATCTGTAGCCATGGGAAGTATAGTAAAGATCTTATATCTGTATCCATCGAGAGTATAGTAAAGATCTTATATCTGTACCCATGGAGAGTATAGTAAAGATTTTATATATGTAACCAAGGAAAATGTGACCAAGATCCTTTATATGTAACCAGGGAAAGTGTGACAAAGATCTTGTATCTGTAACCAAGGAAAGTGTGACAATGATCTTGTATCTGTAACCAAGGAAAGTATGACAATGATTCTATATCTGTAACCAGGGAAAATGTGACAAAGATCTCGTATTTGTAACCAAGGAAAGTATGGCAGCGATCTTGTATCTGTAACCAAGGAAAGTATGACAGAGATCTTGTATCTGTAACCAAGGAAAGTGTGACAACGATCTTGTATCTGTAACTAGGGAAAATGTGACAAAGATCTCGTATTTGTAACCAAGGAAAGTATGGCAGCGATCTTGTATCTGTAACCAAGGAAAGTATGACAGAGATCTTGTATCTGTAACCAAGGAAAGTGTGACAACGATCTTGTATCTGTAACCAAGGAAAGTGTGGCAACGATCTTGTATCTGTAACTAAGAAAAGTGTGACAATGATTCTGTATCTGTAACCAAGGAAAGTATGACAGAGATCTTGTATCTGTAACCAAGGAAAGTGTGACAACGATCTCGTTTTTGTAACCAAGGAAAGTATCACAACGATCTTGTATCTGTAACCAAGGAAAGTATGACATTGCTCTGGTACCTGTAACCAAGGAAAGTGTGACAACGATCTCGTATATGTAACCAAGGAAAGTGTGACAACGATCCTTTATCTGTAACCAAGGAAAGTGTGACAAGGATAATGTATCTGTAACCAAGGAAAGATATCGTAGCTGTAACCAAGAAAAATGTGGCATAGGTCTTGTATCTGTTTTCAAGGAAATTATGGTAAACTCAAAATATAATATCGGAAACCACGGAAACGGATCCTAAGCTAATGTATCGGTAACAACAAGGAAAGTGTGGCAAAGGTCTTGTATCTGTTTTCAAGGAAATTATGGTAAAGCCAAAACTTAATATCGCACACCAAGGAAACGGTTGCTAAGCCAATGTATCGGTAACAACAAGGAAAGAGGCTTAATAGGTCATTTAATATTTTACTGTCATTGACATTACGTCTTCCATGACCTTTTGTCAAGAACTATGAATATAAAATTTGAAATCTTCCTTTTAAAAAGCGATTTCTTTTATTGAAGTATATGCGCGTAGATACTTGGCGCATGTATAGAGCTTCAAGTAGTCAACAAATCAGCCATTGTACTTCCGTAATTGAGTTTACAAGAACGAACTCTTAAACATTTAGTTTCCATAACGACGTTGCTATTGCGGACACGTGTTAATAGTTAAACTACATGTATTCACATACTCAGGGAAATTGGATGGAGATAAGAAACCGCCAGGTACATAATATATGTATGTTACCTGTAACCGAATAATTACCGATATCTGTTCCAAATATAATTACTCTGTACATCATAATGACGAAGGAATGGAGGCAAGATTAAACTAAATGCTGAAAGTGCAGTGGGTATTCGTTTTCGGATTTTATACCTCAGAACAAAAAAATAGCTACTTTTATCTGGTATGATGTGAAGATGGGAGTAATTTGTTACATGGCGCAGACGATTAATCTTAAAGAAGATAAAATCGTGTAGAGGTATGCATTTTTTCTTAAAATTTGGCGTAGATGCTGATAAATTGTGTTACGAAAATGCCAATCAACGAGCAATACCTATTTACGTATAATATCAAATTCGTCCTCTGTATCTTTCAACTGTTCTACGCATGCGCAATAGTCTGCAAACGTTTCCTGATTGATTTTTCGATCTAGAAAAATTGACCAAATCTTGACCTCGAAACGCGTCATCATAACGTTATCGGTAAAAATGTTTCCCATCAGGTTGTAAATTCGCAGTGTCAGAAGTTTTACGTCACATGAAAACATAAAAATACAGTTATCTTTAAAATTGAATGAAATTATGAATATACGACGAAAAGCTTACATCTAGCTCCCCTGGATTAGTTCAGATATATTGTGTTATGTAAACAATATGTTAAACCCGTTAGACACAGGTCACGGATTGGAAACTGATTACAAATTTCGAATGTTGCCACACCCACTTGAGCTCTCAGCATGAAAAATGTAAGCATTAAAATAAAAATGTGGCACTCATACGTGTGCCTATGGATGGTAATGGCCGCATAAGACAGGTTTAGTTTCGATTTTTTAGTATTGTTTAACGTCATATCAACAATAATGGTCATTTAAGGACGGCCTCCCTTGTGTTCGAGATAAATGCATGTGTGTGGTGAAGGTGTGTGTTTTGAGAGGATGCGGTATTCATGTATTTGTCTCTTTGTGATAGCGCGGAACTTACGTCACTTTATAGTGCAATCTCACTGAAGAATACTTCCGAAGACACCCAGCAGGACACCCAACCCGGTCACATTATACTTACTACGTCGCCTCTCCTAAATGCTGAGCACTAAGCAGAAGCAGAAACTACTATCTCTTTAGACTCTTTTATGCCAAAATTGAGGCAGTGTCAAGTGAGACATTTGGAAGAAGAAAGTTGTTTGGAAAGAAGAGAAAAGATAAGATTGCAAATTCTTATTGGATTGTTATCGGAACGGAGGAGAATAGAACAAGAGGAATTACTACAAATGGTAGACAAGTAGATATGTTTTTGATAATATTTTATAAAGGAAATATTGGCAATCATGACTCTTACTAAAAACTCCGCGAAGTTTAGGATAGGTAAAAAAAATACCCCCCCCCCCCCCCCCCCCCCCCCTCTAACAACAACAACAGATGGAAGGGTAACAGTAAACAGAGTCTTTAAAAATGGTAGTTGCTGCTCCTGCTTGGCGCTCAGCAAATTAGGAGTGGGACGACTGGTTCGCCCGTTGTCAGTATAATGTGACCGGGTGGGGTGTGCTGCTGGGTGTCTTCGGCAGTATGCTTCAGTGAGGTAGCACTCTAAATCGGCAAAAGATCCGGTCTATCACAAGGAGACATAACACAAACATACCGCAGCCTCCCAAAACACACATACGCACTCACCACACGCATACATGTCGCACGCACGGGAGGCCGTCCTTAAATGATCTTAACTGTTAATAGGACGTTAAACAAAATAAACCAAACCAAACCTAAACAGATTTGTTTGCAGCCTTTTTTTTTTAATTTGGAAATCAAATTTATTACTCAAAATAAGATCACAATGTTTCTTCCCGTCATTCAAAATAAATAAATAAATAAATAAAAATGTTTCAACGAGCAGACAATGAAACATGACATTTTTTTTTTCTGCAACAATAAAGCAACTATGTACAATATGCACACAGGTATACGTAATCATCAAGGATACGAGCATGTACATAATAAGATATCTGACGATCTGTCGTAATAAGGATAGCCATGATATCGTCAATGATATCGTTTAACGTTATCTTGTAGGGGTGGTTCATGTCATTTGTTACACGCTAATCTGAGGCACGTGCGTCTATAATAGGATTTTCATAGACTTATATACCGTGCTCAGGACCCCTACATCGCCAAAAGGGTCTGGAGTTCAATTTTAACAGCATACCCGCACATGTTGTCTGCCAAGATCTTAATTAACTGGCGTAATCAGACGAGCACGGGCCATATGATATAGCTAAAGTATGGAGAGAAAAGTCTAGGCCTATAACCCGCCCTCACACACATGTGGCGAGTACGCCAGCTGTCATAATAAAGACATTTTCTGGTTTTATTGCACGTGAGTTACCGTGACGTGGGACGTGTGTTATCATAAAAATACGTTTCTGTTTATGTTAAGTAAGTAAGAAACAATACCTACTTCCGTGACGGCTCATTCGGTGTAACAGACTGACAGTTGGTGATGAGGTCGCCGGATCAGTCACTGGCTCATAATTTACTTTAGTTAGATATTTCTTTATTGTACAAGATGTAAAATCTTACTACTGTATATATACATGTATATATATTTTTTAGTTAATATTTGTCTAATTCAATGTGGGTTTGTATAAATTATCAGCTCAATCCCGTTGCAATTGAAACGACAATACGATACAGTACTGTTGGGAAGATAAATGGTTGTCCTGTGTGACTTGAGCACAGAGAGACACGATTTTTTTCAATAAGTTATTTCTTGTTACTCCAGCTAAATCCTACAGATTAACACGAAACTAACCAGTGAGAAAACCCCAGCACTCTTTAGACTTATGACACAAAAGTGTAACTCACAAAAGTGTAAAAAAAAAGTGTTACTCACAAAAGTGTAACTCACAAAAGTGTAAAAAATAGAGTGTTACTCACAAAAGTGTAAAAAAAGTGTTACTCACAAAAGTGTAACTCACAAAAGTGTAAAAAAAAAGTGTTACTCACAAAAGTGTAACTCATAAAAGTGTAAAAAGTGTTACTCACAAAAGTGTAACTCACAAAAGTGTAAAAAAAAAGTGTTACTCACAAAAGTGTAACTCACAAAAGTGTAAAAAGTGTAACTCACAAAAGTGTAAATAAAAGTGTTACTCACAAAAGTGTAACTCATAAAAGTGCAAAAAGTGTTACTCACAAAAGTGTAACTCACAAAAGTGTAAAAAAAAAGTGTTACTCACAAAAGTGTTACTCACAAAAGTGTAACTCACAAACATGTATTTGCGAAAGCATAAAACTCATGTCACAAAGGTCAGTATAACATACACAAACAAATGTAACACACAATTTATCTCCGATAAAGAGTAATTATTATGATCAATTGAAAACAGGAATAGGCTGTTCTATAATTTCATACTATACCAAAAGTTTGAGCTTAACATCTTATCTTTTAAACAGCGAATAGATAAATTTCCATCCCGAAAGAATTATATCGTGCCCGCCTCTATGTTTTGTATTTTAACTTTCGGTCTTTTTGAGGACATGTACTATACTAGACACCCCCCCCCCCCCCCCCCGGTCTCTAGCATATATAAAATTATAAATAAAATGAGCCTTTATGATTTTGGGCTCTAGGATATGTCTGATCCTAAGTTTCAAACTAGGGGGTGATAATATAGTATTAGTAATTTAGTGGAATAATTCTTAACAAAAACTGATGGGTTTTGGTCCAACCTAGTGATGTACAATAAGAAAAGACAAAACTGGCTGTTCGCTGCAATCTATATACACTTGAAGATATAGATACACACTGTGTTTAGTTGAGAAGTTCTGACCTCATACAGAGAAATCGTACTGACCCGTTCATGACCTCGGAAATACTGACCGGAAATGAGTGACCCATAGCTGGATGCTCACTGTGACCTGGCCTTGTGAAATATAATTATTCCAACATACGTCACAAAACCATTAACCTGGTTAAATGACGTCAAAATTTAGTTAATGAATACAATTAAGTGCTATATATAGACATCGAGGTGTGTGGTTTGACGCCTATCATGATATCGTTTCCACCCACGACAAAAGATCTGTGTTAAGTGCGGGATATTTTACAGTTCGTGTTTTGACTCACGTAATTCACATTGATAAAGTGTCTTACCAATTAAATCAATGTCCATCTACATTGTGTTAACAGGACTGCAAATCTCATTACAATAGTTAAGGTTATTTTGGCGCCATATTGAACTACGTTACGCCAACGCTTTGCACGTTGCCAAAGAAGCACATGTTATAGCTTTGTATCAATCATTCAGATGATTATGGTTTTCAGGAAATATTTCCAGCAAAATTAAACAAAAATTAATTTAGAGTTTTGAGTTTTGAGTTTTGATTTACATGCCATCCTGATTGGTTTCATATTGACTATGAAAATAATCTGATGACCTTCATTTGGTAATACGTAAATTCCAAATCTTATGCTTGCAATATAATGGAAGGCTGATAAACATTCTATTTACATGTCGATTGTTGTTGTTGTCGTCGATTGTTGTTGTTGTTTTACTGAGGATATACATTCTTCTACAGTTATTTTATAACTTGTGTAACATCAACGCTATACAGTAGAGATGTTTTGTCCGTTACTGGACTAGTTCAGAGTCAAGCTAACTGTGTTTATGTAAATACACTTTTGTAGTATCAAGTATTTCAAGTACTGGGCGAGTTAATTCACAGATTACTATCAAAACATCTTAAAGAAGCTCACAGTTGTGTTAAAATAACGACCCCTTTTTTACCCTGACATTTGCGACGATGTTCCGACCCAGTATGAAGTTAAGATGTTTATGAGAGATTATTCAGCGATAACAGACGACTCTGGGACGGTTGCGCAAGCATGTATAGTGTGTATCTGATGTTTGAGAGTGTCAAAAATCTTGGACGGACGAACGTGAAAATATCCATCACCCATCGAACGTGTTGTATGACCGTCCCAACTAGCTCGTAACTATGCTTTACACCCTCATTATCCAACGGATGTAGTTAAAACCTACTTAATTTAGCGTTGTAAGCTTTTTATCCTTGTGAACTTGAGTAGCATTATATATAAACAATTAGTGCACTGTTTTTAGTTCCTTACAAACAAATGTAGGGTATAAAATTAATGAAAATAGATCTATACGCCAAATTTAATCCAGGGAGCAGACGACGAACGTGGTATTCCCGAAAACTCCTCAGCTGTTACCAAGGTAGACGAGTCATCGATTTGAAATGTTCCACGATATTCCTTCAGTGATGAAACACTTGGGACAGAGATGAAAGTTTGTCAATCAAAGCCAATGTTGTACCAAACACCTACTAGATCGTGTACGCGCGCGTGCTCGCGTGCTTGAGCCGTGTTGTAAGGGCAGAGGAACGCACGATGAGTATATGTTGACTAGACTGACAAAATCGTAATACGGCACACACACACAAACACCACACACTACAGTCTGTATGTAAGATAGAGAGAAGGAACAGCTCATCTTACACCCCCTCCCCAAATATGGGAACGAGGATGCGCAACGAGAGATGTGTATAACACGTGGTCTGGGTTATCGCTACTATCAACTGTTCGTCCAGGCTCTCTCGGGTTTTCCCGAACAACCAATCTGAAACGCGATTATTTATAAAACACCCCCTGTTTGGACTACCGGTTGCAAGCGTGAATTGGGGAGGTTAGGCACCAACAATCTAAGAAAATACCTCTCTTTTCCGATACATCTTGGAGTAGTAAGTGATAACCGGGAACTGGGACTGTGGTTCCAGGAACATTGACCTTCCAGCACTTTTGTTCGGTTCCGAAGACTGACATCTAACAAAAAGTAAGCAAAATGTTCTTTAATACCTAAACTATGTGGAATTACATTTTATTATGCCGGCGTAAGGCTACAATTTATATTGAGGTAGTGCGTGGGTTGTGTGTATCTATACTCAATATATATGATATTACACTACTATCATGGGATGGAATATATTTTTAATTGTCTGATAATATGTAGCTTTGGAAATAATAATTTTGTCTGACCGTTGTCCAGTCGATAAACTTTGTTGTAAGACTGTCTGTACCGGCTCACCTCCCGGTTGGCTACCTCAGCCGGAACTATTTTAATATGTTTGGCAATCAGGGGTGAAGGTCATGGTAACTAAAACAGGAAAGAGGCAATTGAATTATATAAAAAGTATGATAAAACGAAACAGGTATCAGTATTATCATATTAAAACATTTTTCACATACTTAATACTTCTCACTTCCGGTTAATTTTAAAATGTAAAAAAAAAGTAAACATTTCTTTATTTTGAAGTAAATTTGTTTACAAGACACACATTGGTATATTTCACTGCCAAAGGCTATAAAGTATCCGACTGTGTGTCAATTGCTGTACCTTGCAGTCTGATTGACGGAAGCTGAGACTTGGTCACCTGTTGTTAGTCGACACTACCCGGAAGTCTCCATGTATGTGAGGAAGTTGGCTTCGATTTCATTTGCTGCGGGATGGCTTCCTGTGGTGCTAACCTGAATAGTCGTTATTGTTCTGACAGATTGCCTCGATAAATACATAACTGCCAGCATCTGTTATTTCCACCTTTTCTCTTTGGAAATATATGGACATAATTTTATCTGAAAATAATTTGCCACATGAAAGTGATAAATAATGACTGGTTCAAAAAAACTCTTGATCACTATTTATTGTCATAATGTTTTAAAATGAACAAAGGCATTACTTAACCCATTCCATTCCAATTTTGTTTAATTGTATTGGATGCAGAGGACAAAGCTTTGTTTACAAACAACCAACATGTTTCAATTTTAAAGGAATATTAAAACTCGATTTTGGACTGTCATTGTCTATATGTGTTCAGGAAATAATTTTAGTTCCCACAGTTTTGGACCTTTAAATTAGCATTTGGTTGGCAGACTAATCACATGTTTTCAATAGCTGTTTTTATACCATGTGAATATAGAAACTGGACTGCTGTTCCAGTGCATAACTATATACTGTTGTTTATGTTGTTCTTCCGTTTAATTTGGCCTTTCCACTAGCACCTCCTCCTGTTGTTTACAATGTAGATCTTCCTTTTAATTTGACCTTTCCTCAAGCACATTCTCCTGTTGTTTACAATGTTGCTCTTCTTTTCTGTTTGACATTGCCTCTTGAAACCCCTCTTGTTGTTTACAATGCCATTCTTCCTTTTAATTTTGCCTTCAACCCCACTTATTTTGTTCAATGTTGCTCTTCCTTTTTGTTTGGCATTTCCTCTAATACCTCCTCCTGTTGAATTTCCTGTTGATTACAATGTTGCTCTTCCTTTTTGTTTGACCTTGCCTCTCCTGTTGTTTATAATGTCATTCTTCCTTTTAAGTTTGCCTTCAACCCCACTTGTTGTTTTCAATGTTGCTCTTCCTTTTAGTTTGGCATTTCCTCTAGTACCTCCTCCAGTTGTATTTCCTGTTGTTTACAATGTTTCTCTTCCTTTAAGTGTGACCTTTCCTGATGTACTTCCTGCTGTTTATAAAGCTGCCATTCCTTTTAACTTCGACGTAATAGTCCGATGACGCTCACCTTTTGATTTGGTGTCACATTTATGTCGGAAACATTCGTAACTGTTCTTTGTGATTTGGTGATCAGACTTAAGCGTGTTGCCCTGACGTTTTGACTTCCTCTGAAACGGGATTACATTTCTGTTTTCTCTTATATCTCCTCTTGTTGTTCAAGTGTATGATGCTTTCATGTTTTGTTGCTCTGTTCTCGTGTTAATCTGCAATAACTACCTAACGTCCATGCTACCCTCCCTTTCGTTTCGACGTCTAAAAATTCTTGACTGTTTTCATCTTTCTTTTTCGGTATAATTATCCATTCAAAACACGGCTAGCTCAACAACAGTCCGCAATGTCAAATTACAAAAATCATCTCTGTGTTTGATTCTCTCATGAGAAATGTTAATTAATGTAAGCGTTTGAGTAAAGCTGACAGTACTTCCGGCGTATCGCGCCTGACACCCTGGTGTCGATTTCTCTTGGGTTCAGCAACATACACTTAGGATACAAATTGTTATGGGCACTATAATGCATAACAAGCACACGAAACTGCTGATGTAGCTGGTCTAGGGGGAAGGGGTGCTTTATTTGTTATTCATGTGCTATTCGGCAGCTGCAAACTCGATTTGGAATTTCCTGATATGATCGGACGTCATAACCTGTTATAACTTAAGCATACATATCTAGCTCTACTAACATCTGAAAGAGACTTCGCCAGTTCTCAGTTTCAGTCTGTGGGAGTTCAAACAAAATGTTTGTTAAGATCAGATATTTTATGTGTTGGTATATCGGTATTGGTAGCTGTGATCGATCTAGTGGATTGCCGGTGATTGATGTATTAATTATTCTGTGATCGATATATCAATGATTCAAAGATCGATATATTGTATATTCCGTGATCGATATATTGGTCATTCCGTGATCGATGTATTGGTCATTCCGTGATCGATATATTGATTATTCCGTGATCGATAAATTGATTATTCCATGATTAATATAAATGTATTGGCTATTCCGTGATCGATATATTGGTCATTCTGTGATTGATAGAATGGTTATTCCGTGATCGATATATCGATTATTCCGTGATCGATATAATGTTTAATTCGTGATTGATATATTCATTATTCTGTTATCGATAGATTGGTTATTCCATGATCGATATAAGGGTTATTCCGTGATCGATATATTGATAATTCCGTGATCGATATATCTATCAACCTAACTGTAGCTGTGATCAATGATTAACCGATTGATAGACCTTTATTGATCTATTGGTGATCGATACAATAATTCTAATCGTTATAGTTTTCATTTTTTACTGACATTGAAAATATTATGATTGGTATAATGATTACAGTGTTTGGGGTACTTTTAAACAGAGAAATCAACATTGAGCATACAATACGTTTGTAATGCCACTTGCGTAATTCTTAAGGTTACTGGCGTAGCTGCTATCTGGATAGGTTTTGTTTTTGCTGGTTGTATATGTCAGCAGCAAATCACTACTATCACTGTAAACTAAACAGATGCATGCGCACTTTTACCTCCTGTGAATGTTAACGATCTCTAGCCAGAATATCCTGTGAATACGCGAATTTTATTTACTGTGAATACCGTGAGGTATACACCGACTCGCCAGTAATACAGCAGTGTGTTGGTGACACCAAACACCCCCGATTATCTCCCCTACGGAAGGTTCCTGACATGAGCGTATTTAAAAAAAGAAAGAAATATGGCAAGAAATTGGAGAATAAATCATTTCATAACAATAGATGGCTAATATAAAAAAAATATAAACGACAATCCGTTTGGTGTCTGAATATGTTACTTGCCATTACTCATCTCTTAAATTACTTGTAATTTTGTTTCCAATCAGTCAACGGCTCTCTGAAGTAGAAATGGTCAATTATGTCCCAAAATAAGCTGGGTACATAAGAAACCCCCAGTTATACCCCCTTTATAGACCGAATGAAGATGCAGAAAGATGAGGAAAACTTCAACTATATCCCTTATGTCACAATCAATTATATATATTTAGACAATCTAGCCCTGTTGTTAGTGGTTGTTACTTATTGTAAAGGTCTGCTGTTTGCCGTGTATCTGTTTGATGCGGCCATAAACCAAATACATATTAGAAGAAAAGTAAATCGAATTAGTCCAACCTCCTCCTTCACAGTACTCCCTCCCGTGACACTGCTTCCCCCTCCCCGCCAATGGCTCTTATATGAGTGGCCCTGCTACCAGTAAACTAGATGAAATGCCAAGACTCCTCTCTGTCCTCAATAGCGGATTTCGTACGGTATTATGTATAAATGTCTAATTTACTTGACACTAGAATGTCTACAGGTATGTTTGGTTCATGTTGGCTAAGTAGATTACTTAGACGGATGGTTATATACATTTAGCCATCTCTACCTCTACATAGACTGAAGCAAAGGTAAACGGCGCAATGACATACCAAAGGAAAATCGGGCACAATGACGTACTTCCGGTTAGGAGTCGTGAACGAACCTTGCCAAGAATGACTTAATAGCGAGTCTGTCCATGTCAAGTGCGGATGTGATCAATAAGTTAAAACTAGACTGTATAACAGTACTTTGTTGTGGTGTTAATATGAGATATAAAAGTATTTTATGAATTTTCCTGACTTTACATAAACACCTCAGGCGGCTGGGATCGTGGTATTTCCGGTAACTTAGATAATACCTCGCCCTTCAGCTGGCGATGCAGATACGATGTGCATATTTGAGCGTTATGCTTACATAGTAAGAACCAGTAATCTTATTGTGTTTGTTTGTTTGTTTAATTCTAGGATATGTATGCTCATTGTACGGTAGATGGCTGTGCAGTCGTCAATGTCATCCCCATATGGCTTTAATTGCAAGGAAATGAATAGACAAAAATTTAGTTCAACCAAAAGGAGGAAGAAAAACGAAAAATCGAAATAAAGTTATAAAGATGCATTTAAGAATAACTTCAAACTCCCTGTTGAAAAATTCAAGTTCAATTATTTGTTTAAAAAAGGTTAAGTACGAATTTCGACTTGTAAATGTAATGAGAAAGATGCTGACGGTCTGAAGAATGTAAGGAAATTTCGAATTGTGCTAGTTCGGAAACTCTCTGATTTGTCATCGTTCAATACTGTCTCTCTCTTGATTTTTCCAGAAGTCTCTGTAAATTGTTTGAACTCGATCTCCTGTTATCAAAAAGTTTTCTCGCATTTAGTAAACTTTACTAACCCAGAAAATTCCTCAACTCTTTTATCCGAACTCCAGTATCCAGAAACCCTTCTCTCGGTTTTCCGGACGCAGCATTTAATCTTCAGAAGACTATATAGTGAACAGATACTGACTTTGACTGAAGTTGTTTAAAAGTTTGCTGGAAAACATATTTTTAAAATTAGCTAATCAGAAAAGCACTCTAATTTCATCAAGCTTAAAAATAAAAGATTGCATAGAAATTTTTCTATTGTATATGTCTGTTTCATGCAAATAAGTTTTTGATGGCAGAAATTAGTTTTGGCATTTAAAACCATGAAAATATATAATGTATCTTCACGCACTTTGAAGCTAACAAAATACCGATTGAACAGTAGATCCATTTTCTTTTCAGTATTAGACTTGGTTCATGCACTTAAAGTTCAAATTCTTAACAGACGTGTAAGATTTATCAATGACTTAAACTTAATCACTTCCGTGAGAAACACACCTGCTCATTGTGTCGCGTGCGATATGACCTAACTAGCCACTTGAACTGTAATTAATCACAAAGGCTCTCAGTCCATAAACTCTCTTATATGTTCATATGTATGTACATGTATATCATTTTCATTTGTACTGCATTGTCACTACATTACCTTATCAAACTAAACAGAAAGTTTTCAGATAATAATGATAATTATGTTGTGTAAAAGATGAATATCCTCGCGATGGAATGTATTGACGAAAATGTTGAAATGAAATTGATGACTTTTTGTTTATTTCCACGAACTATATGTTTGGCCAGGAACGGCCGCCTGTAGTCGTGACGATAATAATGTTTGGGAATTTGTTTCATTTATTTATCTTATTTATCAAATTTGTTCCCGTAAGTGTTGGGGAGTGGGTCATGATAATTTCTTAGTTGCGTCACAGTACAAGTTAAGTTAAAAGCTAAGTTAGGACTGCATTACAGCAATTTACCTCCAGTTAAAAGTAAAAGATGTATGGATGTACAGCATATGTGTCTATAAAGGACTACTCCGTGGCGATATGCACCGTATGACGTGTTGCAAGACCCCCCCCCCCCCCCAACACACACGCCCTTCCCTCGTCACCTACTCTACAGACAGATACGACTCTCGCGGGAGACCGTCTGCTAGCAGTTTATTATGTAAATAAACCCGATATGACATATCAAGTTTCGGTAATGTTCGTTAATTTTCGGCAACACTTGAAAACTTATCTCCCTGTCGCACGTGCCCCATTACCATCTCCCGTAACATTCCCTACGACAGATGAAATTATTATCAGTTTATGGTTGAAGGTCAAAACATGTGGTACTCATCAACCCCCTAGTCTCAACCTCTCACAAGTATGGAATTAGTCCGAGTGAGACAGCGTTTTATGCCTTCGTCATGTCCGGGATTCATGTACATATGAATGCATTCGTACATCCACGTGCATAGGTACTCTTATCTATATAATATGCATGACAGGTCCATAATGAATGTTCAAGTGTGTTTTTTCGCCGAAATGGATTATTAGCATTCTTTGTCGGTTAATACTTGTTTGTTGGGGTTAAACACTTGTTTTATCTACCTCGTTGCGAGCTAATGCAGGATATGCATACTTATAAGTTGTTATTATTTTGATTAATCCGCCAGGATGACATCAAAATCTTTGTATCAAATGTCATTATTATATATTATATTTATTTCAATGCTTCTTCTTGGGATCGAACACGGGACCTCTGGCTTACAAGTCAGACGCTCAAACACTTGCATTAAAGGGAATTCCCTCAATATCTTACTCGGTTGACATACAGCCCCTCCAGGAAGTAAGTTGTCCTCGAGTTTTCCTGTGGAAAGCAAGGACAGCATTAGTGTAAATAACTTAAAATCGTCGGGACAGCCTAAATATACAATGCTGAATTTCAGGGATAGCCTTCATAAACATTCAAAAATTGAATTGATATATAAAATAAATTTGTTCTATATGTTTAACTTTCACTTCTCTTTAAATAGCCATTTTCCGTTTGAAAATAAAAATTACTATTTTGTCAATTAATTTATTTATTTATTGATTTTTTTATTAACTTCATTGCGAGTGGATTTTACGGTGTCAAAAGTGCTCAACATGATAGGGGGAAATGAAGAACTAAGTTCTATAAATCGTGTAACGTTGAAGACAATACTGTCATTCTGTCACTAGAGTTACCTCCCTTCTCTCGTTGACACCGATGAAGAAAGATGTCGTCAACGGTTACCAAGCGCATATTTGCACTTTGTAAAAAAGAGCTAATTCGATAAAATAACATCTTCAATATTTCTCTGATATCAGGGATTGAAAACCACGGACTTATGATTACGTAAAATGTGTCGGAGGATGCATTGGCCATATTTAACATATATATATATATTTTATAGAAAAACGCATTATACAATAAGAATTTTTAGATTTAAGATTTAAGCATTAGAAATATCTCTTAATTCAGCGCAGTGCTTTATCTCTTTGAATACATGTCTGTCCTACCAGAGACATATGCTACCAAACATCTTGATTTGGTGGTGGATTTTCGATATAATCATGACTCTTCATCAATTTCATCTGGAGATTATGTTATGAAATCCGTCTAGCTGAATCAGATTAAGAATTTAACAGATTTATCTCCTGAGTCAGTTTTCTCTTATTACCAAATCTAATAATTTTCCGAGATTTTACCGATTAGAATGACGTCACAAGCTCCAGGAGAACGAAACCCCGTGGTATCTCCTC
Source organism: Pecten maximus (assembly GCF_902652985.1). Classification (NCBI taxonomy): domain Eukaryota; kingdom Metazoa; phylum Mollusca; class Bivalvia; order Pectinida; family Pectinidae; genus Pecten; species Pecten maximus. Next base: position 42,944,975 of record NC_047021.1, read on the forward strand.
TTTGGAGCACACGTGACACAGTAGGGGGCGGAGCTCACGTGGATTAAGCCACACCCTCGGGATTTACCGTTATGGTGTTAATTAGCGGTAAATCACCATAAGTCTGGAATTGACCGTTCCAATGTCAACACCCACAAGTAATCCAGATGGTTAGAATCCAAACAGCATGTCAATTTCTCAGCTGGTCATGTAAACATTCCACTGCATGGGTGCAAATAATTATGTACTAATTATCAATTAGCGGCGCGAATTATAAGACAAATTTTAGGTCTCTTGAAAGTGACGTTGGTAAGGTTAGTCCCTGAACAGCGAAAATGGAATTGTAGATATCTCTGACTGAAATTCGTTGAAAAGCGACTAACTTTTTAAAATGGAAATTCTGAATGCATCCGCCTTATTGAAACACGAATGTCTCGGAAAATACAAACTGAGAATTGAGCCCATTACATAGCAATCAATTTGACATTAATATAGATTATATGAACCTCGATGACGACATAATCATTGAATGTACCTATATACGTGTATATTTGTAAATCTTCAATGAATGCTAAAGCAGTTGGAACATTCTAAAAAGAAATGACAGATTTCTACAGACAATATGAATTCACTCCATTTCTTGGAACTAACGATTCATGAATTCGACATCTTGATCATATTTAGCATGCACACACGCATTTTCTAAGCTCGAAGGATGGGTTCGTTGCCAGTCAAGATGCTAAGAGATCATTCTTGAGGTTCAGTTTTCTTCATAACTTCGAAATACGTCTTTGTTCTTTGGTGCGAGACATTTCTTGTGGCTCATCCTCTTCATATCGTCAGAACCAGGGTCGTTAAACTCACATATTTATCACGAGTGGGTGTAATTAGTTACGATAACATTCTTCTCCAGTTAAGTAGGAATGACTGTGGATTAATTCAGCACCAGGAAATCAAGATGCTTGGTGTCTTTCTTTTCTTTGAGAATATACTGGTTATCATGCTCCAAAATCTTGGGAGTTAATTTCAAGAGCTTAGAATTTTAACATTCAAATTTCAGGAATTCAAAGATTAAGATGTTTTCAATAATGATGAACAATTTTATCGAATTTGTGAAATTTCAATAATAGTGAAAAAAAGAGGAAGGGTAAAATAAATAAAAAGAGAGAGGAGGTACAGTAGAAATTAGAAAGTTGTTGATTCTGCAAGGTGCTCCCACATTAGTCGCCTCCTACGACATGCAGTGGGGTTCTTCCCCCAAGCATAGTCAGTTTGAGATATGTATAACAAATATTGTCAAATAATATCCACCCTTCGATCATACAAGTTTGTGATATTCCAATATTTCAATATCTCGATGCCGTTTTACGAAATATGAGGCAAGGTACCGTATTTAAAAAAATAACTTTGATTAATTGGTGCCGGTTATTAACATCACCTGTTTATAATGCGTTATAGAGATGACGAATTGACCCCGGTTCCCTCATCAACAAAGTTATGTTTGTATTTGTCATCGTAAGCGTTAGTTATAAGGGCTATATCTCATAAAACGTCTATCATCTACTAAACTACAATATTATACTGTTTTTGTTCTGTCATTGTGTTTTATGCCCCTTTGTTTGTCCAAACATTTTAAAGTCGATGCATCGGCTGTATTACAATATCCTTTTCATAAGAAGTAAAACAAAGTATCTTAATGTTCAGATCAACACATTGTTTTTAATCCAAAATGTATTTCTATGTTCAGTTTATAGTAACATTTATAAAATGTCCCGACCCAAAACGTTGGATTTTAACAATATATTTTAATGAATAACAAAAGTTAATCACTTATTTATAATATTTGTGCAGTTTTTAGGGTGGCTGTTAAAATTGTGGAAATCTGATCTGATTCATAAAGTGTTAACTCTTTATAAGGTAAAAAACTATTAACATTCCATTATTAATAACATCCGAAAATGTATCGTAATGTTCATATTGAACAAATATCATATACATGTTATACAATTAGTAATATAAAGCATGTATTGTATCTTTTCAGACGAGCGGAAACAAATCTTACAGGGACTTGAGAGCGATCCACTTAGAAAAATAAAAGTTTTATAAACACAAGAAAACAATAAACAAACTAGAAATTTGATATTTTCTCTCCTCGGACACTCCCTGTGGGAACAAACTACTTAAATTCGGAAGGGGCTCTCTCCATAGGTGAATCACCGTACTCACTCAAGCGTGAGACCCATTTTTGTCAACGGCGGTATATATAAACCAACCATGGATGAAAGCGAGGCACAGTTCTATGACGAGGACGAGGACGAGGAGATGCCGGCGACCGAGAGGGACCTAGCGGACGACGCTCAATGGAAAATAATACAGAAGAATACCTTCTCCAGGTGGGCAAACGAACACCTGAAAACCGTCAACAAGCTCTTAAATGATCTTGAACATGATTTATCCGATGGATTACGTCTTATTGCATTAATTGAAGTGCTTTCAGGCAAGAGCTTTAAAAAAATCAACAAGAGGCCCAACTTCAGAACCCAGAAACTCGAAAATGTTACTATGGTTTTGAAGTTCCTGGAGGAGGATGAAGGCATCCGTATTGTTAATATTGGTAAGTATTTTAATTTCTTTCAACACTATTTTAGACAGTATCAATACACACACGTCGGTGGTATTCGGGCGTGACGAGGTCATGTCGGTTTAGTGAAATACCTCGGCATATTTCACCTGGTTCAGGTGTGAAGGCCTATCTGGGTCCAGCAGGGGCCTAAACCTTCCACACTTTGATTCGAATTTAGTGAAAAACCCGTTTTAATACGTTTCTATTTATAGTTTGTATAATGGAACCGTTCGCTGTTCCTATATCTTACCTGTTGCACGCACGTGTGACTAAACATAAACAAACATGGCTTCCCCCATATTCTGTAGAGTGTATTACATTTGTAATCGATTGAACCTCATTTGCATATAAATACTTCTCACATACTAAACCCAAATTGTTGACTTGACAGAATATATTTATAGACTTTTTAATAATGACAAGACTAATGCTGGATATCGGTTATGTCCATTTTAGCCTGATCGTGAGGTCACCCTAAGAACACATGTGTGTTGTATTTATCCAGAACAATCAACGAATGTGTATTTTTCATTAGTGGCCGTAGTGGATGGGGGCTGCTATATACTAAGTGATTTGCTCCTGGTATGGATGTTATCTTCAACTGTCAACATGCCCTGTCAAACTGGGATGGGGGCACCATGCAGTTCTGTCACTTTCGTTTTTTGTCATAAAGTTGCTGGAATATTTTTTTTTATTCCCTTCATTTGCCAGACTATGTTATAACATCTGTTTAAAAGAACAGCCAATTAGACCTTTTGTTATTATTACAAATTCTAGAAATTATAATTCATTCTAATAAAACAATTAACAAATTCATTAATTTCAATGTGACCTATATGTTTATTTTGATTTATCAAAACATTCACATGTATATAATTCTCAATAATGCATCTATCAGACTTGCAGCAGATTACCTGTATATCTTGCCTAGTGAAAATTTAGGTCAGATTTGAAATGGGTGTGTCCCCCAATTGTTGGGTTAAATTTTATCTTGAGGTTGCAGAAATGAGGGGGTGGATTTGTGATTTGCTGACACTTTGTCCACACAAAATGGTTTAAAGCAATTGAATATTGCATGATGTTGCTTGGTAATAGTAGAATTCATATTGAGCTCAATCAACCCCCGTGTTTTGACAAATCGGTAGCTTGTCTGCTGAACCCTGCAGAAGTAGGACAGGATAAAAAAAATGTTTAAGTGTTCATTTGTAGGAATGAGAAAACACATTAGGTTATGTTATGTTTCGGTCATTTTAGGCTGTCATTAAATTGTTGGCTATGTTCCAACTCTGCCTATAAACAAAACTTAATTTGTATGTTCACATACATACATCATGAGACAGAGGTACATGCAGTGTTATGTATATTTCATTTAACACAAGTAGAATGTCAAAGTTGAAAATGAAACAACAAATGGCTAAATCTGACATTTAATTTGATAAATTTTTTACGGATGTTGTACATTTACATGAATGGATGTGGAGTCAAGGGGGAAAAGAGAAATGTTTATGTATATCCATTTTCAATGCACACCTCATTTTTGGATACATCATCGTAATTTGTCGTTGCATATATTAAATTAATGATAAAAAAATGATAAAAAAGAAGATTTTTTTTTCGAATGCGTACCTTCATGGCAATATTTTAACTGCTGTCAGGTTATTTTGATCAAAATCTATTTCATGTGCCCCCGATTTACCCCCCAATAAACCAACCCCTGTCTGTAAGAGTTCAGTAGATATTTGATCGTCCTGTTGTAAGCCCAGTCCTACATGCTATTGCACTAGTGGGCTTGCTGCAGGGTAACTGGTATGTCTTTGTTTGTCATTTTAACAATTTACAAACTGATACGAGAATCCTAATTAAATATTTAAGATGACACGTCACAAGTCTAGAGCTTGTAAGGGATGGTGATTTAACCTGTACGCCAGCATTAGATATGTATCATTCTTGTCATCATTCTGAAGGTGATTTACGAGGTTTACCTGTCTGTCCGCGCTTGTATTTTATAATGTATACATTATATGGGTCTTATGTAAATTTCATTACTTTAACTCTAATTCAAAACAAACATTTCCCAAAAACTTAAAATAAGAAGAATAAAAAATCCTGGTTCCATTACATAAAATTCTAAATTGATCAAATATATTTCTTCTTTCCATATATCTGGATGATCATGTGTTTCTATACAAGGTGTCAAATTAACAATTGATCTTAATCTAGATCACTTTCGTATAATTAAAACAGGTTAATTTTTACCTGTATTTTTCACCTGAATATTTATGTTCCATACCATGAATGAAGTGTTGTAATCCAAGACAGGAAATGTTTCTGTGTGCTACCTGTAACACATTTCATACCTGTAGGCTGTACTTTAAATTCAATAAAACAGTCGTTATCATTCAGTAAATACCCTATGAGAATTTACTGGGGATATTTGACAAAGACGTTGGACAATATCTTGAAAAATCTGTCTGGAATCTGGTTGCTTTATTGTAGAGAATGACCAATTTGTGTATTGTTGTTTACATTTGACCACTCCCAATGACCTTTTAATTTGACCCCTGTCCAGTTTTATGTATGTCCAGGTATATAAATGACCCTGTGGGTGTCTGTGTGTTGGGTATGTATACAGTCTCACATCTATATGACACCTCTGTTACATATAGAGACAGTAGCTGTACCGTAATTCACCTTTATACATGAACGATACCCTGTTTGTTTCATGATACTGAAAAAAATTTCCTAATAAAACACCTGTGTTATTTTGTGATGTACAAGTTTTTAGTTTACGTCTACAATTTTCATTTCTAAATCCAATTGTTGGATTATCCATACATAATATATTAATATTGCTGTAAGAAGTATCTTAATCCTCAAACAATGTGCTTGTTGTTGCAGGTAAAATTTGTTGTTTCTTTTTATACTCTCTGGCCGTTTATGTTTTCTGTCATGTTTTAAATTCTGAATAAGGTAAGCTATGGCAATATTACAGTCTTTTAAGTCATAAATTGACAGTTGTTCTTTGTTTATCGACTACCTTATGCTTTGCACCCTCGATACAGACGTACTCCTACATGTCAGTTCCAATCCCCAATATTCACTTCATTTGACTTTTGAAAAACAGAGAAAAAAAAAGAACAATGCTTCCTTGATTGGAAACAAGTTAAAAACCTTTATATTTCTACCAGGGATCAATTACACATTCAGATTGTATTTTAAACATGTTTCAACCAAATTCAGCTCATTTTAAAAGTGGCTTGTAAGGTCTTGATAACTTTTCAGGTTCTTTGTATAACAAAAGACAGCGTTTGTTGTTTCAATTTTTATCAAAGCCCATATCCATGTTTTCAATCTTATTTACGTAAACACTCGGCCATTGTTTGAAGTTTGAAATGTGAACTATGTAAGCTACTTGACTTTAAATTTGTCATTTCCTTGCTCTCTGCTGTCGGTTTATACTTGAGTCATGCAACTTGAAACTCGGGCATTTCACACATAGTTAAGACCAGTAATAGCTATAGATGATATATTGCGTCTAAGTACAACAATGGAAGAGTATAAGTATTGTACAAGAAAGCTTTCTCTTTATATTCAGTTGACAAATTGTAGTAAAATTTGTTACATTCAATCACATCTAGAGGCAGACAGTTCTAATTTTCTGATCTAAGAGAAATCATTTTTAATTTCTAAACATTTTGTTTTCTTGATTTGATTTTGATATTCTCAGAAATGAATTTGAATCAATATAATTCTTTAATGTGTGGTTGAAAAAGGTTTCTCTTGACATTTACTGGGGCGTTCGTGTTTTTATTCATTAAGCAACAACATGCATATAGCGTTGATCATTACAGGCATGAAATTGCTGTAAACCTATATGAAACATAAGAGTATGGGCTAGGGTTAGCTTTGATTTGAATGAAGTGAAGAATTGTAACATGGTTGAAATAAAATACCCTTACGGAACGTTTTTGTACACTTGTATCAAAATCTTTGTCATTTCGTTGTACTCCGCTCTCTAAAACATGACCATACATATACAGGTTATGACATCAACTTGTTATGTAAGAAAGTGTTTTAAAAAATTCAAGAAAAATTGTTAAAATTTATACGAGATAGACTCATTTATAATCACACAACAACATCATTATTCATTGAGAGTAGAAATAGAGTAATTTATTCAAACTTGTGATTTTAAAATTCACAAATGAATGAAATGACACACCTGAAAAATTTACACCTTGTGTGTAGGCATGTTCTGTCTGTCAACACATTTTAACAGAGGTTAAAGTTCAAACTTTATGTGAGGATGGAATTTCATTTGTAGAGAGAATGAATAATTTTATCAACTCCGGTAGAATATCATTATAGCCAATGTTACCAACTGATTGGTATGGGTCAGTCTGTTACAATTATATATACTCCCTGTCATTCATATACCAATTTTATTAATTAATGATGATCGTGTCGATTGCTGATTCAGGTACACTTAAGACCAGCTGGGCTTGTTATTTCGATATTGGACCGGTAGGAACCAATGTATCAGTTCTGTCTATAAAAGATCAATATCTCGGTCTCCGCATTAGGTGCTCGGCCATGGTATTTATTAGCTACTAATTTACTCACACTCTGAATAATTAATTTAATCGGCTTGGTGCATATACATACTGGTGTTACCCGTATTTTCTTGTTTCTTCGATGATTATATTTGCTTGACACTGTTCTTTGCACACAGAAAATTAATAAATTAGCAAAATTTATTGCTGGAAATTTTTTTCTATCAGAGAAAAACCTGATTACATGTCATTTGAAGTTAATCTTTTCTCATAGAACGTGCATTTACTATTTTTTTTTGGAAAGGAATAGAGTCTAAGTAAAATGTATGTGGTGCGCACTTGAGAAATTTGTTTCCAGTTAAACTTTGTTTATATACTGGTAGACATTCGTTACAGCTGTTCGGAGAAGCAGGTGAAGGGTTTCTACCAAAGCTTCATTTTTATAGTCGACACATCAAAGGTTTGTGTACAGATCTCGTCTTTTAGAGGTCTATAATTGTTCATTACAAGGTTCATAACACATGATGTTAACCCTTTCTGCACCTGTACAAATTGTACCAGTCAAAATGCCAGAGGATTTTTGTTTCTGCCAGTAAGAGATATGGTGCTTTACGAGGTAAATTTCTGTCGTCCGCTCTTTCATATTTTGTGCTAAAAGTGATCCTTATTACCAATTCAAAATAGCCTGATTTATATTGAATTTCAATCTTTATTGGCATGAAAAAACTTTCTAAAATAGTCACTGCATATCATTCCAATGCCCCCCTCCCCATCCTCCACTCATGTTTTGAGAACATGTAACTGTGCAAGTTTTATTTCAGATTATAAAGATTAATAAATAAGTTAGAAGATACTGCTTATCAGTACTTTTGTAGAAAACATCAAAAAAATCTTGCACCTGTAAAAATATTTTCCCTGGTATATAAGTATATGATACTTCTGTGTCCACTTATTTACACCTATCCAGTAGATTATTGCCTCATCTATCACTTCTTCACCTGGTGTGGGTCCTAACTCCCTTCTGCAGTGGACAGTTACTAAACAGCAGTCTCTGGTCAGTTTGTATACAGTGTATATTTCCAATATAGACATCCATTTTTTGCACAAAAATTGAAACATTTTTTATGTACTCAGTAGGTGTGATGACAGTTAAAATGATGGTAACAAAGCGGTGAATTTGTAAATGTATATTTAGGTAGATATAACATAGATATAAAAATGATCGATTATGTGGAAGTTGACTATGCTGCAGAGGCCGGATCTTGTTAGCAGGCATTGGTCAGATAATGTCAGCATGACACCTGGCTAGGAGATAGGTATAATGTTATTGTGGCTGACTGCCCAGCAGGCTGTACCTGTGATGGTCAGTCAATGGACAACAGGTACACAGCATGACATTTTTACCTGGACAGTTAATTAGAGAGTATACAGAATGGTCTGTCTCTGCTGTCCATGGTGTGGACTGACCAGTCTACCTGTAGGAATTGGTCAGTAAGTGGACACTGCTGGACATGCATACCTTGACAGTTAATTAGAGTGATACACAGGTAGAAATGGTCACTGTCCACTGTGAGGACTGACCACTCTATATCTTTAGATGATTATATAACTGATACAGAACAATCTGGATAAGTTGACAGATTAGCAGGACTGACACTAGTGGTCTGATAAGCTTTAAATCCTTAATAGATAAAGTCATACATCTTGTTGTACACTCAGTGTAAAATAGACTTGTTTTAGTCAGATTTTGTGATTTAAGAAAGGTATGGATATTTATTTCACTTTCCCTCCGACTGGAATTGCAATGAATTACACTATGATGGAGATCTGCATAGTACTAACATTTGCTTCCATATCCTGATGGCCAGAACTTTTGACCCAGTTTAGATATAATTCAATTATCTTTATTACTCAACTTACTATTAGATTTCAATAAACATAGATTCAAGTTTTAGAATAATATGAATTTTGTAAAATGTCCAAACAATGGTTTCTTGTAAATATTGTAATTATCTGTGAAAATTTACAAATTCAAATTGTGATTTGATAATATCAGTGGTTATTATACCACCCACCTGAATAGCTTCAGGTGAGATGAACTACCTGTAATTTGTTTACCTGCCCAGGTATATTGGCAATACTGTAGGTTGAACTACCATATTAAGTACCTGACAGTCACTTAATGGTTGTAATAAACAGATAAAAGTAAATGGCTTCATACAGAAAATTGAGTATAAGGACTGGTCATCAATCTATTAATGTTCCGTGAAATCATTTTGCTATTATTAGTTAAATGAAGGGGCTCATACTTATATCAAAGTTTCTGAGTGACCACTTAGGTATTATAATTAACTTTTGTTATTTGAAATGCTCTATATTCTGGGAATGTTTGACCTACCTGAGTTAGGGAAGTGAGAGAACTAGTCGGTGGAAGATTAATATCTATGCAGGTTTTATAATTAAAGTGATATTTCCTAGATTCTTTGTCAATTTCTGTTGATGTTTCCAGTCACACACTTTTTTTTTCTGCAAGTGGCATCATGTGCAGTAGTGTTTTAATGTTAATTTCTTTGTTAACATTATGTTAAAAATCACATGTATATGCTGCCGGTGCTTTTGATTAGGAAAAATTAGATACAAATTTATCTTTTTTTTTTTTTTTTTTTTAAAGAAAACTGTTTTTATAATTGTTTAGTAATTTTAAAATTCTGTTAATTCTAATTACAAATTGTAATTTGAAATATCTTCTTATCTATAAAGAAATTCATTTTTGTCTAGATAGGTTATCTCCCTTGCAGACAAAAGTTTTATTCAGGTCTTAAGCTCTGTTTACCCCTATAATTTAAAATGAATGAATCTAAATCAATGGCATGTCAAGTCTAAAGAAAGAATGAAGGGATGACAGCCTTAGAATGTTTAACTTTTATCAGGATTTTGATTGTCGATATCAAGTCAAGGTCACCTGATCATGACTGAGGTCAAGGTCATTGTGTGGGCAGTGCCATGGGATGATTGATGGTCTTCCTTTCAAGAAGATTCAATTACATTCACGCCATACATCATTTTGGTAAACCCCTAGCTATGGTGTTTAAATATTTAGCTCAGTTTCTTCACAGTAAGGAAAAGGAGAGTCAATTCTCATTCTGGCTGCAAGAGGGTGTGTTGATTTACCTGTTTGTCAGACGATGCCAAGTTTATTTTTACACCCGAGATGAACTGTTCAATGTGAAATCTACTTGTATCTTGGTCCACACAGGTAAACTTTTAAATCCATATGGCTGGTAACAGTGTAACCCAACCCCATATTATAACTAAGAGAAATTAAACGGTTTTTACCTCTCAATACCACACGGTTGTGATCCAGCGATAAGCCACAATGGACAGACACTATTAGCACGAGCAGGTTACACTCAGAACGTGAAAATTGTCCTAACGATGTCTTGGTGAAAATTGTCATAATGATTTCTAGTGGTTTTTGTTGTGTAAAGTTCACTGTAATTATACATACAGGTATTAGCTTGGTATAGGTAGATTATAGGAGAGACTGGGTATTATATGGAATCCTTCGTCTGGAAAACTTTGTTTCCGCTTTAGTGAATTTGTTGCTTGTTGCAGGTTTTCAACAAGGAAAAGCACTTTTGTCATGAATATTACAGTTTGAAGTCCTGTGGTGTTATTTTGGGGTTGTATTCGTGTTTTGAATATCATAAGGTGGTGTTTTAATAAACTAGGAACATTTCGTTTGGGAACTGGTGTTTTGTGTTTTGACATTTAAGTAGTATATTAAGATAAAAATGGATATAAAGAAATCTGTTGGGATAATTAAAAACATTTTCTAAAATGTTCATAAAAAACTAAGATATTTTTCCAAATCAGTTTTTCTTGTCTAAAAAATTATTATAATGTTGCTTGGAATATGAATGCAGTTTTGAAAACATAAAGACCTTCGATGTCTTTGAGAATTTATTAAATGTTTTTTTCGACACATATATAGCTTAATGTTTTGTGCTGTATATTTATATTAATGTCTCCGGCCAAGGTCACTTTGACACCTGTCCCTCAGATAATGGGTCCTATTGTATACCTGGCTGTATCTTGCCTTATACCTATGATCTACCTGACCGACACATCGTTACTCACCTGTCCTGTAACACCTGGCAGGTATCTGTTACTACCCAGCATCCTGTAGGAACTGGAACTCTTGACTAAGTTATCCAAATAACCACATGTCTGAAGTGTGAAGAAGCTGTTTAGGTTTGGAGAGTCTGTGTAAGGCTAGATAATAATAGTTTGACCTCAAAAATGATTCACTAGTTAAATTTGGAGGGTATGTTATATTCAAGATAAAAAGCAATTTGTTTTGACCCCAAAATCTGATTCACCCATCAGTGTCCCGACTTGATCATGTGAAAGAAGGGTGCAAATTTTGTTTTCTGATCTAAAGAAGATTTCAACAACAAATTATTCTTCTAACACAGAATTAAAACATTTTAGGTAAAATCATAGAGCATTGCACAGAAATATTTTATATGACATAAAACTTTTATATCAATTCTCTAACTTCAAAGAAGCTAATATGCTAGACTGAAATGGATACCTGGACGAAAGGTCCTTGCAAGTCCTGATTAAGAAATTATGGGATAAAAACTGTTTTTATATCATGTTGGGAAATGTTTTTCCTGTGAGTAACTACCTAATTGATAAACAAGGTATTTTTCATCTCCTGTACAGATAAAATTTCTTTTGTGTGCATTGACAACCATGGACAGGGCCGGTGATAAATGGCGGGCCCATCATGGCTATATTTGGTTAGATTCATTATCTCGGCAGGGCCATGGTGGACTGTTGTGTATCGTTTGTAGCCACGCTCCGTAAATTGATTACAGACTCACAAAAAGTGACATTAATGCGGAAAAACATATCAATATCAGTCGATTTTTAGATGACAGTTTACGATGTCATGTGGAGTAACACTGAGGTAGCTGGCGTAGACATGTTTAGTCAGCAAAAACCTAAACTAAGAATTCACAAACATTTTCATTGTTGTTTCATCCTAGGACACAAAATTCCAAAGACAAATATTTTCATTGAAACAAAAACAAATTTTCATTATGTTTAAAGTAATTTACCCAGTAATTATACTTTTTTTTGGTTTGGTTTCAGGTTTTTGAATTCCGGATTAAGGTGATATGTACTTTAGCTATAAAGAACTATTGCATTTATACCTTGAATTGTTTCTATGAAAACGTAAATATAAGCAATAATTTGTTCCTTGAAAATTGAGAGATTTTATAGAGATTTTGCTGTATTTTCAGAAGTGACATTTCTGTACTCTTCTTTAAGCATTGAAATGTCTGGAGCATAATTAGATAATTGGTAAATTTACCAGGCAACTGTTTTACACTTCGGAATGTGTAGCAAGGGCATGTTGTATTTTACATTTGGTTGTCATAGTGACATGCAGTGGTGAAATCTGATTGGCTGGTTTATGGAAGTTTTGTGCTCATCTTTTTGTTGAGTTCTAGATCCTGTTACTGGCATTGAAAGATTTACCATTTCAGAGGTCAAAGGGTTTCACCATGGCTTTTGTATGACCTTTGACCTTTATGAAATCTGTGCAGCAGACAAACCATGTCAATCTGACACCTTCAGTCTTAGACCCCTCATGATCAGCCACACAATGGCATATACCATGAAACTCGCATAAATATAATGGAAGAGTCAATTATTGGAAGGTATTGGGGATGGAATGATATATACATGTTTGAGAGTTTAAGCATATTTCTATATGTTTGTAAATATGTGTTTAGAAGGAAGGGATATCTTTGGATAAGAATTGGAGGAGGAGGAGGAGGAGGAGGAGGAGGAAGAAGCAGATGAGTTAAGGATTTAATCTAGGTCAAAATTCTTTATTTATCAATCTGTCATGGCTATTGTATAAAGAGCCATCTGGTGGCCATGTTTACAATGGCAGACATTACTAGTGGAGGCCGTGGATATATTTCAGTCACTGTCTTTATCAGTCACGTTCAGTTTTTATTATTTTAGATATCGGTACAAAAATCGGATATGACAGATTGCAGTCTTAACTGCTGTTACCTACTCTCTATATAACGGGTAAAACCTGTGGCTTTCCTATTAAAAAGGTCAAACTTCAGTTGCATCAGAAACCTGTTCTCATTAATAATTCGGCAAAAATCTATTTGATACTCATCCATATATTTCCTCTGTTGTTATCCCACTGAGCGATTTTGGTGATACCATGAGTAACGAGACTTCTTAGCTGGTTTTCTGTTTTTACCATTGAGCAGTCCTTACTTGATTCGCACCCTAACTACAGCTAATTAACGTTCTCCCATGGTGGGATGATCTGATCTCCTGGCTGGGGCAACTTTTGCTCCCTTGCTCCACCCTATTGGTGTTTGATCTTCTGATGGCTACATGTGGTATTGCCACACCAAAGTCAATACGTTTTCCGTGTTTCTTACGAAATTATCTTCAAATTTATCTTCTTCCTCTGATTCTGGAGCCTTGATTATCATCGACACACCTTTTTACACGATATACACAGTCTGTTAATGCTGGGAATGTGGGTGCGATTCCACACAAGTATATCGTACCTCTGTTTTCATAGATTGAAATCGTACAAAATGGATGTGAGAGACCAGAGCTATATGTATATATTTCTATCCTATGACATGCCAGCTTGCACATCGACAAGATAAGAAAATTTTCTGAGTTGCATAGAAACTTTTTCAAAATGTTTGAAGATCGGGTACTCTAGATCTGGAAATGTTGTGTTTTGGGGTATCACGGGGCAGCGGGTGCTTATATGTCTTAGTGACATTTTCTTGTTAACAATGTGATAATACATACATTTGATGTTTGACTTTAGCAGGGCTTTTTCTCACTGGTTTGGGAAGGGGCCTTTTTGTCTCATTTTGGGAAGAAAATTGGTGAATTGGGAAGGGGGCCCGTTAACGGCCCAAAAAAGCTCTCAGAAAAATCCCTGTTTAGACATAAGATGTTATGGAGAGGAGGGAATTGAGCAGACTTCAAATGTTACATTTTACAGCTTGTGTATATATGTATATATGTAAATGAATATAGAATTTCTTGTCATTGATGGAAGATAAGTATTGATCATGATCAGCATTCAGCATTCCCTGGGGGTACATTTGTAACAATTAATCCAAGGTATTGTTTATATATCATATATGTATATGATATATACGGTACATTGATATGGCTTTTTAACATTAAGCAATGTTTTTTACTCTACTTGTGTCAAACAGATGTAAGATGGATAGATGTGTTCATGACTTTGGATTAGACACCTTATATTTATTAACCTTGTATTCAGACAGTGGGTTATGATAATCTAACGTTGACCTCATAATAAGATAATCTGTGTATATCATTATGAAGGTGTGGTTGAGTCTCCAACATTTCAAATACATCTTCATTATAACGCATTCACAAGATAACGCATTCATTCCATTTGCTGACGTTTGGGTTTTGAGACGGTTGATACCAGTTTAAAGTTGATATCCGGCTTTATACCTTAAGCTTGAGTCAATAAACATTATCCAAGAGGTGGAACTTAAAATAAACACAGACAGTGTGTAAGCCTACCTGACTAAACAACCTTCACCTCAAATACCCTCTGACCCTGGAATTTAGCCAGGATAAATTTGTAAAGGTTTTTTTTTCTCAAATCATCTTAATTTTATGACCAAATGATAACTACTGTGCTATGAGCTGTTCAACAGAAAAGCCTTGCTGGCAATACTGTATGTTTGGTTTTGGGACGGTACATTTTTTTCAAAGACTCTTTGATGTCCTGGACTGTAATTAACTTTATAAAGTTGGAAGGTGTTTCGTAACGCTATCTGCTTGTTAGGTGGTTTTATGCTGAGCTCGAAATCTTGAAGGAGTTCAGCTGGCTGTCCTTGAAAGCATTGGACTTTCATACTACCTGATAATATTTTTCTTATATAGTAACTATATCCTGTTACCAGAAACATTTTTATGGTTTAACTAAAGGATTTACTCAGGTACCTGTGTAATCATAGGAAAAAAAAGTGGAAACGTCACTCTTGCGTTGTTACTTTCGATGTCTGTTTCAGTGAAATATAATCATTGACACTTGATATTAAACATATCTTTTCACATACACAAAGCTTTTGAATTATTTATGAATTTTATTGCTTGAGCTAACAAAGCCAGTATAAGCTATGAATGAAACTGCAAAGCAGCAGTTTTTGGGAAAACATTACGCTGCTGGAATGATGTTCGGCTTCCCGGCATAGGTATACCAATTTACGATTTTATTATGTTTATCAAGTTTTCGGATCAGTGATTAGTGGATGATATCTACATACATGGCTTGAAGGTAATGTCGATAAACCGGTATTTTCGCTCTAGTCAAACTTCAAAAGTGTAACACTGTTTTGATTGGAGACCTCTGCAGGCCGTTTTGTAAATTGTCATATATATCATTGAAAATAGTTAGGAAAAGAATATCGTATAGTATGATAATGATTATCTATCAAAATATTCAATAACAAATTTTTGTCTCTGAGAAATTTTCAGGAGCATTTTTGATGAAAAGTTTCAGTATTGATTCAGGTACATGTATACCTGAAATTTCACAATAATCCTAACATTCAGATTTACTGAAGGTAGAAATTTTAGGTGGCTACTCTTTTAGGATGTTTAGATTTCATGTGGCTTCCAGAGAAAGATTTCAATTTATTTTGGTAGATAGCAGATATCTTGGGCTAGGTCAAGCAAAGAAAGATTTGAAAAGTTTATAGATTTATGATGTTAGGGTGTTCTGACTGTCGGTTGTAATCCTGTACAGGTAAAAATTTCGGCATCAAACACAGATATTTTCATAAGACGGCCACACCCTCGAATTACCATGAATAGGATCACATGATATGACTTGATTTGCTTCTCAGCTAAAAAATGTAAAACAGGCACAAGTGTATGTTCAGTTTGGATACAAATAAACCAATATATCTAAGGAGAAGGAGTCTTCTTAATCCTCCATCCCATCTCAGGTGAAAGACTGGTTGGTTGAATTTGTTAACAGGTTTTTTGGTCGTATATTATATTATCACTGATGTAGGCTGCATGCAGGCGACATTAGGGGCTAGTGGTTGAGTCCTCCTGTGAAACTTGTCCGATCCTTCATCCAAGGATCCGATATGTCCACACGGTCACACAGCTCCCTAAAATAGACATGGGCGTGGCATCTTGGTCGGTCTACAGATAGTTTGCCTTCAGTTGCATATTGAACAACATATGAGGTGGAAGATGTGATGATATTTCAATTTTATCTGTCTAGAAAGTCTAGCAGGTGCTTTATAATGAAATACTGGGAGTAATTCATTCTGACCTGTCCTCTGGGCTAGTTTTGTTATTGGTCACAGTCCATGTTTACTGACCACTGCCAACTGACCAGTGGATGACCATTCATATACTTACAGTCCATTAATTAAATAACCACAAAACATGATAAAAAGATGTTTACCCCGGAGATATATTCTTGTATTTTCAGTGTACATCAATGAGATTTCCTCACACTGGTAACTGTAAACGTCAGTGGTCATTGAAATAAGGTGCCAGGGTCAGTGTGGTGCTTGGCTTGACCTGTCACATCTAAAACAATGGATGTTTACTGGTCAAGGTCATTGTTCTCATCCATCTTTCTTCAAAGTCAGAAAAATCAAAATTTGCCCTGTTTTTAATCTGCATAAAAGATTCATTCCATGAATGTTTATATTATAAGGAAATAATTTTTGAAATCGATGGATGAAATAAAACATTACAGGTTCCCATATGTTCATGATAACCTGGCCAGTTCTATAGATTTCTCCGCTTACTTTAAACAAGAAATGTTTCTTAAAAATCAGGTAAATTACACAATGATTTGATGTAAACAAAAATTAAAATGCACCTCATGAAATCTAGGCTATTTTTTTGATAAACAGAAGCTTTCAGAAAATAGCTGTTTACGATGGTAGGCAGCTTTCCAGCTTGAATGGTTCACTAAATGATCCTTTTTTTATCGGATTTTAATTGAGGACTCACAGTTCAAAAGACATCTTGTTTAACAGACAGGAAACTTTTATTTTGATAAAAAAGGCAATACATCATGTCGAATAAAAGTGTCAATAAAATGGTTTTATTTCAGGTCGAAGGGAAAACAGCATGTTGTCTGAAATTATCATAATTGATTACCCTCGTATAGACAAGTAGATTCAATGTTTTACAAGTGTATATAATCTGTAGCTAACACAGTGTGAAGTTGGTGAAATCGGCTCCCTGTTCGATAAGGTACATGCTGAATAGCTCCATTCAGAATTTCGTGTGGTATAAATATACTGTATGTATGTTTTGAGGTGAGTTAAATAAATTATGAACACACACGCACACATAGATTTAGAGAAATAGGGATGATTCAAATCTAAAAATTTTATTTGAATTCAATATTCCACAAACAACATATTTGAAGTTAAAAGTTTTACAGGACACGTAAGACTGTTGTGAATAATCAAAGCGAATCGTTATGGACCTGGTGATATTTGAATCTGAAGATTTTGACAGGTCACCGATCTCCTGTCGGGTGAAGCTATAGCTGTGGGGGTCTATCTTATGTCAAACTGGTTCTGCTTGAATATCCTGTTTCCTTCATAAAAAATTGTGTACATTGAAGTCAGTTATGTGGAAATTTAGACCTAATTTGACTTGTATCAGAACTCAGTAGTTATATCATAGCAAAAACTTCCACATCACTGGATGAAACACAATTTAAAAATGAGGAAAACTGTCCTCTGCTGTGTCCGTCATGAATTCTGGCAATTGAAAACAAAAAAACAAAAAACTCAGAAAATTGCTGAAGGCGTTATAATTAAAACCTTTTTATTACTTTTTTTATAGACTATCCGATTTTACAACAGTTTTATTTGTGTGAGTGTCCTTGGACGGTAAGTGGAGGGTCAACATACTAGATGTATTAGGCTGTTTCCTGTCATTGAATGTGTGGCTTTATTGACCACTACCATGGCCAGATTAGACTGACCCCCCGGGGCAGTGTCCACTCATCATGGTGAGACCACCAGCAACAACAAAATCGGGGAGCAGTCATTATTTGTAGTTCTTAATACATACTGGGGAGTTATTATTTGTTATGCTCTGTTATGGATTGTGTATTTTCCCCTTTCTCTGACCTGAATGTTCTGGTTGATTTCATTTTCCAAACATAAGGAAAATTCATCTAATCTTCATCAGCATTAGTATACACTTTTTATTGGTTGTTGTTCTAAGATAAGCGAAATGAGTTCCAATTTCTGCACAGAATGAATTTTGATGCACTGACTAAGAAACTGCCAAAAATGGAAATGGTTAGATGACAAGTAAGATATGAAATCAACATTGTAAAGGAATCGTAATTTGGCGGATAGTAGATAAATATTCATGTTTAGCTGTTACAGTGTTCTGATGTGTAACACGAAAGGTTAAAACACACGTTAGATTTATAGATTGGAATCGTTCAAAGTAGAAAATGCGAGAAACCATAGCTATATGTATATTTTTCTATCCTATGACATGCCGGCTTGCACATCGACAAGATAAGCAAGTTTCGAAACTGTCTGAACGTCATGACCCTGAGTTGGGTAGAAATTGGCAATGGCCCTGAAATGTAACTCGAAATAACAACAAAAATCTGCCTGGTCAACTTGAGTATAAATAAACATATCTGTACTTCTTGTTTTGATACTTTAGTCATGATTAGGGAGTCTGAAAGACAGCTGAGATAGGAACATTTTTCACTTTTACTTCTGGGAAATATTACTTGACTGTGTAAATAAATATATTTCTTAGATGAACAAGATAAAAGTGTTTTAAATGTCTGTAAATCCAAGGTTAGAAGGTCATCAATGCAATACTCATATCTACTCTTCCAGAATGGCTGGTACTGTTAAACGTTTCTCATTCGAGATCATGTTGTTCTTCATTTTCTTTCGATGCATCATAGTTTTTTTTAGAGTGGGTAATAGTTAGTTGAAAACATTTTATGCAATTTCTTTTCACATCAGCAACATGTGTTAAGTCCAGCTATTGTGACATTTTAGAGTACAACTGTTGATTTTATATCAGAGTACAGCTGTTTGATTTTATATCAGAGTACAGCTGTTTGAGTTAATTTCAGCATACAACTGTTTACGGCCAATTTCCAACTGTTTGAGTTAATTTCGGAGTACAACTGTTTGTGTTAATTTCAGCATACAACAGTTTGAGTCAATTTTAGAGTACAACTGTTTGAGTTAATTTCGGAGTACAACTGTTTGTTTCAATTTCAGCGTACAACTGTTTGAGTTGATTTTAGAGTACAACTGTTTGAGTTGATTTTGAGAGTACAACTGTTTGAGTTGATTTTAGAGTACAACTGTTTGAGTTAATTTCAAAGTACAACTTTAAGTTAATTTCAGCATACAACTGTTACTCTCATTGGTGTTTTTTTTGTGATTTTTCATGCGCTGTCAAATTTGTCTAGTATGGCTTACAGTATAATTAATTGAGTGTTACAATTGTATCTGTTTAGTTCCATTACATCTGTTCATTATAGAAAAGGCATCAACAGATTTTCAGAGTATTCAGTTTTTTCCGCCCATTAATCATACAAGTAGATATAACATGTGTCAGTATTTACTAGAATGTGTTCAGGAAATCAGTTTTGTAATTTATTGTAACAGTCAATTTTTCAGTCATATGGATTTCATTTGCAACTTTTTTGTATCCATCAACAGTTATCTACCCTTGTAAAAAGTAATGGAATCAACTCTGAGGGTAACTTTGTGGAAATGGAAGAATCCATGTATGGTTATAGGTAGAAAGCAGCAGATTTTGTAATATTCTGCTTAATGAATGAAACATCTTCAAATTTATCATCATTATTTCCATTAGGAATGTTGGTAACTGAAATACAGCAGGTTTTCATGACGAGAATATATGATACATTTAAAAAAAAAATCAGAACCTCACTTCATGTAAATTGACATAAAATTAATTGTTTCTTCATTTGAAATACTTTCTCGATTAATAACATCCAAATTTGAAGATATTTACAACTATTTTCCAATGATGTATCAAAATTTAAAGTATTTTACTACACTTCTGTTAGGTGACAGTGTGTTGATGGCTGTCAGTCGTCCAGGTATCAAGCGTATCTGTATTTATAAGGTATTTCCCTGAGGGACCTTATATGGACTCGTATATAATCTCTGTGTTATTCAAGGTCCCCGGGATGTTTTGAATAGATAGATAATAGAACAGTTTAACAATATTTGAGAAGAAAATGATCAGATTCTTGGTATGTTAGCAATATTGTATGAATTGCTCCGGGTCTAAATTTCTGTGGTTATGAACTTACGAAATGTAATGTTCTTCATACACATTGTCTATGTTGATATTTCAGCTGGCCTATTTAAATCTTTACAATGGCTGTGGTAGTAAAAAAATCTACAAAACAAATGTAAATTTTATATCCACTGTTAATGAACTTTAATTTGAACAACTAAGTATTTTCAATGAAAGTTGAATTAGAAAGTAAATATTTTATTTCAATATTTCAATTTGGTATTTCTGACTTCGACTTCAATGACTTTTGAAATATTGGAACCACCTGACCTTTTCTGTGGTAAATCAACATGGAATCACAATTGCAAACAGCATTAACAATTGCATTGTAAACAGAAAAAGTGCAGACAACACCTGTGTTTTAAATTTGTATGATTCATGGTTAATGCCACAATATGCAGAGGATCGTTTTTTGCCACCCACCTGAGCGATTCCTTTAGGATCTGCGGGGGCGTTGTTTGTATGGGGAGGACATTTCCAGTGGGAGGAGGGGGTTCCAGGATGCATTCTTGCATGTATGTGCAACCGTATATATATATAGGATACCGATATACAGGTGTACATAAAATCTGCTTTTAACAGATCGTTTGTGGGCTGTTTTACATGTATATACCTCCCACTAAGAGGAGTGGAATCTGGTATCCTCAAGTGTATATGGTTCTGGAGTGGGGAGGGACCAAGGAACTCAAGTGGCTGCTATTTATTAGACAACATCAACTGCAGATTCTCAAAGTCCCACTCCTCCCCCCCAAAATGTTGGCTTTAAATCTCATTTTAAAGAAAACAGCATGTTTTCTTTGAAATTAATTTTTTCAAGATAAAATATTTTTACTGCTTTAAATAAATGTTTTAACTCATTTATAATGTTTCACATTTATCACGTTCAGATTTTTGTAAGAATTTGGGATATATACATACTTTTTTTGTTACAACTTGGTTGTCAAAATTCCTTTTCTTTTTATGAAGGTTTTGTGCAGGACAAAGATTGTGCCAAAAGTAAGAAAATGCAAATGAAGATTTCAGGTGTTTGATAACATAATCTGATAGTTACTCTTCTATATTGAATTAATCATCCGAGTTTTATCTTTGATAGATATATCAAGTTCAACTTTAAGTATGATTTAGTTTAAATTGTGCATGAGTGTCTGTTTCTGACAACATATTGTAGATAGGATTAAATTTGTGAAGCAGGAGGGCCGTATCAGTGACAAATATACACACGGTTATGCAACCAGAATTTATATTCATTGCAAGCGAACCGTTCAGGGAGTCATTCATATCTCTTATCGTTTGGTGTTAGGTGCTGCATATACGATGCATCCAGTATGCACGATTTGATGTCGGGTTATATGCAGATGTGGTATGTACAAACGCATCATTTGTCGTGTTTGGCAACGTCAGTGTGTGGTCTGCAGGGTCAATTCAAAGTTAAATCTTCATCTGATGCACAAAACTTTACGCACCCATGAAAAGTCGGAACGGTTCGTGTGGGACGCCTATCTTGAGAAGGTCTTTAAGTCTAATTTTGATGTAACTTGTAAAGATAGACTTGTTGAAAGGTCTTTTTGTGTTAGACAGACCATGTTTTGCTTAAGTACGCCTTGAACTTGGGCTTTTTCTCCAGGTGGTGATCTCGTAAGAGATAACTGCATTTTAAACCACAGTTTAAATCTGGAGGATTGTAGATATAGAGTTTCCAGTGAGAAGCCATGACATATTAAAGAAAAACAAATGACCGACATGTCTGGTAGCATCGATATAAAATAAAAATTGACATTCTGATAATTTTGTTACGTAATTTTGATGAAATTCAGATAAAATATAAAATATTAAGTATTTAGAAAAAGCAGTTGAGACAAAAATTCAAAGAAGTTTTATCCTTGGTACAAAGTTATGATGTCATTTTGTTCACTGTGACATCACCTGAGGGATACTGAGGTTCACTGTGACATCACCAGGGTTACTATGGAAACATTTACAAGATGGATGTTTTTTTTTCTCTATATAGACTAGGTAGCAGCAGTGTGTATAATAAATCTCTCTACTATATATACTATATATACATAAAAGGATTTTATCATTAGAATTTCCCTGCACATCATATCTCGGATATTTTTAGTTCAGTATTCGTATAAAAGGCTGTATATTTAGCCCACACAACTGATTGGTAACCTGTTATTGAAGATGATGAGATGGCATATGTACAGAAACATCAGTATATATCTACGGTAAACCTCCGGTTAGTTTGAACAAAATTAAATAAATATTGACTAACCTGTTCGAATTATTCGAAATTATGCTTCAGAAAATAAGCGTGAGTTCGAACTATTCGAGTCAATATCGGCGAAAATCTCGGCAGAGTAAAATCATTAGACACAAACACATCCATCGTAAATCTGATACGTAATAACGGCGGCCTGAACAATGGCACATTTACAAGTAAGTAAAATGATAGTATTTCATTTAATTCAATATTAATTGATCGTTAACGTTCTTCGTTTCGCGATAACTGATGATGGTTATTGCGCGAAGCCGCTCGGGCAATGCGTAGCTACAGTACTGTCAGTAGGCCCCAAAACATTACAGTACACGTTTCATTTGTGACACAAAAGTTAAACATTTGTACAGTATAATCTTTGCATGGTTATATTTTTTTATCTGAATTAGAAACTATCGCTATATTATTGTAATAAATGGTCTCTTAAATACGTCAAAAGCAGTCTACATAACCTGTTGCGTTTACGAAAGCACTACTGTAAAAATAGGCGATAGATTCTATATGTTGGTAAAATTAGGCCAGAACATCAACATGCCTGCTTTTAAATATGCCCAGTCGTATTATCTACCAAACGTAGTTGATACCTGCATAATTATCCATCACTAATTGGGACACCTGTGGATTGTTTTGACTAGATATGAATGCTTTTCACGTCACTCAGCACGATCGGGCAGCCGATCCTTTCAACTTTGCCGCAAGCGACACCTCAAGAGATGTCCAGTCACAATTAAATAATCATAATGCTAAGTTAACACTAGTTATATGTGAAAATACACGGACGATTTCTTAGTTTGCCATACACAGCGCGAATACAAATATCGCATGTTACTTATACATTGTCGGGGCCTAAATTTGCAATCAGCTGTCTCGTGCGTGGTGTGTTTTGCAATGTAACAAAAACTGAATTAACGCTAAAATATGTGGCATATATTAAATTACAGACGCATTCTAATGATCACGCATACAATCTAATAAACTAAATGTGCTTGTTGATCAAATTTAAATCTTGGCAATTTTTTTCGCCTGGTCATCGGGGCCGGGTCGTCGCGAGCTTCTTACTTTACGTTCTTCATTTGACAAGTTCGAACTATCCGAAATGGTATCTGATATAAACAGCCAGAGTTCGAACTATTACTAGCTAAAAAATTACCGTTTTTCTAGAAAAAAATGTGTGTTCGAACTATCCGCGTGTTCGAATTAATCGGAGGTTTACCGTATCTTCCATGACATCACCTGAGGGATACTGAGGTTCACTGTGACATCACCAGGGTTACTATGGAAACATTTACGAGATGGATGTTTTTTTTTTCTCTATATAGACTAGGTAGCAGCAGTGTGTGTAATAAATCTCTCTACTATATATACTTTATATACATAAAAGGATTTTATCATTAGAATTTCCCTGCACATCATATCTGGGATATTTTTAGTTCAGTATTGGTATAAAAGGCTGTATATTTAGCCCACACAACTGATTGGTAACCTGTTATTGAAGATGATGAGATGGCGTAAGTACAGAAACATCAGTATATATCTATTTACCAGTAAACTCTATTGGCTCATCAAACATTCCTCGAATTCTTTGCCAGATTCTTGCCCTCAATCTCTCAAAAACTAGGAAATTGTTCTGGAACTGGTCATATCCTGTGTAACGCCTTATGGAAGCTGGAGAAATAGGTTTATAAGTTTTTAAATGGCCTTGATTTATGTTTTCATTTTCCTGAATTTTGCAGCAGTTTTATTAGTTGTTTTTCTGAATTAAGATTCGAAATTACATTATAACAACATGCAGAGACTGGAAAGATAATCATAATGAACATGGGACCTCTATTTGTACTCGTCATCCCACTGAATTGTGTAAATTATAGTTGATCAGAGATTATAGCAGTCAAGGAACTTGTATAAATGGCTATAGTCCTTTATTGAAACCCAATGCGGGTTCAGTATTTCGTTTAAATTCTGAATGTTGAGAGTTTCCATCTTTACTGTGAATCCCAGATTACGAATTTAAATTTCATCCTTTTGCTATTAGATGGTATCATGCCATAGTCGGTGCATTTGACATTCAGAGAGATTTTGATGATAAATTTTCACACATAACTGCATTATATATATGTTGCTCATTGCCGGATGCTGTCCCTGTTTACATCCATAAAGGTATATAGGAAGTTGTAAACACAAATTATTGTCTTTTTGTTTGGTTTAAATTTGTGTGTACTGCCTGAACTCGGTTGAACATTTAAAAAGCTTTCTTTGAAATCAGTGAAATGTATCATGTTGATGGCAATAACTAATTGACAAATTTTCCAAAGACATGAACAAAATAGTCCACTTCAGAAAATAAATAATTGATAGCTCGTCATCGGAAATTTTATTTTTGTTTTCTGTCAGGATAATACTAATTTTATATTTACAAATTTTCGTCAGATTTTTATTTTGACGGCCAATGTTTAATGTCCGAAACAAAAGTTTTTCCATTGACCCACACTCTCTTGAGGATTGGAGTAGCTTCCTGTGAAACTGTTGTCGTCTACAGCTAACCAGTGACCACTCAGTGTTTGTGGATAAACTTCCGACCACTCGGCTAAGTAGTAAGGGTTAGTGGTCGTTCCGACATGCATAACCACACTCCTTACAAGTGCGGAATGAAAACTTGACGACCTTTTGACCCAGACTACTGTAACTTGTCGATAGACGTAAAATGGCGTAGACAAACATTTCCTTGGCTATACTATGACAATGCATGGTCTTGTTTGCGTTCGACCTTGTGAAGTGTATATTACACATTTGTTTTCAGATATAACGTAAAAACGTATCTTTATGAAAATTGCTGAATTGACAAAAATGTGTAGAATTTTAATATGAATGGTATGTAATTGTGCTTTATGATATAGGTGACATATGTGACCTGTGCTTTAGTGTCTTTGCTGAAGGTCTCATGTATATCTAGTTTTGTTGTTAACACAATATTTTGTTCAAATTTTTGCATGTTGCAGTGATAGAATAGTTAGGTTAGTAGGAGGAGCACCACTTTTCCATTTGCTCGATAATTTCTATGAGATATATTTCACACACTCATTTTGTGTATCAACTAATAACCAGATAAAGATGATAGATTCTTTACTTGATTAATATTACTCATACGCTAGATCTTACGTCAGTGTGTATCAGCATTCATTACATACCAAGCGTTCATTTCCTAGACTGTAGGCCTGAATCAGAAATTCATAAATTCATTAATTTGCATTTTATTTTAGGTGACCTATTTACAGTACACACAAATATACAATCGCTCTTTTAAATTTAGCCATCCTTGTAAATTTTTGATCAAGACTGTTTGAAGAAAAAAATACAAGATCAAAGCATGTCTGTGACCTTACTTTAAAAATCAAACATAATTGTGACTCTGATTTTGAAAAAGCATTCTTCTGACCTTGACATTTTAATTTTTACCTGAGAATGTTTCCACTGCTCTATAGCTAAATGGTGGAAATCCCCACCTGTTTATGATTTGTGTTTACTGCGAGATGAAATGTTGGAATACCTAAGAGATTATACAGTACGCATTCTTGTCTAATATGAAATATTATGAGGAATGCCTGAGGTTTTTGTAGATACAAGCTGTAGAGTGTTAGCTGGTAGTTATACATTGCAACATGGAGTAAAATATTGGAATGAGATGCCTCGCACAACTTTCTTATTACTTTATTTGTTGTGTATCATATAACAGTTGGGATTTCCTTCTAGATTGCTATATGTGATGAAATAGAGATTTTTTTTCGCCATAGCATGTGTCTAGTTTTGATGTAAAAGCTAAAAGTGGTATCCGAAGCATGTTCCGCAAAACAATGCCGAATGTTTGTCAGTTATTGCATATTGATGAGCTAAGC
The DNA here is from genome assembly GCF_902652985.1 of Pecten maximus. Classification (NCBI taxonomy): domain Eukaryota; kingdom Metazoa; phylum Mollusca; class Bivalvia; order Pectinida; family Pectinidae; genus Pecten; species Pecten maximus. Next base: position 42,971,729 of record NC_047021.1, read on the forward strand.
ATGTATGGCACACACAGTGGGCAGGGCGTATCGGGCATTATATTGGTAGCTCTAGTACCTCAAACGGTGTAAGATTGGAACCACATGCGGAGGTCGTTAGTGGTTCCTGGTGATGTACTGTGTAAATATTTAACATGGATATAACATGTCTCGACTTTTATGTTGCCCTTGACACGTGCGATGAAGCTAGGGAGGGGATGTTGAGAGATGTCAGGGTCATAGAAAACGCACTCAAAAGGATGGATGTGTTGTCAGGTTGTTCCGAATGTCTCCTTGTTAAGAGCAATGACCAGAAAGAAACTCCAAATTCGACTTTGAGTTCAAGATTAAATTTAGTTTCTCTCAAATGTCTGCTTATCATGAGAAGGTGACGTGAAAAAACCTCCCAATTCGGCAAGGGTTTTATTAGCCTTGTAATGGCAATTTAGCGGTTGAGTTAGTGGGAAGGATTGGAGGCAAGATGATATTGGGGATTTTAGAGGATGGTGCTCAAAGATAATGAGAAAATTGCTGCAGATGTGCAAGTATGTTGTTATAGGCAAATAGCAATAGCTAATGTCGTTTTTTTTGTATGGTACATGTCCATATCGTATGGTAGGGGTAATTATATACCAGAATTGTCTGTGATACCATTTGTCTATGATGGGGGTATGGCTACCCAAAACAATGTCTGCATTTAATCTGGGTCTTATTTACTTATTGCCTGTCTGATATGATATTTATCCTGCCCGTCTGCTCACCAAAACAACAATTGTATGGCGGGAAAGGGTGATGAAGGATTCTTGGGCCTTCTCTTGATAGAAGACAGGTGTGAAACAGTACCAGTTGGAATCCGAGGAAGCCATTTTGTTCCTACACAAACAGACAATTTCACATTTGTTTCTGTCTAGTTGGATTTGCATGGGAACCACATGTACAATAACCAACTTGTAGTTACAGTGACAGGCTTTCTTTATCATTTCCACAACTTGTTTTATTTCATGTTCAAGTGGCTATTAAAACAAATGGGAGACTGCAATCGAGAAATAGACACACCCAAACACCAAAATACACTGAAGTTATAAAGAACTTTCAGCAGAAACATAAAAAAAAAAAATTGTAACCGTTCAGTTCAAAGGTCAAAGAAGTTTTTAATGTCAAGGTTATTAAAATCAATGACAAATGTTCAGGTCTGTATTGTAATCCAATAATTTTCATGTTATTTACAAATGTATTGGTCCTATGGAAGACCAGTTTGTCAGAGGTTAAGGCAAGAGTCAAATTCAAACCAAAATAGCAACATTTCAATTAATGCAGCTGATTTTATCCGAAATCTTTGACCTATGAAGTGAAATTGACTAGATTTTAGCTTCAGACTTAATCAAGCACATATCTGTGTTTCTATGAAAGGTATTCGTATGTCTGCCAGAAGATAGCTGATTTCACAATTCTGAAGTATTGCTTTAACGGATTAGAAATGCGGTGGTTCTTTTATCAAAATTTTGTACCTGATTCCCTGGCATTGATCCATCATTCAGTCAATGTCGGTCTACGGTAAACTGTCAGACCTCGTCGATGGTAAACTTGAAAAATATCGTCATGCCAATATGGATCATTTGAAGAGTAGACGATAAAAAATTCAGAATCTATTTTCGCCATATTCACATCTAAAATAAGAAAAGTGATTAGGCTTAATGTATTAATGATTAGTCCATTTGAGAACACTGAACTTTTATAATCCTACATTTCAAATAACAAATGAGATTTCAGGTTTTGAATTGGAACTAGTTCAAAACTATGTGTGTTCAAGTCAATTGAATTGCAAAACTTTTGTTATAAACGTACACATTAACTTCTTTCTCCATTTGAATTAGTGCTTATTAAAATCTTTTTCTGTTCATTTCTCTGTAGCTGGAGTCAACCTCCAATAAATGTAATTCTAAATCTCAGATTTGTGTGAAAGATAATTCAATCTTTTCCTTACGTCACCTCACCCTATTGAGTACATTTCATCCATACTTCCTTCTACGGATATCGCCTAGCATACACCTGTAAATCAATTTTCAAGTTTGTTTTTCCCATATTTTCCATCTAGCCATACAGAGCATTATCTGTTTACATATTAAGCAGAAAAGGAAAATCCTGTTTCTTTTTAAACTTTTTTAAACAAAAAACTGTTAATCTTCATTGAAAGGGGCCGCAGTGGCCGAGTTGTTAAGGTGTCCCGACACTTTATCACTAGCCCTCCACCTCTGGGTTGCAAGATCAAAACCTATAGTGGGGCAGTTGCCAGGTACTGACCGTAGGCCGGTAGTTTTCCCCCCGGGTACTCCAGCTTTCCTCCACCTCCAAAACCTGGCACATCCTTAAATGACCATGACTTGTTAATAAGATGTTAAACAAACCAAACCAAACCAAATCTTCATTGATTTGGTTAAATATTTCTGTCCACAGATATTAAACATTCATGAAAATTTGCTTGGCCTTACCTTACGAAGTATTCTAGACCTGTACGTAAACAAATAGGAAAGTGTGCATATGTTTGTTTATTAGAAAATAAAACAATTTTTCATGAAATAATGTAGAAAATATCTGTGAAAGGTTTAGAATTGGTGTGTATGAGGTAGAATTAGGTATACTTTGTGGTAATAAAAATTGACATTTTAAGATAAAGTTGCTGATAATTTTCTGTGGCTAACTGGAGTATGGTTATCTATGATGAATAATGATCCAGACAGACGCAAGGGAATCGGCTTACTTATGATCCTAACAGCGAAATGTAAACAACAGAAGAATTCACAATTGGTAGTAATCTTGACTCATGTTTTCTGGGTTGTGTATACATCAGAATAGAAGCTAATCATGAAATTGCTGTAAAAATTTAGTAGTTCGTGCCAAACTTCTGACGATTGGAGCAGACAATATGCTTGTTCCTAATGGGAAGAAAAAAGTGAGATATATATTTTTAGCATCATGTAAAAGTCATCAAAATGAAGAAATCATTATGGTATGCACATTTCTGTTGGATGATATCGGAATGGAATTAACCGTCCAATATATTTTCACATACTAGTAAATTGTTATCGTTTCAACACTGGAATTTTTTAAGGATTTGAATGCCCTCTACCTAACGTGGGTCATAATTTAGGTCTAGTTTTTTCATTGGCTTGAAGTGTTGAGAACATTCCCATATTTGTCTCAGTAGCCCAGCGGGTCAATATGTGCTTTCATCTCACAGTTAAGAATGGATTTTCACAGGACAATGAAAATGCATTTATTGTCATTTCTGTTGAACTGCATCAGTATAAGTATTATTACTACTAGTCATGGGCTTATATTGTAGGATAAAATAACTTATGAGAAAATTACCGAATTTGGTCACATTGTATCACATGACTACACAACAATATACAGGTATACATCAGTTATGTAGATATTCGGTGATGACATCATAAGAAAATTCAGGAATGTAATAGATTTTTTTCTTGACTCAATCCCTAAGATCTATTCCACCCCCTCAATTTAATCTCAGAACTCTTTAATACCTGTTTGTTCAAACTGATGTTTTCATAGTCGGAGTGGGCGGTGCATTACCACTATTGTATAGTGATAGTAATACCACCTTAATGGTGATTCATACAAAGATTGAGTTTAATAACATTATACTGTTTATGTATAAATATTTTTATAAGAATTTAGATATGACTTCGACAACAAAAAACAGGTCAAAGGTGACGGATAGGACATTCAGTTTCCTTAACTTGGGTTATGGGATTAGTCCTTATGGCTGGTAAATTTCTTCACTTTCTTTTTTCATTTATCTATATGGTATTGGGAAACAGGACTGATACCAATCTAAATACTTTCATCATATTGGAGAATGTTGTCTGGCTCTAAAACAGCAATGAATGTATTTTATTCCTGAGGTGTAGAAATTTTTATGTTTGTAAGGAGTGGCTTATTTGTAATTATTCAAGCATAACAACGACAAAAAATACCACCATGTATCATATATGGCAGTAATACGAGTGTAGTTTTAGTTTTAAAAGTACGTTAAATAAAACAACCTTCTGTTGTCTCGGATGAATCACCACCGGTAGGAGTGTATAAAAACTTGTCTACCTACCAGACGATCGTCATGTAATTTTTACCTGGCTATTAATCTACCTGTGTATTGATAAGGTACATAAAAGTGAATGACTGAGGGTTGTTAATTATATAATGAACGCAACAGGTGGAAGTGATAATGACCTTGAGAGTACAGCAGAGGAAGGTCACGGTGTTGTCTGCTAGGTCTGTAGTATGGAAATATCTGATGCAGTTTGGACTGAATTTCCAACATTCCATGTGAAATCTGACACATTATGATACTTGATATTGGACAGCTTCAGACAGACCCGATTGGATTTCAGCCATGATATACCTAGCATTGTGTCTGGTCCATGTAATGTACATTACTATATACTGTATGTCCAGCTTGACCCCAATGTCCAGTCCACAGGTGTTCACATTGACCTCTTTGGTGGAGGCATAGTGACACAAAAGGAATATACCTGTTTATGGTATGTGATCGACCAGTTGTCTGTCAATACAGCAATTAATCACAACACCATAAATTAAGTAGATCTTGTCAAGAGTAACCTCCCCTTTTACTACAGTAGGACCTGTTTTGTGATAATACTGTATTGGAACCTGTCTAGAATGCCCCTTCTTTTAGTAGGACAAACTTGTCTGGAGAGATCACCTCTTTTGACAGTACAGATCATGACCTGTCTAAATGAGACCAACCTTATATACTACAGTGAAACCTGTCTAGAAAGATCTCTGTTGTCAACCCATTAGAACCTGTCTAGAGAGACCAACCTTCTACCACAATAGTGAAACCTGTCTGATAGATCTCTGTTGTCTGCTCAATTAGAACCTGTCTAGAGAGACCACCCTTATGATACTACAGTAAAACCTGTCTAGATAGATCTCTGTTGTATACTCATAAGGACCGGTCTAGAGAGACCACCCTTCTAATACTACAGTAAAACCTGTCTAGATAGATCTCTCTTGTATACTCAATTAGAACCTGTCTAGAGAGACCAACCTTCTACCACAATAGTGAAACCTGTCTAGATAGATCTCTGTTGTATACTCATAAGAACCTGTCTAGAGAGACCACCCTTCTGATACTACAGTAAAACCTGTCTAGATTGATCTCTGTCAACCCATTAGAACCTGTCTAGAGAGACCACCCTTCAGTTGCTACTATAAACGGAATAACCCTTTCTCACATTATGTATATGCTTTCCTTAATGTGTCATATATATTAAGGTTCACGCTGACTTCAATCATCAGTATATATAAATGTATATAGAGGCATCAAATCATCACTTTAAGTAGATGTGTTTACGCCGACACAAATTTAGCTGATTTGCCTGTGTACAGATATTACCATACACTAACTGACTAACGTGTGTATGTCTGGATATCAACTCCAAGTAGCAGTACACACCTATACAACACACACTGAGCTACACACCTGGGCAGGTCCTTATTTTCTCGTTATGAAACTATGCACCTATCAGTCCTTCCTTACCTGCCTGTACCTTTCTGTTCTGACGTTACGTCATAAGCTACAAGTTAAATATTCGTCAGAGGAAGGCTGAATTCTTATTTACTTTGATAAAATATTTACCACTTGTAAGGTATTAGGAACCATTTGAATCATAGCTCTGGTATGTTGGGGAATCTACATGCACTCTCTATAAGTTGAAACAGTCATTTTATTGATAATGAATGAGGGGGCTTCACAATTTTACATGTCCATATATGGGAATATTTTTCTGGTAAAGAGTGTTGGGTAGATTTGTCGCATCAAATTTATGCATGATTTTTTATTTTGATCATTTAGAATATTTCCCCAATTTTTATAATATTTTCCTCAATTCAACATTCAAATCCTATTTCAAAGTAAATACTGTAGATAATTTTTGTCATATCACCTGTCCTGTTCACTGGTCCCTGAGATTTATATTAACAAAGTTCATTCTCAGCTGAATAATACCATTCAGACCTTTTTTTGAACACCATCCAGGAAATATTGATTGAAACTGGAAAAATTATAATAATATTATATAATTTACATCATACATAAATATTTGTAAGCTAAACTTTATCAAACAATGAAATCAAGTGATACTTTACTCATCAAAGATCAAAAGTTATGAATGAATATCCTGGTCGTCATCATCTATTATGAAGGAAGGGAAAATTTTCATTCAAATAAACTTACGTGACTTACCATTGTTATCAAAATGATAGATTATAATGTTCAATTTTCTTTGTTTGTTACAGACAGTACAGATATCGTGGATAGCAAGCTGAAGCTGATCCTGGGTTTAATATGGACCCTCATTCTCCATTACTCCATCTCCATGCCCATGTGGGAAGGCGAGGAGCCAGGACCATCGGAGGGCGGACCCACACCCAAACAGAGGCTCCTCAACTGGGTACAGGGCAAAGTACCCTGATCTACCAATTCGGAACTTCACCACCGACTGGAATGATGGAAAGGCCATCGGAGCTTTGGTTGATGCTGTTGGACCCGGTAAGTCATATTAGAAATTCTGGCTCTAATCTACCTAGTTGTAAAAACAGGTAGCAATGTTAAATTCAAGGGTGTGATCTTGAAATCCTTTACTCTAATCTGAATTTTGTTTCTGGATCTTTGATAAAATGAAGGCACAATACACTATAGGTAATCAGGTTAACAGAGTGTCTAGTAGACCCTTAGCAATATCAGAAGAAAATCCCTATTTCTCAGAAATCTGAAGGGTCAAAACATATGTCAAATAGACATGCTCCTTCAATTTCAAGAGTCAAATCTGATTTTGCAGAGTCGAAAACATACTCTTGAGGGTTTACTGGATGCCCCGCATTATCATACAAGTATGTACAGGAAATAACTGAAAATAGCATATTAAGACTGCAAATTTGGATAAGAATGTCCTGTTTGAGATATCTTGCAATTAAAAAAATTTCCCATCCTGCTACTTTGATGATTAGGGCGCCGGTACAGGTAGATATATACAGGGAAAGAACGATGTACAGCAAATGTTACATCTATTACTGGCTGGGTATCTTCCTGATCTTTTGGCGTGAACGTTAATTTTCTTCCCTACCAGCAGGACCTACCTATTACTTGAGCAGTCACATATAGCAGAGAAGCTTTTAACATGCAACAAATCTTGTGTGAATCAATCAATTTGACTTGGGACCACTTTGGTTATTTTTTTGTATGTTTTTTTTTGCTTTTTTTTGTTTGTACATGATATATTAAGTTCTAATTTGTGTGCTATTTACAATGAGTTAGTAGCTCCGATGAGATGGATGAATACATAACAGCAGTGCTTAAAAACAGTGGATAGGAATGTTGTAAAATAAAGTTGTTAACAAAATATTTTGTAATGGAAACTGTTCAAGCAGCTAAAGGTAAGATAAACCAGACAGAGTTATCTCCCTTCTATCATTACAGCTACAGTTACTTCCCTTAGGCCAGGATTTGCTTCATTAGAAAAGTGTTCCTCTCGGGCAGATAAAACTACCTTTAAAAAAAAAAAAAAAGCTAAACCTATAATAAAAAAAAAAACAACAAAAAACAAAAAATAAAAAAAAAAATAAAAAAAAATAAAAAAATACCAACATAAAAAAAAGAGGAATTTGTTTTAAATTAATTGAGAAAGGAACCTTCATGACAAATTTGTGTTGCTAGGTCTCTGCCCTGACTGGGGAGACTGGGATCCCAAGAAGAAGAAGGACAATGCTAAAGAAGCTATGGATGCTGCTGATAAATGGTTGGGTGTCCCTCAGGTGAGTAATACTGAAAAATGGTTTAGAATGAGGTAAAATTTACAATCACCCAAGAAATGGTTGGGTGTCCCTCAGGTGGGTAATACTGAAGACTGATTTTGAATGAGGTAAAATTTACAATCACCCAAGAAATGGTTGGGTGTCTCTCAGGTGAGTAATACTGAAAACTGGTTTAGAATGAGGTAAAATTTACAATCACCCAAGAAATGGTTGGGTGTCCCTCAGGTGAGTAATACTGAAGACCGGTTTAGAATAATAATAATGGTGTATCCAATTCAGAAAAACATCTACTGTCAGCCAAGGTTGGACCCACAACAGCAAGTTTAAGAATTCCTCAAACAGGGGTCTTGTGAAAAACTTTGACATTAAAAAAATATTTCTATTTAAAGCACAATTTTATGCAAGGTTCTGATAAAAAAAACTTGAAAAGATGAACAATTGTCTGTGGTTTTCTTCTTTGAAAACTGTGTTTTGACAATTTAAAGTTATGATGGACTCAATTCATACAGCTATGGATAAAGTCGTCACTTAGAGAAGAAGTCACATGAAGGTGAGAGTCAGACTCTCGAAGTCATCATAAGGAACGGGTGTCTGACAGTTGAGTGACCACCATCAATGATATATTACCCCTAATGTCTATTGTTAGTGAAACGATTATGTCCCTATCTCTGAGGATCACCTTTCCTGTATTTAGGTGTGATCACAGGTCCTGTATGGGAAAGTAGTTTATGCTAATTATGACTTAGAATACTAATAATGATAAGACGTTTTATCCTGAAAGTGTTTGCTACTAAATTAGGACCTTTACTCTGAGGATATCATTTTATTTATATCTTATAAGTATTTTAATTTTCGAATTTAGATATTTCTTGTGTTCAATATCATTTCATTATCCAAAAAGAATTAAAAAAAAAAAATCCCCAATAATTTTAAAAACATATTTCATGCTACTGATTTAGTTAATGCCATTCTTTTTGAATGTATCATTAACCAAATGCCTTTTATTTTACTAAGGTAAGTCAATGGGACTATATTTAACAACCTCTATGCATCAAGTATACATGTAAATGTTTTTCTTCTGAGAAAGGAAAGTCAGAATTGTCATTTTAAAACAAGTTTATAATGAAGAGTACTGATCAGATCGGGTAGAATATACCTGTACTTTATCCAAAGTGTTGATTTCACTTAATTCCTTAGTGCAATGTTTTTCTTACTGATTACCCCTAGATAAGAAGTTTTTGTGTTGTTCACTAACTTACAGAAAAAGAAAGGATGGCAACTATAGTTAATATAGTGTGCCGAACATGATCTCTATTCAAATAAACTACTAGTTGTCTATTGAATGGGTCCTGAACTGGATTTAAACCTGTATTGTTAGCTTAGAAATGGATAATACTTCATCTATTTCCATGTAAATCAAATTAAAATACTTACACTTTATGATATCTGGTATATATTTAGCATTGTATGGATATGGACTGTTTTCATGGTCAGATTTTGCACCTTGAGAGAAAAAAACCAAAATTGGACAAATTTGTGTGATAAGAACACCAGGCTTTCTTTAAAATGGTTTGGGCCAATTAAGCAGCCACAATACAAATATATTTGTACAGATTTTCGTTTTGTCGGTGTAAAGATTGGCCGACCCAAGTAGTGTTGGTCACTTGTAAGACTTTTCTGTATCTGTGTCAAAGGTTTTCCACAGCTGTCAATAACTTTCATTTTTTCACTGTTTGTTGTGGACATTTTATGCATCAGATATACTGTATATAGGAATCTATGCTGGTTGGAATTATATATCTCTTTGACAAAATTGATGAGCTTTTGAAATGGCAGGTGTTGAGGATGGCAAAGATAGTGTAAGTATTAGTTAAACTGTGTTTTTCATTTTTAGAGAATGTCATATTCATAATGTTTGAAGCTTATGTATATGTCAAGCTATCTGTAAGAAAGTCATAAATTTTCATATATTTTGTACTTTGCAGCTGCTTGAGCCGAAAGATATGACCAACCCCAAGGTTGACGAACTGTCAATGATGACATACCTGTCACAGTTCCCAAAAGCCCAGCTCAAGCCTGGTGCACCATTGAGGCCCCGCCTCAATCCAAACAGGGTTCGTGCATATGGCCCTGGACTCGAGCCAACTGGTAACCAAGTTGGAGCCCCAGCACGCTTCACTGTAGAAACATTCAGTGCTGGCAAAGGAACTCTGGAAGTCACCTTGCTCAACCCTAAGGGCCAGAAAGAACTAGTAAGTACTGCAGTGTTTATCGGCAAATAAGCCATTGTTGACAAATAAGCCCCTGCTGACAAATAAACCCCTTCATTTTTTGCAGAATTATTAATTCTCAAAAGTAAGCTGAAATTGGCTTAACATTAATACTGAATTTTTATTGTTTTGTGGATAGGTAAGGTAACTATGGATTTGAAATAAAATGTTTTAATTGAATATTTATTTAAATTTTGAGTAGAACTCTTTATCAGGAAGTATCAATTCTGATTTAATTACTCTATGAGGGAAAGAAGAGATCTGTATGAAGTATTTGACTCATTTTAATATTTGGTTTCTTTAAATTGAAATTTTCTATAATAAATTCTTTGTTTCCAACAGTGTGAGTGTGTTTTCAACAGCGACAGAAACCTGACCTACTCATGTGTCTACACGCCAAAGACGGAGGGAGAATACAGAGTGAGTTATCTCCCTTCAGTAGTCTCGATTTGAACTCACGGATACTGAATTTTGTCTTTAAAAACAAAGTTTTGGGGTTGAAAATTTTTATATCTAAAAAACGATAATAGTATTTTATGACAGTTCATAAAGCCTATGCATTAAGCATCATCATTTCTTTCAGAATAAAATCATTTCTTCTCATATACTGATGGTAAATAAGACAAGATTTTGATTTTCGTAAATATTTTATAGGTGTCTGCTTGTCCTATTTTGTGTCAGGTCATGGGTAGATCAATAAAGTGTACAAATAAATTTTGTCCAGTTTGTACTGACCATCAAGTTTTATAGCTAATTTTATTGGTAGTAAATATCAACGTATGTTTACTATTAAATCACACAATGCAAAGAATGGGAGGAAGAGGTGGCAATATTTTGTATGTTTATTCAACTTGCTACCCAGGTAAATAAATCTTGAGATGACACCGGAAAATGACATAGGGTGAAAAATTCACGATTTGTGGTTGACAGAGTTTGTGTGATATCAGTACAGAACATTTAAAATTATCTTTTCAGTATGATAAATTCAGACCAGGTATAGAATCATCTCTGAATGATTTATGCTCCTATCTTGTAATGGAATTTTCAATTTGTATGACAAACTTCAATATAAATCTATTTCAAGTACAGTGGAACTTCGTTAACTCGAACTCGGATAACTCGAATACCCCGCTTAACTCGAAGTACCTCGCCGGTCCCGGCCGAATTCTCTCTTTATCTTAGTAAAAAAAACTCGGATAATTCGAATTCGGATAACTCGAAAAACTCGGATAATACGAAGTAAAAATTTGGTCCCAACAATAAAAATCCTACTTGAAATGTTCGAATAACTCGAAGTATAATTTTCGTCGATCGGTGGCAAACGCCGACATTTTTTAAGAGCTAAATTCCGTTTGTAATACTGAACATATCGGCACTACTAACCTACATGCTATTATAAGTGTTTCATAAATTCATAAAAGAAATTGTCGGTTGAATCTTATAACAACAAGTCTTGGTGATAAAAAGTACTGCTTTACTTACATCAGGTAATTTCCCAAGACGGTCGCCGATATCAGTACACACGATAGTCAACAACTCATCTACCCGTTCGCTCAAGCGGAACTAATCTCTGACACACCGGTAGATCTACCCGGCTGATGTTTTCACAGGTGTAGAAATGACACAGTCACCGGCGCCTATTAAATCTTGAAACTGCTGAAACAATAGCGTAATTACTGCCGAGGTGTTCAGAGTACAACTGTAACGGTCAGTGCTGTCTATTAAATCGGATAAAACGCCAACTCAGTTACAGTAACATTTTATACGCACATGCGCAGCCCAACTTCCGGTGCTAATACACATGGAAATGGCGTGGTTATCAATAAAAAGTAAGTAGGCCGATCAAACAGTATTTTATATATGTCCAATAAAAGGTAATGGTTCTGTTACGTTTTGTATGCAATCTGTGTTAAACTTAAACGGTTATTTGTTTTGACATTAATAACTTGTTATTTTGTCGAATTCCGTTTTATCGTTTACCTTTTGCAAACATGACTTGCACATCAGATCGTTATTGAAGTGACTAAGTGAAAGAAACTTTATCGTGACTGTATATCGGCAAAACTACACCAAATTACAAGTGACATAACGAAACATTACATATATATTTACATGTATTGACCAGTCTTTACACTGATCTGGTGAGCGACGGAGCGAAGTTATTATGATTATATAATGTTGACAAATATTGACCAAACTTTTCACCAAAAACGATAACTCGCTTAATTCGAACACTCGGATAACTCGAAGTTTTTTCGTGGTCCCGTCGACTTCGAGTTAACGAAGTTCCACTGTAATTGTTTGGTATGGAAAATCTACAAAAACTGAAAAAAATATTGAGGAGTGGATGAATACATCTTTATGCTGACTTTTGATGTTTTACATGTAAGATTCGCTTATTGTAGGTCATCATCATGTTCGGCAATAAGGAGATCCCGAAGAGCCCATTCCATGTGAAGGTAGAGGGCGCGGCTGGCGATGCATCAAAGGTAACCGCCTCCGGACCTGGAATCCAGAAAACTGGAGTGGTTGCTGGAAAGAGGACACATTTCGAAGTTTTCACCAAGAGTAAGTATCGATTTCTGTGTAGTTTAGGATTGAATGTGTCATGATGAGTTGCTATTTATAGAATGCTAGCGCAGATTTGTGAGTATCTACTCTTAGTGACTCGGGATTGCGTAATTTCGTAGAGATGAAACGAATTCAGATTTAAGATTTTGAATTAGACTACAAATGAAATTTATTGCTAATTTACACATTGTGGCTTTCCTAGTTGTAACATGATTAGACTCGGCTATATTAGGTAGTAGGTCTATTTATAGATTGATTGATGATGCAATAATACTAGTCTATTTATAGATCAAAGATTGATGATGCATTAATTTTGATCTATTTATAGATAAATAATAGTCTCTGCAGTGGTGTTGATCTATTTATAGCTGGTCTATTTATAGATGTAAATAAGGTATTAGATTGATGATCATGTTGATGCACTTTCTGGTTATTTGTAGTTAGATATAAAACAATTTAAATATAGATAATGAAGTACTAATATCATATTGTCAGTTGATTATGTTATTTAATATGGAGAATATGGCTTGCTATAGTTTGTTGTTTGTTGTGAAGTGTGTTTATGGTTCTATTAAAGCCATGACGTTATTAATATTGAAAGTTTAGAATGACATTTCTTCTCTATCTTACTACTTACCATTCTAACTTTGAAACTCTCTCCTATATATCATCTCCTTCAATCTTTAAGAAGAAAAAAATCCTTATTCCTTGTCCCTGTTAATGAATTCTAGAAATTCCTTTATATTTTGATCAACTTAAAAGGATTTCTTATGATACTTTTTGAAAAGTGTAAAATGCCAAGAAATCAATGATCCAGTCAATATCAAGATCACCAATCAATAAATTCACGCATTCCCCAACCTTCTATCCTATCAAAACTAGCTTACCCTCCTACCTACCAGCTTTGCAAAATTAATATGTATGTGATACATATCTTGTTGAGATTTTTAAAAATGATTTTGAATACTATTTTATTAAAGATAAATGATTTTGAATACTATTTCATTAAAGATAAATGATTTTGAATACTATTTTATTAAAATAAATGATTTTGAATACGATTTTATTAAAAATAAATGATTTTGAATACTATTTTATTAAAAATAAATTTGTCTGACGTCACCCAATTCATCTGCAAATATCTGTGTTTACTTTGGCGGAGTCTGTGTGTCACATCCATGTTTTTTAAAACCACTCCTATTAGCTGGAAGCCCCCCTTTGGTAAACTGTTTGTTCTGGGATTCATGTCATATTCTGATACGCATTTTTAAGTTATATACTCATTTCGGGTTATATAATGCAAATTTATGAAATTTTGTGAAAAAATATTACAGCAAAAATAAACAAACCATGTCCCAGAATCAACCAATCGATACACCTTTATCTACCTCCCATTATTTTAGTCCCAATCAAAACTTCTGTTACCTAATGACCTCTGTTGACCAATCAGACCTTTATAATACACTTTTGGTATTTTGTGTTTAGTTTTGTCAAACTGATGGTGATTGGCTTATTCTAGTAGTATTATTTAGCTCTCAGCACACCTTTGCTTTTTTCCTCACTTTCAATGAACAGATGCAGGGGGCTCCAAATTAGTAGGAAAAGGTGAGTACTCCATGCACTGGGGTCATGGTGACCAATCTCAGCAGTTTTTATCTGTTTCCTAACCTTTTTGTGTATTATTTGGGATAAAGGGACTTTCATCATATATATAAATATGTATAATATCTATTTATATATATACTTTTATTCAAATTTTCATTGTAGTGCATTTAATTTCAAATGTCATCACTGAGATTTCTGAAATATTTAATTTAAAAATTTTGATTTTAGAATAACATCAATCTGCTTCAAGGCTTTATGTATAATTTACTCTTTCTTTGCTCAAAAAATGTTTCAAGCCTAAAATATAAAAATCTTTTAGGAGAAAAAAAATGCAATAGAACTAAAAACAAAAATATTGAAAAATTTGAAAGAAAGAAAATTGTAAAAAGTAAATAGTAACTTTGTTTACAAATATTTAAACATGTAAGATATAGTTAATTTCTTTTCTAACTTTTCTGTTTTTAATTACTTATTAATTACAAATAATGAAAACACTAGGACATCTCAGTGAGCTACATATTCCATCTGTGTTTTAATATGCCATCAAATGTCAAAGTCTCTCGATCAAGTGTCTTAATATTGAATTCATTTTGAACGAAATACTTTCAAGTCCTAAATTCATTTTGTAAAACTGTTTTCCTGTTCTACGAACATTTCAATTTAAGTTACTTAGTAGTGCAAGGACAGAAAAATCGATTGTAAAATCTCAATTATAACATCAGAGACTTTGACAAAATTTTACATTACGTTTTGCTTTTCACATGTCAATCATTGTTTCCATGGTAACATCATGTCACAAGTTTTGTCACTGTCCCGTATGATGTCCACTCGAATGTCCAGTTACTGTCCACACCACTTGTAATGTTCCATTGCCTTATATTTCGTAATTTTTGTCACACCCAGTTGGTATAACTTTTAAAGTTATCTCCCTTTGAATAACTCCATATTAAGCGCCAAGATGCCACCTAAGCGCACAAGTTTTATGATAATTGATTGGCAAGCAGTCCTTGACCACTATAAAATGTGTTTTAATGCATCTTTTCATATTTGTTGTGTTATCCACCATTCAGTAGTGTGAACTTGAAAATGTTTTAATCTCATATCCAATGATATAATTACCCTTTCCAGTTGCTGCCTGTGATTTATATAAGCTTTGAAATGCCTTAAAATTTTATATACATTTCTATGTCTCTCATGTTCAAAATCTTCCACAAGTCGATATATATAGTAAAGTCAGGTGAACTTAAAATAATGAAAAGACATATTGCCAGTAGTTTTGCTCGATTCATTACTCATTTTTCATTTCTTTTCATATTTTTTTTTGCTCCTTTAATTTTTTTTTTCACATTCAGTAATAGATAATTCATTTTGTTTTCATTTCATGTTTGATTTTAATCATCAATGTCTTTTTTTTCAGAAAGCAAAAAAAATATATGAAAATATATATATGAAATCTCTTGTAATAAATATCTACTTCAGACAAAATTAAGGTATAACTATTTCAACAGTTGTGGAGCTGGTGAAGTTATCTATGCATGGTCTTGAAGAAAACTGACCTAGGAAAACAATCTGCAAAATTAAATTTTTTGTTTTTAAGATAGTAGGTCACAAAATCAAAACTGCAGGCCTCTTATAGTAATTTCAATTGCTAGTATTCATATGATTTTAATGAAGGTACAGCAGAATGATATTTAAATGAAGATTATCTTTATGCCAAGACATGACAAGTGTTGTCCATATGGTGATCATCCCGAGGCTTTATGGATAAATTTAATGGATTTTGTGGTGCTTGGGTACTAATATCTTGTGTACAAAAACTAATTTGTGTTTTTATTGTAGATATTTATATTTTCTAAGTGGTGTTGTTATTTGATTGATATCTTTACTTTCTATATGTGTATATATTCTGATTTTGATGAATTACAGAAGAGTTATATCATATTAAGTAAAATTTTCTGAATATTTCATGTTGATCAATATTTTGAATATGTAGTCCTTAAATGTTTATATATTGACCAGAAAAGGTCTTTTTTGCTGTTTGGTTAAGATTTGATTTCTGAATACCCTGGTATACCAACAAAAATTGTAGCTTTTATAGGAAGCTGAAATCTTCTTTTCTTGAATGGCAAAATCATTTCTAATATGAAGTAAAAAAAAAAAAAACAAAAAAATCAATCTTGGTCATTACAGTATAAAAAAGTATTTCGGTGATAGAAAACACCAGTTATTAGAATAAAAAGGGTGCATAATATGGAAATTTGAGTATCAGATATATTTCTGTTTCAAAGAAATTTAGAAGAAATAGCTATGATCAGCTCAAAATATCTATCATGTCAGGATGTCAATATGTCAGTTTTTCGACTTTTCAAGGGCCAAGATGTTGATGACCTCGTTTTCCTGTGTTTCAGATGCCGGAAAAGGTAACGTTGATGTGGTCATCCTGGACAGCCATGGCCGCAAGGACACTGTCAGAGCCAGTATCACAGCCGTAGTTGGAAAGGAGGCGACCTATCTGGTGGAATATGTGCCACTCGAGCCTGGACAGCACTCTGTCAACATCTACTTCGCCGGACACCAGATACCACACAGCCCGTATGGTGTTGGTGTTGCTCCAGGTAGGAAGAAGGGAGATAACCTCCGCATCAAAGGGAGGCAATTAATTACTCGAGTTGCATTTAAAAAAAACAACAAAAAAAATCACAATAATACTCTTTTCAGTGGTGAACATATCATTCAGTGTTCACAAATATATTGATGAAATG
Organism: Pecten maximus; assembly: GCF_902652985.1. Taxonomy (NCBI): domain Eukaryota; kingdom Metazoa; phylum Mollusca; class Bivalvia; order Pectinida; family Pectinidae; genus Pecten; species Pecten maximus. The sequence goes on from NC_047021.1 coordinate 42,988,773, forward strand.
TAATCATACACTTGATACAATGCTGTTATTGGTCGTAAAGTGGCACTTGAGTTTTTAATTTTCTCCCAGAATGATCTTTTGACATTTTACATGTATAATTGATTTCATTGTGAAAATATGTTTTTTCTTTCAAGAATCTTCTCCGAGCTTGTCTTTTAATACTTCCATACCAAACTGCTAACTAGTTTTTCATGTCAAAGACAATTTTTAAAAACCACATGTTTTGTTGCCTGAAGGAGGGGAGATAATCCTAAGTGTGTTCTTCAGTTTTTTATTTTCAGAAAAAAAAAAAAAAAATCAAAGGAAATTACAAAAAAGTAATGAGAAGCAATATTTTACATTTGCTCATCTTTGCTATAATTTTTGGAGGAACATAAGTCCTCATGACCAATGGATTTTGAGCCATTATGTAATGGAAATAAGATATGAATTAGAGCAGTATATTTACTAGCATTGAAGGTTTCCAAATGTTTTAATATAGAGAGGATAATAAAAAAATGCTGCAAACTCCTTGTAAATTGATTTGCTTTATAAAAAAAAGTCATCTTAACCAGCCTCTTGGAGATGACGGAGTCAAGTGTTTTTGTAATCGAAAAATCGTTGTTGCATGATCGTGGTGTGAGAACTTAACCTCATTTTGAAATGTCACTTGACAGCGGGGACCAAAATAGTTCCCAGTACAGCAGCTCCTGGTAAATATACGAGTTTCCCCGTTTGGTTTATATTTATTATTTATTTCAGTGTCGTTCATAGTTCATTCAGGGTTTTCCCTGACTCACAAATGTTTCATAATGTTCTGTTCAAGTTATAAATGTTATTAATCTATTAACACCTTTTAAATGAAATTAATCAAGATTTTCGTAAATTAATTTGTATTCTGAAAAATAAAATATAATTTTTTCCTTGAGTGGTGTATTTATATCAAATACATAATTTTTCCATTGTTCTTACGAAGTATACATCATCATTAATCCTTAAGGCTCAATAATCATCAGTCATCATTGTTCGATATGAACAGATATCTATTTCCAATATTCACATTTCAAAATATAAACAATTTTTGTTTGAAATATCTTGATAGTCGAGAATTTGTATCTACATTACCAAAAATGTTGATCCACAGTTGGCAAAGCTCCTGGTAAATATTTAGATTGTTGGTGTGACTGCAGATTAACTGATCACCATATGTCTATCCTACAACTGTACGATGGCGAGGCGTTATTGAATGCTATAAATTGTGATGTAATAATCAGAAGACATGATTTGATTATGACGTCACAATCTGATAACGTCATTATGTCATGTGGTATGACGTCCAGTGATCGGTTAATGACCTGTAAAACAATGTACAAGATATCTGGTCTGAAACTGTCGAAACAGGATTTCTACATGATTGTAGTCTACACGACCTATAGGCCACACGACCTGTAGGCCAAACGTCCTTTATGCCACATGTCCTGTAGGCCAAACGTTCTGTAGGCAAAAACGTCCTGTATGTGAACAGATTTCCTGTTATCACAAAATAGGTTTAAAAATGTTTGAATAGATAAAAGTTGAAAAGAATTAAATGAAAAGAAGATGTCCAAATAATTACCTATATTTTTGTTTAGTTTTTTTGTCAGAACCTAACATAAATAGAGGGAAAACATTAAAAGTTTTGTAATTCAAGTAGGCATGAATGTCATGAAGACTAGATTCTTAAATGGAAGAGCGCATTTATCCCATAACAGGCCAGATGGCATATGTATAAACAGACTCGAGGTGGAGGGCTTATTGCTGAATAATAATGTTGGATTTGTAGTGAAATGTAATATATATAGGTATTTTATTTTTTCTTCTTAATTTTCTTTTTTTAAGTTTTGACATGAACCATTTGCTGGAGTAATATTGAGTATGCAGTAGAAAAAGATGAAATCTGTTTCCAAAAATTTGTTCTTTATCTTAAAATTTGAGACACCACTCTAATGTGTTACAAAGCAGAGTTCAGTTTCAGACCGATTTTCTGTGTTCCGTTCATGTGGATCCAGGGTTACCTCCCCTTGATCAAACATGTCTGTAACATGTTGTTCTGTGTCCAGCTTCTAGTCATCCATTAACATTTTGATATTGTTATTGTTTTTGTTTAAAACGTTTCTTTTATTTTCAACCTTTGTTTTGTCTAACAGAATAAATGTCCAGTAGTTTTAATCAGTAATATTTATATTTTCATTGACTAAAAACTTTGTTAAAAAAAAAAAAAAAAAAGTGTAAAATTGAAAATGAATTAATAGATAAATAAATGATTAAAAAAAGACATTTAGCATATTAATAAGTCTTGTATCAAACTTTCTATTCCAGTAGAGTATTAAATAGTTATTATTTAACTTTACACTATTTTCTTGATTGATATTTTGTTGCTTTGGAGATATTTTAGTTTTTAATATGTTTCATATTTCAACTTTCCTATGATGCTATTACCTTATATGGTCATCTTAGAGTAATTTCATTGTCTGCCAACATCATATTATCAAGGAAGAATTAAATTCATTTGGTTATAACATTGTACAGCAGGAGGAAGGAAACTGTTTTATAGTAATAAATGTTGATTTGGCAGTTGGAAAGGGGCCGGCCGGTAAACAGCCTCCTGGTAAACAACAGCCAGCTCCTGGTAACTATGCAAGTTGCTGGTGTGATGGATGCTGCTTAGACAATTAACATATCGGCGGAATGAAAGTTTGCAAGCCGTTCACGTTGTGTCGAGAGTTATTTGCTGGAAGGCATATATTTGATCTTAAGAGATAATTTAATATTTTTTTCTTTTGAACTTGAAAATCTCTTCAAAAATTTTGTTGATTTATCTGCGTCCCTAAGATTTGAAAAAAAAAAAATTCTTGGGTTCTAGGCCTATTTACATATATGTATATATATAACAATCAGTGATTTCTTGTCTATATATGAAACTTTATCTTTGTGTGAATATGATATGGATAAATGAAAAATTATCTTGAATTCATGAAGTGACAGATATTACCCTTACTTCATTTATATGCCTTTCAGGTCATGTTAGTTTATTCAAAATGTTCAACTGATTTTTCATTTTATCTTATTATTTTTTTGTCATTTTTTTGTTTTTGTTTTTGTTTTTATACATTCTGTAATTTTGAATAAACACATCTTAATAATCGATACATTCTTTCTAAAAAAGTTTTTATTATCAATTCACCGATTAGTTGTATGCCCTAATAATTTGATGATAGTGTGATATTTTTTATTTCACTGAAAATGAAAATTAAAAAAATTATATCTTGGATCAGAAAATTTGATTTCATATTTTTGCATTATGGGAAAATTGAGAAAAATTAACTCATAGCTTTGTGGGAAAATTACAGAATGTCTATACAAATTTTGAATTGTCGATTCAATGTTTTGTTCAATATTATTATTTTTATTTGTTGAATTTTTAACTGAGTGTGACCTCAATATTATAGAGTGTGACCTCAATATTATAGAGTGTGATTTTTTTTATTTTACTTTCCATTTTAATTAATTGTTTGCAGTTGTTGTTATCATTATTATTATATGCCTGTAGGATTTCGACGGGCGTATTATGGTATAGCCTTGATCCGCATCCGTCCATTTGTCAGGTTAAAGTTTGGGTGCTCATTTTGGAATTTTTAGATAGTTTTAGCTTATCTTTTCTTGCACACTTGTTTCGGTTTAAGTTTTGGTGCAAGACTCTTCAGTGAAAGTTCAGTCAAATCACGTCCCAACTTTTGGCATGGATGTTCTTGTCGGGTCTAACAACAACACTACAGATTTGATTTCTAGTCATATTTTTGTTTTAATTTTGTTTTTCTAATATTTCTGACTGATCAAGGACATAACTTTGTTGGGACAATTATCAAGTCAAAGAATACTTAAAATATCAAACAAATGAAAAGATCATTGGTTAGGGTCAGACAGGCGTATTATACATCCGTTTTTTGTGGTGCTTTTGTTTTCAAAATAACATAGGAAAAGAAGACTGACATTAGTATTTATTGAAGTAGTGCCTTGAAATTACTTGCATGTATACTGTGAAAAAGTGAATTCTATGACTTCACATATGTAGGTGGATGATGTTTAGTTTTACTATAGTGATCAGTGTGACAGAGTAGATAACTTGGTTTGAACTTCGCCATTTCATGACAAGCTTAACAAGAGAACGTGCATTATTTGCTATTTTGTTGGATTCGGTTAGTACCAATCAAACATAATCATACATTAATTTTGTGTTAAACATTTTCTTTGGAATTTTTGGAATAAGATTTAGAAAAAAACCTAAAAGTTCAAGAACTTTGTATAAAAAGAATGTTAATTGGGGATTTCTACGCGAACCAGGTCTCATAAGGAAATATATTAACAATGTTCATTGTAGTAATTATACTGGAATTGGAGTAACAATCAAAAATGTGTATCGCTTGTCAAGTACATGTTTCAGACAAAAGATTATGTTTAATCAGTACATTTTCTTTGACGGAATAGAGTAACACAATAAAAAATATCAGGCATGATTTTTTTATCAGGCATGATAAAATCTTTAAATTGTAGAAGAAAGCAGTCAGCATGTAACATGACTAAAACAAACTTTAGGTGAAGTTCTGCATTCATGATGATCTAAAAAATTCATACTTTGTAGCCGTTGCTATGGTTACTAAGACATTCATTTCCAGGGTTTCTAAGGCAGCTTCCTGTTGCCATGTCTGAGAAATATGTCTGATCTATTAGCAATTTATTCACTGGTGTGCCTTGTCTGTCTCAGTATTCTAACACCAATAACTCTTATATTAATTGGTTTATGTTATGAAATAATGATGTCAAAATTTTTGTCGTTTTTGTCTATTTCCTACATTTCAATTTATATTTGTGCTTTTTAGACTGCAGTTCAAAAATCATTTCTCTTTTGCTGCATATTTAAAACTAACAATTTTTAAGCAAAATTTTTATAAATCAATTTTGATCTATTTATAGCATCTAATGCCAAGATGTGTTATGCCACTGGACGAGGTGTCCAGCCCACCGGAGTCCGAATCAAGGACCAAGCAACGTTCAAAGTTCACACCAAGGGTGCCGGAACAGCGGAACTTAAAATACAGATTATACAACCAGGTAAGTTGTTATTAGTTATAAAACAATAGCTTTATTAAAACATACATCGACAAACCGGATGGATATCTCAAGGTAAACCTGCCGGGTGTAGTCTTTTGTTCGTCGACTTGTGGGGTGAACCACACAAGTTGATCCAAATTTCAAAATCTATTTTTATTCCTGTTCATTCCGCTGCCAAAAAAAACCACATGTGCTGTGAGAATTAATACTGAATTATGGGTAAAAAAAAATCAATTCAAAATTTGTCTACTATAGGCGACAAAGATATTTTGACACAATTTGACGCTGTTTAATGCACCCCACAACTATCTCTGAGTGAGTACAGTATTTCCAGCCGTACCACCCTCTACACAGAAATGTTTATACCTTACAGATATCTCACGATATTTCTGTTCCTCAGCAGCTATAAGCCTTCAAACAGTATAAACATTCCACTATGTTTTGCTTTCATTTATCATAATTGCCAGTTACTGTAAACATGGAAATTTATGCGAGGGGGAAATTTACGCTAATTACACGGAGTCCTTTTGATCGTGAAAATTTCCCCCACGCATATTATTTTGATATCAATTTGCATAATCTCAAATTACAAACAAAGGTGGATCGATCGCGAAAATTACCTCAACATGTATAGTTTACATATCAAAATCGTGAAACTACCCTGCCGCGAAAATAACCACGTTTACAGTATGGGCATTTCAAATAAATCTTCAGATTATACATATAAAAAAATATATTTCATGTGTCATTAAAAATCATCTGTCGAATGACAAAATGCTGACAGATGCTATGTCTGTTAACCAGGAGGTGCTGAGTTGAAGTGTACATCAGTCAAGTCCAAGACGGAGGAAGGCGTCTGGGAGTGTGTATACGTACCAACCATCAAGGGCCAGTACATTATCAACATCACCTATGGTGAACAACACATCACCAAGAGCCCGTTCAAGATCGAAGTTGGGCCCACAAAGGTGTCCAAGATCAGGGCCTACGGACCGGGTCTGGAGGGAGGTGTTGTCAACCAGCCAGCCGTTTTTACTGTAGAGACCAACGGCGAAACAGGAGCTCTTGGTAAAATATTTGTATACTATTATCTTTATTGGGTCATATTGGTGTCATACCTCTCAGGAAAATCTGTTCATTTTGTTATTGTGACACTGTGTTAAATCTGTTGATGTTGTAAACAGTAATAATTAATTTTTCTTTTGTTTTCATGGTAAATACTCAAATGTGATTGGTCGAAAAATTCTTTTCATTCTTCTATGAAAGAAATTCCGAGAATGGCGCGAAAAATGTCACGTCACAATACGACAATTGACGTTGCGTATTGATTTGAGAAAAAGAATCCCGTTTAAAACCAGTAAAATTGTACATAAAACATGTTTTAAATTAGAAAATCATTTTCAAAAATTAATTATAAGCGTTGATGTCAATTTTTTTTATAGTTTCATCGGGGTATGAAACAAATTTTGTTTGCAAACTTCTGTAAGAATCCGCTATGCGTATTCATACAGTTTGCAAACAAAATTTGTTTCATACCCTGATGAAACTAAAAAAAAAATGACATCAATGCTTAATTATTTTACTGCTAGTACACTGATACCTCAATATTTCTGATTTTTACGATTAAACTCCTCAATAAGGATTTAGCATGTTGCTTTTCTGTAGTATGGATCACTGATAATTTCAGGTTTTCAAGTTGCATTAAATAGGATCGGTGCCAAAGGAATTATGTTTGCATTATCAAAATTTGTTAAAAACATTTATTTTTCATGCTGTTTTGACAAATTAAAAGAAAGTAATATCATTAAAATAACAAAAACTTTGGTGTTACAATGTGTTGTTTATTTTGTAGGATTCTCCATCCGATGTGTTGTTTATTTTGTAGGATTCTCCATCGAGGGTCCATCACAGTGCAAGATAGATTGTAAGGACCATAACGATGGTTCCGCTGATGTAACTTACTACCCCAAGGCAGAGGGTGAATACGCTGTACATGTTCTCTGTAATAAAGAGGATATCCCACAATCCCCCTTCATGGTACCGATCAAACCTGCCACCAAGGAGTTCGATGCCACAAAGGTACAGTTCACCTGTCAATCAAATTTGATTTTCTGTATCTTCGATTCTAATTCCTAATCAATGGATCTACTATATCCTTGATGAACTGTTAAATTATCTCTGGACAAAAAAGTAGAAAAAAAATTCTGATTTTCATTAAGGATGCATGGTACATTAAATTTTGTATCTCCTACACAGAAGAGTTTCATGTCAGGAAATATGCCAACTTAGTTAATTTATTTGATTGAAATGAAAAAAATGGATGTATGATTGGATTGTTTGAAGTGGTTGTCAATTAAATGGTAGTTTTTAATAAGTTCTAGTAAGGGAGGTTACTCTAGCACATATCACAGGTATTATGTCCTAGTCAGATAATCTTGACACTAACAGAGATTTGTTCTATCTAGGTCATTGCCAAGGGCCCTGGTCTGGAAAAGACTGGTGTGAAAGTAAGCACATGGGCTGAGTTCACTGTGGATGCAAAGAAGGCAGGCAAAGCAGCGCTCAAGATCTCCTGTCTGGATGTTGACCTTAAACCTGTCGATGTCCAGGTCAAGGACAACAAGGACGGAACTTACTCATGTAAATACATGACCAAGCGTGCCGTTAAACACACCATCACCATCACCTGGGGCGGAGTACAGATCCCCAACAGTCCATTCAGGGTAAGTACTGGTATGGTTAAAGACATTTATTCTGTAATATTTACATTTGCTCCACATTTTCCCATTGACACAACGCAAAGAGGCAGTTGCCATCATACGCCTATAACACCCAGTGCCTCAGGCTGTAACACCTAGTGGGTCATGTGACATTAAAAAAGTTGGTAATTTTTGTTAGTTCAGTTTTTTTCAAAGTTGACAAAACAGTTCCCATGACATTTGCTCACCATACATCTTGCTGTCATATTGACTATAACAACATTAAAACCACTGTTCACTGTTTAAGTGAAGATGTTGAACTGTGGTTTAAGATTGTGTGATATTTTATACTGGAGATCTTAGAAAGTGTTCTATGTTTATTTATCCTGGATGATAAAAAGATTTAAAAATTCACTGAATAATAATGATCTGATTTGACCCTGATACATTTTTGTGAATAAAGAAGATGGTATTGTGAAGTGTTGTGAAAGATTTGGTACTTTTTGTTGTCAGGTGATGGTCGGAGAGCAGTCCAAACCAGGAAACGTGAAGGTGTACGGTCCTGGCGTAGAAAAAGGAGTTAAGACTGGAGTAAAGACTCATTTCGTCGTTGATTGTAAAACTGCTGGTCCAGGTGAGAAAATGTGTGAACCACAATAACTGAACTTCATAATGTTTGAAGTGATTTAGAAAAGAGTTAAATGCAAATTTGAAAAAATTAATCTAATACTCTATCCACCAGAAACTGTAGCATAATATGTATTTTACTTCAGGTGTATTGTTTGTGTTTGATTTGAAAGCAAAAATTTTTTATAGGCGATATCAGCATTGCTTTGACTGATGAACGTGGAAAAGACGTCCCTGTGAAAACCGTAGACAACAAAGACGGCACATTCAGGATCGAATACGAACCAAAAACACCTGGAACTTACGTTGTACAAGTGTACTTTGCAAACAACGAGATCCCGAAAAGTCCCATTAAAGTCAATGTTGAGTCCAGTATTGACCTCAGCAAGGTCAAGGTCGTAGGCTTGGATACACGTAAGTATTACTATCTAAAACATGCTTCTTGGTTCAAGGTCATGCACAATTTTCACCTATTTGTTGGAGAAGAGTTTATCTCATACGGTCAAAATCACAATATTTTGTTACGTGCACTTAACAAATGTGGTGGGCGGTATATGTTTGAATTTTCACATTATGTTCAGTAATTAATGTTGAAAGGTCACGGTTGTTGGGCAAGATATGTTCCCATTTAAATGGTTGGGGATTTATTTCTAACTGTCAGATGCTTTCACTGTTCGTTTACATTATACACACATTTTAATACCAAGGTGGAAGAATTTTACTGACGATTTCATACAAGATATGTCTCTTTCTTTTTTTTCCTGATTTCTTTTTCTTCACTTTACTGACTCTCTCTTACTTTAGCCATGAGGGTCAATGAACCAAGACAGGTCGATATTATTACAAAGGATTGTGGGAAATCTCCTACACCTGCCACTCTCACAGTTCTCTCCCCTACCAAGAAGAAGCGTGATATTCCCGTCAAGGAAACCCCACAAGGGTACACTGCCAACCTCACAATGTTGGAACCCGGACTTCACAAAGTCACCGTCACCTATGCAGCGAAGGAAGTGCCCAAGTCTCCTTTCTCCGTCAATGTCACCCCAGACCTGGCCGCCAAGGTCAAGGCCTACGGACCTGGCCTCAAGGGCGGGAAAGCCCATCAGCCTTGCACATTCACTGTAGATACAAGGGAGGCAACTGCTCCAGGCGGTCTCGGTGTCACTATTGATGGGCCCAAAGAGGCGAAGATTGATTGTGTTGACAATGGTGATGGCACATGCAATTTCACCTACGTGCCTGAAGTTGAGGGAGAATATCGCGTCAACATCACATATGCGGAACAACCAATTCCAAACTCACCATTCAAGGCCAAGATCCTGCCTGGACCTAAGGTTGATGCCACCAAGGTCAAGGTCGTAGGTTTGGACAAACGTAAGTTTGTCTGTGTGGAGTGCTTGGTTTCAATAAAAATAAAAAGCATGGCAGGAATATTATTGATCTCCTCCTTTACTTGATTCTTTCTATCTATTTCCTCTGTTCGTAATTCTCTTAGATTTTGTATTTATTAATAAAAATATTTGTATGATTTCGTTTCTGTAGCGATCAGAGTTGGAGAAGTTAGACCTGTAGACATTGTAACAACTTCTGCTGGCAAATCAGACCAACCTGCCAAAATGTCTGTCGTATCTCCCTCTGGCAAGAAGAAGGATGTCCCTGTCAAAGAAACACCTCAGGGATACACAACTCAGTTCAGCGTACAGGAACCCGGCCCTCATAAAGTCACCGTGACATATGATAACAAAGGAAGTTCCCAAGTCTCCATTTACTGTCAATGCCGTGCCAGATCTTTCCAGCAAAGTCAAGGCCTATGGCCCTGGTCTCAAGGGTGGAAAGGCTCACCAGCCCTGCACGTTCACTGTAGACACAAGGGAGGCAACTGCTCCTGGTGGTCTCGGTGTTACCGTCGAAGGCCCCAAAGAGGCGAAGATTGAATGCCTTGATAATGGAGACGGTACATGCAACTTCACTTACTTCCCTGAGGTAGAAGGAGAATACAGCGTCAATGTGTCTTACGCTGAACAGCCAATCCCCAACTCTCCATTCAAGGTCAAGATCAACCCAGGACCAAAGATCGATGTTAGCAAAGTCAACGTTCTTGGACTGGACAAACGTAAGTGTCCATCAGCGATGTCATTTTTTTTTCTGCAAAATAAAAATATTTTTTTTGTTTTAAAAATTGATGCAACGTGAAGGTGAAAATAAATTGAATACCAGATATTTGTGCATTATTATGAATATGAATTCTTGTTTTTATGATTTAAAATTTTTCTTTACGCTTTAGCAATGAAAGTCAAAGAACCCAGACAAGTTGATATCGTAACAACAGCGGCTGGTAAGTCGGACACTCCAGCTAAGCTTTCTGTCATGTCCCCATCCGGGGCCACAAAGGAGGTCCCAGTAAAGGAGACACCCCAGGGATACACTGCAGCAGTGACCATGTTGGAGCCGGGACCCCACAAGGTCAAGGTCGATTATAACGGTAAAGAAGTACCTAAATCACCATTCACAGTCGACGTCCAGCCAGAGGTCTCCGACAAGATCAAAGCATATGGACCTGGCTTGGAAGGTGGCAAATCTAACCAGCCTTGTACATTCACCGTCGATACAAGGGAAGCAACTACTCCCGGCGGGCTTGGCGTAACTGTGGAAGGACCGAAGGAAGCTAAGATTGATTGCGTTGACAACGGTGACGGAACATGTAACTTCACCTACATGCCAGTGGAGGAGGGAGACTATAAAGTTAATATCACTTACGCAGATCAGCCAATCAAAAACTCTCCTTTCACGGCCAGAATTGAGCCCGGACCGAAAGTGGATCTCAGTGGCGTGACAGCATACGGACCTGGTCTTAACCCCACCGGTAATCATCCTACCCATAATGCATTTGCATTGCATGGATTTGATTGGATGACTTTCCTTACTCATTTTAATATTCCCTGCGTGCCTTTAATTGTAACCCAGCAATGCCAAGCATCATATATCGTGACTTCTAACACCCCTTGTCATGGTAAAATGGTATGGTCTCACAGACCAGTCCACCAGGAGGGGTGGAAGGCTTCAAAATGCTGTAGCTAGCTTTACAATCTTTTGGTATTTCCAGCTTGTCTTTTCAGTATGATAGATTGGGTTGTATTTCAATTCTTAACGATTCATATACAGACTATCGAAAAGTTTGCTATGCATGGAAGAAGAGAGGGTTGTAAAATGGTATGAATGCTAAATCCATTGCATGGCGGGCATGTTAGGGTTTTGCAAAAGAGGTTTCTTCTTGTTAGATATCTAGTTTAACATATAGCAAAAAAAAAAGAAAAAAAATTCCTGCTGAACTGAAAGGTACTGGAATGATATATAACTATTTTTTTAACTAAATATAATTTTTACTAGAATTATGAGTGAATTCAGCATATTTGATGCTACTTTATAAAAGTTTGTAAGCGAGGCATGCTTGAATTCTCAACTGATATTAGATTTTCTTATATAATTTCTGTTTGTATCTTTTAAAAATTCATGGACCATATCACAGCAGACCAAATGACAAGTGTTTAAATCTAACCTCTAATCTCTCCAGCCATCTAACGGTCTGACCTTTGTGGATGTGATAATAAATCTTTAGTGTGACTGTGTTGTTTCAATTCATAACGGTTTACTCGTAATTCGATACATCTGTGTCACCTTGTTTGTCTGGACCCAAAAATAATATGAAAAAAAATCAGTTTCAGGAAATTTATTATCAGAACACCTTTTTTCGTTCATCTTGATTAATTTTTTCTATACATGAATTTTAAAACTGGAAAATCAGTTTTTATAATTCTATAGTAAAGACTTCTATTTGTCTATCAAGATTAAATTTTTTTCCAGATTTTGTTCAAGTTAATAGTGTCCAGATTGATGAAGTTTAACTTTATTTGTATCAATACAGTAGCTGTGTTTGCTGTGAATTAAATGTTTCTACATGTATTATACCAAATTATGCATTAGAATTCTCTTACAGCTTGAAGCCGTGTTTGTATACCTCATGTATGAAGCATTAATGCATACGAAGCCTTGTTTTAATTGACTAATTAAGATGGCTTATTTTAGAACCTTGAGTCAGTAAAATATTTGAGGAAAGTAAATACAAAGAAGATGGTGCAATATTCCAGAAAAAAAGGAAAATGAAATAAGGAATTAACCATTCTGTATAGCTTTTGGCTGCTTGGAATTTTTTTTTACATATTTCATGCACAATATAAATTACACTGTATAAAATTTCTGTATGCAAAATTGATATGCTTCAAAATCATAAATATATTGATGTATTGAAATTTTAATATATTTGACTTTAAAAAATATTGATGTATGCGTTAAAATTGCATAACCAATTCACCACAGTTTAACCTACCTTGCACTTGATTAAATCTTAATGAGTATGTGAAAATTTAATTAACATTAAGATTTCCTGCTTATCAAAGTTAATTATACAATATACTATATAGCTGTTAATAATATAAATATACATTAATGTTTAATGAGAAAATTGACCATGATTCAGATTTTATTTTGATGGAATTTTAATGATAAACATGCATATGTATTAAAAGTTAATGGGCTTTCTAATATGGATAAGACAATATAGATATTGCTTGTAGAATGCAGTTACTTCCCTTGTGTGTAATGAAAATGCTGGGAAATCGAAAATAACAATAAAGATTTCAATATAAACTGTATTATTTATCATGACTTTAGTTGAAATCTTCATTTTAAAAACAAATCAAGTTTTTGTTCATTAAGTATACATTTGATTTTTTTTCTGAAAATAAAGAATATAAATTGAAGAAGAACGTAATTTTTTTTGTAGGTGTATTTTTGGAATCTCTTTCGGAGTTCACCGTGGATGCCAAGTCTGTCACACCTGTTGGCGAAGGTAACATCCGCGCTATCATCACAAGTCCGAGTGGAACCAAGCACGACAGCATTGTCACAAACAACAAGGACGGAACCTACAATGTTCTCTATACCCCAGAGGAGCAAGGTTGGTACTTCTAGTATTGACTGTATACATATGCTTATATTCTTATCATTTGAAATTTATTCTCTGTAAATATGAATATTTGATCAAATCTTCTAAGCAGTTCAGCTGTAATAGGGGATATAGACAAAACAAATTATTTAGTTCTTTTTAAGTGGTTATATCAAAGTCTGTCGCAGCAATTAGTTAAAAACACTAGATTAATAAAAAAAAAAAATGAAAAATCACATTAGTATATTATGTTCAGGGAAATTTTTATAAAAAAATTAAATAAAATTTGTATATAATAAAGAGTTTTAGGACATGATGATCTAATTCCTTTGCTGATTGGCAGGTCCCACAACCATCGATGTCACATATGACAACATGGCGATCCCCAAGAGTCCATTCAAGGTGAACACTGTTCCCGGAAATGATTCCAGCCGCGTAAAGGCCTACGGACCTGGCCTGGAGGGTGGATTCTCCTGTGATACCCAGCAGTTCACCGTCGATGTTAAGAATGCAGGCCAGGGTGGTATTGGCCTCGCCATCAACGGACCCGTAGAGGCACAGATCAATTGTAATGACAACCGTGACGGAACTCTCACTGTTGATTATCTTCCAACGAAACCTGGCGACTACGACGTAAACATCAGCTTTGCTGACCAACCTATCCCAGGTACACTTTATTTTGGTAACTCTCCGGGGAAATTTCTCATGTTGTCATAAAACTCCTCCCAGTACTGTAGTTATTCTGTAAGTTAGCCAGCTTATAAACTCTGTCAATCTTAGGGTTTGGTGGTGTGGGCATATTGCTAGATAAATATGGTAAGCTTGATTTGGTCAGAGGGCACAGTCTAAAAATTCCAAAGGTGAATGTTTTCACTACAGTCATGGATGCTTCATATCTTTCATTTAAATTTGGTTGTGTATGGACGTTAGGTTTTACCCAGCTAAAACTGAAAAGTGTTGTTTGCTTATTAAGTGGGATCTATCTCCCTTACACCAGGGTATTAAAACGTTATATCAAGAGTTATCTCCCTTACACCACCAGTAATGTAATGCAATATTTGTGTAGTTTTTGTTAGTTTTCATATATGCTGTTACCATAATGTTGTTTTTTGTCGATAATTCTTTTTAACAATTTCCTTAAAAAATTTTCTCCATATTTTTCAGGCTCGCCGTTCAATGTTGCGATCAAAAACCCAGTGAATCCCGCTAAGGTTCAGTGCTATGGTCCGGGACTGGACAGCAAGGGTGTCCGCGAAGGATCTCCAGCTACCTTCACCGTGGACACAACTGAGGCCGGAGAGGCTCCCCTGGAAGTTACTTACACTGACACCCAAGGTAAGACTGACCACTGGTCATTTGTAATAGAAAGACTTTCCATTGGGATTTTTAAATACCTTCCTTTATAATGCCACGCCTACGTTAGATTCACTATTTCAAAGTGTAAATCGATGTACATGGAACTCTTGTTGTATTATATCAAGCTAATCATATAGACTTTCCATTGGGGTTTTTAAATACCTTCCTTTATAATGCCACGCCTACGTTAGATTCACTATTTCAAAGTGTAAATCGATGTACATGGAACTATTGTTGTATCATATTGTATTATATCAAGCTAATCATATAGACTTTCCATTGGGATTTTTAAATACCTTCCTTTATAATGCCACGCCTACGTTAGATTCACTATTTCACAGTGTAAATCGATGTACATGGAATTCTTGTTGTATTATATTGTATTATATCATGCTAATCATATAGGGATATCTAATGCATTGTTTTATCAACAGGAAACAAACGCCCAGCAGAACTGCAGCCAATCAGTGAGGGCAAGGTCAACGCCACCTATTATCCCAAGGAGGAGGGCAAGTGTAAAGTCGAGGTGAAGTACGCTGACCAACAAGTACCTGGCAGGTGAGGAACAGTTTAAATGTACTGACCGATAGACTTCTACTGGAAAATATACCTACCACTGATAGCATGTTGTGAATGTGTGAAAGGACTGGTCTATTAAAATGTAGCTGGAGCCATCTTGTAAGAGACCCGAGTAAGGCTGGTGTATAGTACAATACCTACAGTATAGTCTGTATCAAAAATGTTCATATTATAAAACAAATATAGAAAACAAAAAACTTTTATTTAATTAAATGTCAATATTTTTAGAATCTATTATCACCATTTATGAATTTTTTTTTCACAGTCCTTTTGCTATGCAAGTGCAGCCCACCTGTGATGCTAGCCGAGTGCTGGTTACTGGATCAGGGGTAGGACCAAACGTCTACGCCAGCAAGCCAGTCACCTTTACCATTGACACCAGCAACGCTGGTGTGGCCGATCTGGAGGTCATTATAATGGTAAGTACCGAAATATGGAAATTTGTTTTTGATTGCTGGGTCAGTCAATGAAATGTATGTTTTATGTAAAGCAGTTTGTTTTTTCGTGGTTATGGTTAATGATTTTTTTGTTCACTATATCAGAGCCAAAAAATATTTCCCAAGACAGAAGTCCTTGATTTTTCACTGTATTTTTCTATAATTCTGAAATCAGTCAAAACTGAATAAAAAAAAACAAAGAAAAAAAAAAGACAAATTTTTGGTTATTTACAAAAATTAAAAGGATGCATTGCACAGAATTTCTAAAACAAAATTTTGCTCTCTCTTAATGTTGACCAATTCCTAGTTATTCTGAAATTATGCACTCTTAGTCATGTAAGAGTTGTTTCCCTTAGACTGTTGTTTGGAAAACTTTCAAACCATTTATCATTGTTGTCTCCCTTTGTTCAGTATGTACTGTATCCTGATACCATAGAATGGCATTGACCTTTCATCACATCTCTAATTACGTAGATGTCTTTCCATTGTCTATCACCGGTCCATCTTTCTGCCTAGGAAAGAGTTCAACTCGTTAAAAACCTCCATCCGTCAAAATGTCAGGTTGTTACGGAAACCAGTCGTAAATCATGCAGAATTTCTGAAGTAATTTTACTCAAGACTGTTCTGACAAACATTGGCCTAATAACGACTTCTCGATATATAGGGACTAGTCGAAAGGATAACAAATATACCTTCAGACACGGACACACCACATTTTGATTTTCCCCCCTTCAGTGTTATAACATCACAGCTTAGGTGTTTGACTCCCGCTGGTAAATTGTACACATATACTGTGCATTAGTTTGAAGAATGTTGGCCACGGGCCAGGGTTATGATGTTACACTGATAGGGAACGGTAAAGATTTACACAACAGCTGTATACAACACCTAAAGGCAGACCTGTATTTTCAATTGTTTCTTTGGCCAGATAGAAAATGTTTTAGTAATAATGATAGAAATAATGTGTGGAAAATTTATTGTACATAGAGGGATTTCAGTGTAAATCATCGCTGTAAATATGTTATTTTTTATTTTATTTTACAGTCTGTTTTTTTTTTATTTAAGTTTGAATTTACAATTACAAAAGTGCAGCATATGCAACAAGTTTATTTATTGATGATTTTCAAAACTTAACCTCTCTTAAAATTTATTCATAATTTTCAAAACTTACCCTCTCATAAAACCTAGATATACAGAAAGAAGAATTTCTAGAGAAAATTGTTGTCCGTTTCACAAAAATATATCTATTTTTGCTTCAATATTTCAGTCAAACAATTTGAATCCTTGAATAATTCAACTGTACAATACTTTAATAAAATGATGATTCAATTCCATTTAGACTACATTTTGTGTTACATGCTCTGAAAGCTACTGATGTTTTTTTTGTTGTAAAGATAGAATTTAAAGAATGCTGGAAATTAATACTTTGATTCTCCTGTCTGGGTGTAAATTTGCAAAAAAAGAAAAAGAAAAAGAAAAAAGAAATTGTACGAAAAGATTCACAGCTAATGTGGAACAAAACACTTATTGTAATATTTGTTGGCACGGTATCGGTAGATGTAATCAAACTCGACTGCTACGGTGATGAATCCCAGGTGGTAAATGTTTAAACCTACGATTTGGTAAACAAATTAATCAGCGGAGATGATATAGGAGAGAAGAAGAAAGTTATCATCTATTTTAAAGAGATAAATTGTGAAGCGACCTTTTTCTGACCGTAACTTTGTGTAAATTATGTTGAAGTTAATGTTTTCTTTTACAAATATTAAAATGAATACTGTTTTAGTATCTTACTAGATATTGTGGACATTTTGCATTGTATCATTGTGGTCGATTTAAGCCTACAGGTGTTTAAGTTTAAGTGTAAATATGATAATTATTTCAAATAACAACATCAATTTTTTTATGAGTTAGAAGTAATGGTAATAAGATTTGCATAAATTAATGGTAATAAGATTTGCATAAAAGTGGTATAACAGATTATCACTCGGCTGTTAATAATTGAAGTCGATTGAAAGATTTTAAAAAATGGTTTGTTGATTGCCCTTACTTAAACAAAACATTCATTGGTTGTTTTACTGATTAGCTGACTTGTATTTCGATTTTCATTTGTAGAGACCAGATGGATCTTTCATCACCCCCGTCATACAGGACAATGGTGACGGAACTGTCACAGTCTCGTACATCCCTGACGACCTTGGAACGTACAAGATCAATGTCAAGTTTGGCGGCAAGAACGTCCCCAACTCTCCATTCAAGGTTAAAGCTCAGCCTACTGGTGATGCCAGCAAATGTAGAATCACTGGTATGTATAGCTTTATGTGTCAAAAATTTCTAGGATGGAAATCAATTCTTACAGAGAACGGTCTTTTGAGATATATTGAATGGGATTGATCTCTTGGATATCTTTGTTATGCTTTGTTACAAATTCGTACTTGCCATGACTTGATTCTGGACACATGCCTATTGAGGAATCCTGTCTCAATTTAGATAAAAGACCACCATGTTTTAATCCTACAAAAACAGTTTAATGCTGTAAACAGACTATGACCATCTCTGTTAAGAGAACACCTGTATTAAGAGACCACCTCTGTTAAGAGACAACCTCTGTTAAGAGACAACCTCTGTTAAGAGGCCGCATCTGTTAAGATACTACTTGTATTAAGAGACCACCTCTGTTAAGAGACTACCTGTATAAAGAGACCATCTCTGTTAAGACACTACCTGTTTTAAGAGACCACCTGTATTAAGAGACCACCTCTGTTAAGAGAACACCTCTGTTAAGAGACCACCCCTGTTAAGAGGCCACCTCTGTTAAGAGACTACCTGTATTAAGAGACCACCTCTGTTAAGAGGCCACCTCTGTTAAGATACTACCTGAATTAAGCGACCACCTGTGTAAGAGAATACCTGTATTTAGAGACCACCTGAGTTAAGATACCAACTCTTTTAAGTGACCACCTGTACAGAGATACCTGTATATAAGAGAACTGTTCCTTGTGTGTTGATTTCTGACTTATCTTGTCTCTGATTACAGAGGGACTTGACAACAAGTTTGTTCCCATCAACAAGGAGACAGTCATCACTGTGGACGCCTCTCAGGCTGGAGATGGTAAGGTCACCTGCCGTATCCGCAGTCCAAGTGGCAACGATATTGACATTGATATTGTGGAGAACCCTGATGGAACCTTCAGCCTCCTTTTCACTCCTCAACTTGCCGGCGCCTACACAATCAACATCAAGTTTGGTGGCCAGACAGTACCAGGCGGTGATTACGACATCCAGGTAAGAGGCATGATGTTTGGTAAATGTGGTAGTAAGCTGAAGATGTCTAAATGTTTTTCCAAAAAAAATATTTTTAAAATCTGCAGTTTTATTTTGTTGAAAGAATGCTCTGTTTTATTTGAAGTAAATATACTTTTTTATTCTATTTAATTGTAAATTTCGTTTTAAAGACTTTTTTTTTTTATTTATGTTGCTTTTGATGGTGCTGAAATCATTTTCAAGTTGACATTATTCTTTCTTGAATTTTTGTTGGCATGAATTCACTGGAATATTGCTTTGCACAAGATTTTTCCTTTCAATCCAGCCACCATTAATCTTGTTGTCCTTTTTATCAAAACTGATTTGCTATTTTTTCATACAAAATTATCATGGTAATCCACCTTTGTTTTACAATGAAATGAAAGTGGAAAGGTTTTTGAATCTATGATTTGATGCGATTAAATGTCTCTATTTTCTGCCTAAAACAATGAAAACATCTACATTATTATATCCTGATCAAATTCCGTATCTAATTCCTAGTTGTAACTTGTGCTGGAAATATGCCTAACATGATTTTTTGTGGTTGAGGTACAATATTTGCGTTTACGTGCATGTTTTGCGCTGTACATATATTTATTTACATTAGAATGATGAATGGTAGGGATAGATATAGCTGCATCCATTTGTCTTGTGCATGTATCTCCGTAAAGCTGCAGACACCACCATCGACCGCCCCCAGTCTGGGGCAGAACTACCTGCGAGGATCTCATGTCTTATAGAGTTTCTGATAGATAGGGGTAGATAAGCTTGGCAGGGGGAGCCACGGTATAAGTCTCCGACATTTTCTGTGTTTATTTATGTACTGGGAATGAAAGTGTTGGGATGTATATTTTCTGTTTAGTCAAGATCATTAAATCAGAAAAAATAATAATCTTTGTCTGTGGTTCAGCTATGGTGTTTGGGTACATGTTTGATAATCTGGTTTTGAGTTTGGCAGGAGAAAATAGAAAAATAATGGTAAATTTTTTGTCTTGAAAGTAAAAATATTTCTTTCTTTTTGTTGTGAGAACATAATAATTATATTATGCATTGTTGTTGCTATGTTGCTATGACGACAGCATGTGAGGAATCTCATAGAGACTCCTACACATGTCCGATGTCATCATCAGCTATCCGATTTTCCACGCCTTCATTTTCCTGTCTGATTGATTGACAACAGGACCAATTTGTCAGCAAACTATTATGGGTTGGAATTTGGCGAATGTGGTCAGACATTTGGACTGCAGTGTGCCGCTATCTCTAGAGTTTATTGTGTCCAGTCTGTATTTAGCACAAGTAGGAAGTCCGTGTATTGGAGGGCTAGATAAAGCATTGGCGATCTTATCAGCAATTAGTCTGTCTTGGTGTACGATTCCTCATCCATGCACAGGCTGCAGACATTCTTCTGCAGAGAATGGTTCAAGATACTGGAATATTTTTGGCTGTATATTTCACAAAAAGTTTTGAGAGATACTGTTGCTGTGAATATTTTGATAAAAACCTGACTGAGGTTGTTAAAGATACCGTTGTATTGACTATATATATGTCTATATATATATAGGATACAAATTTCATGGAGAATCGGAGAATCGTTTGAGATAAGGCTGTGGTGAATTATCTGACTACAAACCTCATTTGTCCACCCAGAATCAGAAGCTACCACAAATACTATATTCCATGATGTGAGATTTCACAGAAAGCAAATTTGATTATATATTGGTGTTACTGGTTGTTCTTTAAAGCATTGCTGATAGAAATCTGTTTTGATTCTACAGGGATATCAGCTACCAATCTGAACTTGTTAGGGGTTACATGCTTCTGATGTTGATTAAATCTTGTCGGAGCTATTCTTTTATTAAATCATTCCATCATGAGAATATAGGTTGGTTTGGTTTGGTCTTGGTGCTTTTATTCAATTAAAAGTTCAAACGATCCAATCATTGCGCAAGGAGTGAAAGAAAGATTTTTCTTTATGTGTACAAATTCTGAATATTGAACATCACTCTTAGAGGAGAAAGCAGAACTGTTTGGCACAACATTACCTACCTTGCCAGAATTTCATTAATGTTTTTTTTTTCTTACAGAAAATCTGGCATGATCTTGAGTAAATGGGCTTTAATTGACTTTCCTTTGAAGTAAAGAACTTACTGGTTAATGGAGCAGTCTTTTGTTATCTCTTAATGATATTTTATTTCCTCGTTTGACGGCTTCCATTTCCCTGTATTCTCTGTAATTCAGATTATAAGCGTTTGGCGAGGCAAGTTAGGCTTGAAGTGAAGTGATGAATTTACGTCCGATATAGACAGTGTTATGTAATCATGGGTTTCTTCTCAAACAAAATACCACATAATTTTCTCGCATCTTTGCACCTGTCTATTTCTATAAGTACATAGCTGATTCATACCATATGCAGAGGTTAGAGGTCATATCTAATATGTTAGAATGTAAGGATTTTCAGGTGGATTAAAATGTGTTCTGTATAGATAATGAAAAGAAATATTAAGAAACTAAATATTTAATTAAAAACTTGTTTTATTGTTTTCCTCAAAAACACCCAGTTGTATAATTGTACTATTTTAGGCACATATGAGAAGTTGAAAGTTTTTAATCCAATTTTTTTTTGTTTTTTTTTCATAATTGGAAAATTTTCTATGTTTTTCTGATAAGACTTTCTTTCTGTTTAATTACTGTTCAAGGACGCTATTTGTAGCTGTGTACTTGTTTAATGTTTGTTGAATTGCCATGGTATTTGTTTCCGTGGAAACAAAATGGCTATAAATGTCATCATTTTGAGGTAAATATCTGTTTTACATTTATTGTGTATTTCTGCGTAAACATCTCACTCCAATTTTCACTTTTCATTACTCATTGATGAGAATTCGTCCAGGGTTTTTGGGTCCGTTTTCATTCATGACCGAGTGTAAAATGTTATGAAGAGTTTAAGTGGTGCTTATATCAAGGGGAAATAACTCTGGAAATTACATAAGCTTTACCTCATAATGGGATTTTGTAAGATTTATCAAACTTACCTGGGAAAGCAGACATCTGGTTTTGCAGAAATAAAACCCAATTGCTACTCTAAAGTTTTACAGTCATTCTGATTTTATAACGAAAGTTCATAATTAAAAGCACTAATTACACGGTTAATTGATAATTTTGATATTTTACTGCTCATTTGCCTCAAAACTGTTTTCCTCAAATACAATTAACATAGAAAATATGAAAACACACTGGCCTCAAATTGTTTCCTCACAAAAATTATATACATAGGGTTGGTAATTTTAACAGAGACACTTGGCACCAGCCTGAATCGTGTGAATAATGGAAGCAGAAGAAGGCTATCTATTATATTGTATAAAGAATTCTTGTCCAACACATGTCAGTTTTTTCTATTTTTATATAACCTAAATAGTACCGTACAAGCCTAGTGTTTGACTGAGCTCCAAGTCCTTTGAGAACTGTGGGTATGGGATTCTATTTCCCGATGAATTCCACACATACCTGTTGCACATTCTTAGACTTGTTTGCTATTCAGTAGCCACTCTCACTTAGGTCCGACACTAATCTCCCTGGATTCTGTTTTTCGACAGTTTTAAACCTTTACAACATGACTGAACTTTTTTTTTGCAGAGAAGATAAAAAAATACTTGATAATATTGAGTGCGTTTTAGCATACCAAACTTAATTCTCCTCTTAACATTGCTTGTAAATATCTGGTATTCAGTAGATTGCAAAGTTCAGGAATTACTCATTATTTCTTGTGAAAAAAATTTGAGAATTACTGGATATTGTTTATTTTAAAGAAATTTATATTTCATGTGTCATAAAAACCATTAAATTCAAAACTGTTTCTGAAAGCATTTATCAACTTCTCATTTCTATTCCATTAGATATAGACAAGTATTTTTACATTTAAGTGGTTGGAGGAAACCAATATCTATGCACATCATTTGATTTGATTAAACCCAGAGAACTTAAAAGAATGATAAACAACTTTCGGAGCTTGTCATCAGACACCAGGATTATGTGCTGTCTTTGGTGCAAATCTATTGAAGATTTTTTTTTTGAACCTTGACATATAATTCCATTAACAACAGTGATGCTTCTCTGTTTTGGGTAATTTCGCAGCGTGTTTGCCGAGAGGTTGGAACAGCTGCCGCTGTTAGTATGGTGAAGGATGTGGGATGTATGAACACCATCTCTGCGTTTAAATTACGTGTCAATATGGCAAGTAAGAAGGTCCTGAAAGAAAAAAATCGTAATTGAAAGTAGAAGTAAAACATAGCATATTGATAAGTTTAGATCATCTTTAAGACGGAAACTGATGACGTCTGCTTCCTGTTTCTGATGGGGTCAAGCTGACTTAGTTTGAAAAGTTTTCACTCCGTAAACGAATCAACTTTTGGAGAATTTTCAGTGATAGTTAAGGAAGCATATTAACATGTTGATTGAATATAGTTTTTTTTTTTTTTTTTTTTGAGATGCAGTTATAAAGTTGCATTACCATAGCAACTTGATTAAAGATAATATGTTATTTGTTTATTAATAATTTAACAGTGAATTGAGATGGTACGCTATGTTAAGTTGGTTAAAATTGTATTAAGGAGTTGCGTCTACCTTCACTTAACTCCATCAGCATTTCCGTTTTTATGATGGTTAATCATACACATATTTTAGGTAATTGAATAGGTTCTAGCATCAGGATTGTAAAGTCTTCAATCGTTATGATATTTTCAATATACAAATTCTGCATCCAACCTTTTTCCCTTGGTAGTATGATTTAGGTTAATTAAAAACATATTTTGGAAATATAAAAACCCTTCTACCTTTGAGCAAGAAGGTTTCTGACATAAGAGGAAATGCAAATGTTTTATGTACTCAGTTGGAATTAAATGGAACAAAAAAGAAACGAAATTAAAATATAATGATGCAGTAAAAATGTCAGAATGTAAAAAAGCCCTGCTATGTGTTTTCATCATCTAACTATTTTTCTTCAAATCTGTTGTCAGGACAGGATCCTAGACTCTTAGCGGGAGAAGGTTGGAGTAGTTTGTCTTCATAAAAACCTTGTATGATAATCTATTAGCTCTGGTTCTTAAATCTGTTTTGACAACTGCTCGAGGAAATGAGAGTCAGAGCGATGAGATGAATTAAAATTGTCGGTTGCAGTTATCGTAGAGTTTGTTTTACATCGTCTGATTTATCCGAGGATGAGACCAAGGAAACAGTCAACTATTCTGTCGATTCTCATCTCGGTCAGTGAAAAGCTTTTGCAGACATCATTTGGCAGCGAAATGTGTACATTAAACTCAGGTGTGATGTAATTTAGCTACAAATATTCAGGAAACATCGGCTCAATTCCAGGAGCCCGGAATTTTATCTTAGGAATTTCGAAGAATTTTACAAATTGAGATTCTGTTAGTATAATGAATGAAAACCTGAAAGGAAATCCTGTTTTAAATATCTGTAACTATTTTAAAATTGGATGAATGTGTTTGTGTGAGGAAGTTGAGTGAGTGACGGAGGATTGTTTACATTTGATATTCTGATGTTTCCTTTACTTCAAGTGGCTACTTGTCGGGCAATGAATCTTAAGGATTTTAAAGATTCTTGAAATATCAGAGGTCTACGATGATGCATTTTCAAACACTTTCTAAAAAGAAAAACTAGCTTTTACTTCATCCTGTCATGAATACTTATTGCTGATGGAAAACTAGAAAAACAGAGTATTAGTTCGGTAAAGTTGTGCCAAATGACTAGAAAAAGTAGTCTCTAGGAATTTTAAAAACAATGAATTTGGTTTGTCTTGTTTTGATACAAGGAGAGAATTTCAAAAATGGAAATATATCTTGGAAGTCATAAAATTAATTACAAAAGCATTAACGGAAATATTTTTGAAAAAAAACCATGAATTATAGAAACTGACATTCCCTACACTGTAGAATAATTGGTTTTCCTGAAGACGTATATAAAATGAGTATACACAATTCTGTATCTCAACATTTGAGCCATAATGTATGTAATCTGGTAGTCTATTTCATAGATATGTATCAAGTTTTATCATGGCAAGTCTTCCGACAAATCTTCCAAACAAACCTCTTCTCTCGGAGGCTAACAGCTGATAAAAGATTTCTGGAGAATTAATGATTAAAACATGCAGTTATCCCCCTTCTTTAGCCTTTTTGGTGTGTACTTCATAAGATTACTAAACCCCACCACTGCCTCGATCTCCCTCCTCCTCTGGATCTTGGCCACCTTAGCCTGGCAGAGACACTGATTTTCTAGAATCTGCAAACCTTTTTAAAACTACATACCCCGGTACATTAAATATGATGGGAAAACTATCATGATTTTCTTTTCTTCGAAACTTTTGGTGTTTTGTAAGCATTTTTATATCTTATGCGTTTTTAGCAGTTCAGCATAAAACACATTATTTTGAAATAAGCTTGCAAGAATATTTTCTAAAATCTAAAAAGAAATTAATGAACACAAGTTTGGTGTAAAATTATATATTTTAAGAAGTCTCCGTAAACGAATTCTACATTAATTGCACCAGAACATTTCAAGTCTAGCAGAAAGTTATATTGTATTCTGTAATTAGAAGCTGCAGTTCTCTTCATACAATCATGCCTTATCGGTGTTTTTTACCCCTTATACTGACTAATTAGCGAATGTTGTGCCAATTTTCTTGCAACTTTTATACAAAATGTGAGATAATGATGCACCGCTGCAATCTTTAGAATCAGAAACAAGAGAAGATAACTGCAGTTTTGTGCAAGGAATGTTTGTCTAATAAATGTATATATTTCAAACTTTGGTATCAGATTTGATTACAGGGGGAAATTTCTTATAGTTATGAACCTGAGTTGCCAGCATTATACAAAATTGAGTCAGAATATTTAGCCTATTTTTTCCGCTGTTCGTTTTGGCCCACTGCTTTTTCATCATTAAATCTCGGTCTAATCTATAGAGGCATTGTCTGTCGGCAAATATGTTAATTTTCTGTTTAGATTGAGATGATGGTTGGCAGCTGTTTCCACGGTTACTTATACTGCGAGCTCTTCAGTCAAAGGAGGTGATTGAAATACTACATTAAAACACAGCTAAACTGAGGGGTGTTTTCTAGTGTACCGATCCATCAGGTCCGATTGCCTAACATGGATCATATCCTCTGCTTATCCATTGTTGTCATCACGGGGCAAGATAAACTTGATAAAGTTACAACTCTACTAGATTCTATATGCGTATAAATATTGCATTTTCGTATCGGCAGGCACTGGAGCGGTAATAGATCTCTGGCTGTGCTCAAGTCAAAATTTTATGCTTTATGGTCGGTGGGAATTTGAACATTTTGTTTAGTTTTGATAACAGAAGACGATACAGAATGAATCCATTGAAGATGCACAATATTACATAAATCTTATAGATGTTTGATTATCTTTGTGAAGGTGGAGGATTTAAAGTCGGGAGACTGCGGAAATTTGTCTCTGTATTTCATCTGAAGTATGTCTACCAAAAGTCTCTTTTTTCTGCCAAGTAATTTACAACGGCTCCTGGTTCATGCTATTTTCATCAGAATTTATCTTTTATTATTTCGTAATGTCTGCACCTCCATTTTGTAGGTAAACTGTATTTTGTAATCCTCAATTTTTGTCGGTATGGCAACAAGTTCAGAATAGCTGTCATAGTTGATTTATTTGAACGAGGTAAACTGACTTTGGGTGCCAAATGCTATCTGCATGTTGAAAGGAGAGAAATTGACTTACAATTTAAAAAAAATATCATTTCAATGACAGGTAGCATGTTCTGTGTCAAAATTTCTTGGTCAGGGATGGTGGGGGATGGGGGGACATCGCAGCATGAAAATACAAATGTGGGGACTCTCTCAGCATGAAAGTGCAAAATAAGGGAACTCTTAGCATGCAAACTACTGCCTATCATATATACATATACACAAACATATATAATATAGCGCTTAGCTGTCTCTACAAAAACAGTTTCCAAGTATATTTACCAATTGATTTTAGTACAGTACATTTTTTATAATTTTCTCTTTTTCCCACAAAAAGGTCACGACCAATTCGTGTGATTGGCGGAATATGGTAAGGAATTGCTCCTTTTTTTTCATTTTGTAGATTTCAAGAACAATTATGATATATTATTTAACAAGGTTTTAACCAATCACATATGCTTATACATGTCACGATTTGTGTGAGATACACTACCACTGCTATCACAAATACTAAGAATTAAAAGATTATAGATAATTTAACATTTAGTAAATGCGAATAGTTGCATGTTGAAAATACTAGATATTCAAATATAGCTTAATTTTAGTCCAATTTAGCTGCCGAAAGTTCCATTTTCTCTTTAACAAATAGATTTTGTCCTGTAAGTGTATGATCTGATTTTATTATCAAATTTGTTTAGTATGTAATTCTTTATAATGTTAAAACACCAAAATGACCTTGGTAACCAAGGTGATAAAGAGGTCGTAGAATTATTATCCTGACAACAGGAAATGATTGGATCAAAGACAGTGAAATGTATTTCACCTCCAGCAGAGAAAAAACAGCATCATGATATTTAACCCAATGGTATAGCAGGGTTAGCACGGGCCTTGAGAAAGCCTTGAATTTCACTTTGGGCCTTGAAAAGCCTTGAATTTCACTTTGGGCCTTGAAAAGCCTTGAATTTCACTTTGGGCCTTGAAAAGCCTTGAATTTCACTTTGGGCCTTGAATTTCACTTTGGGCCTTGAAAAGCCTTGAATTTCATTGTGGGCCTTGAAAAGCCTTGAAAATAGGTTTACAGCCTTGAAAAATCCTTGAATATTAAGATTTCATTAGGATAAGTGAAACCCTGGCCAATAATCATTTGGATTCAACTTTGTCTATGACACCTTCCCCAAAAACGTTACTGTTTTAATAAATGTTTATAAGAATAATTACCATGTCAAGTTGTATTTTTATCAAGTGGATAGTTATAAGTTTCCTTTTTGTTCTCTTGTTCCCTCTCAAGATGACTTAGATGACGGGTAAAATGGGCCTTGAATATTTAATTAAGACATTGA
Source organism: Pecten maximus (assembly GCF_902652985.1). Classification (NCBI taxonomy): domain Eukaryota; kingdom Metazoa; phylum Mollusca; class Bivalvia; order Pectinida; family Pectinidae; genus Pecten; species Pecten maximus. Next base: position 43,016,975 of record NC_047021.1, read on the forward strand.
AAAAGCCTTGAAAAGGCCTTGAATTTGGTTTGTTATAATCCGTATGAACCCTGTATAGCCATTGTTGCTTATTATCAGATTGTGGGATAAAAGGCATATACTATCAATACAACGATGTCAAGGCCGGTATCATATCTAGTAATAATATACTGTAATAATGAGGACATACAACCAGATTTAACGATGAAAGGCTGTGAAATATTTCACTCGAGATGTATTATAGATTTAACAGCATTTTGATGCCCCTTATTTCACCTCCTCCCACCCCCAACTCGTATCCCACACAGCGAAAGTTGTTGGTACCAGATTCAAAGCCCCATAAAATAAGTTCTAGTTCAAAGCAGACACGAGGCAGGATTACTTTCTTTAAAAACCTCAAAACATCAACATACTGATAGGAAATTAAGTGAGCCGCTACAGTTGAATTAGAAGCCTGCAGGTAGATTTAGGACGCACAGGTAGATTAAGAGCCTTAAATCAACATAGGGACCAGGGCCCCGTATTACATATTATCTGAAACATCCATTTCACTCAACTGCAATTCTTCGCTCTTCTAAATTTTACAGCAGTTTTATGATAACCTTGTGTATAGAAATTACATTTTGAGCCTTCTCAAGCTGATTTCTAAATGCTAAAACTCAAAATGACGAGGGGAAAAGTTGTGTCGGAAGGAAATTGTTACACATGTACATTACGGAAGATTAGAAGCGGTATCTTGAAGGAATATCATTTCTTACTTGCAGAATTGTTTTTGTACTCCAAATAATTACGTAAGTTTGATAACATACATGATTAACAAATTCCAGGGGTAATTTATCCCAGATTCTCAAGTTTCCAAATAGGAAGGATTCAGGAGAATTCATCTTATCAGATTTTGTATGGAACTTGCATATTAATGTTGGGTTTAGCATGTAATTTCTAGACTTATTTTCGTATCATTAACCAAAATCTCTTCGCCTTTGTAATAAACAGACTAGATTTGATTCTGTTCTATGTCACAAGGAAATATTGTAACCTCTAAAAAGCGAAGATGTTGCGTTGGCGTGCATTTTTTCTTCTTAATCATTGAATTTTTTGTTTGAAAATGAACAAAAGGAACCCAATAGTCTTATTGCAAGATTTCGTAATGTTGAAACTATGAACAGACCATAAACATAATCTAATTGCTTCATCGCCGATTACAAACAAATGGCTAACTTTGTAAATAGGCATCAGAAGCTTGTCTATAAATGAACAGTTTTGTTAGAAGAGATCCCCTCAAGATGGCGTTTACTTTGTCTGTGCCTTGTAGATCAAACGCGGAAAATCGCTCTTGAATTAAACAGCATCTGTCTGTATTGGCTGATTTGATTAAGCACAAAACATGCCCTGATACTGTTATCTATAGAAAATGAAACAGAATGTTACTCGCAGAGAATGGACAACAAATGGCGGTCAATTTTCTGACATCGCGACTAACACACCTTAGACTCGCATAACTGATCCGATATAGGTCCCAACATTTTAGATAATTTTAATATTATTTATCTATAAATGATTTTATAGATTATGAGTTCAAGTCAACTGAAACCTCATTTACATAAATTATCCTCATTTACATATTCAATCTCATTTGCCTATTCATCTTATTTGCATATTAAGCTCTTAATATTAAGGGGTAATGTAAGGGATGAATATTTTATCTTCAAAGGAAATATTTTCACTTATCCTGATGGTAGATTTTATATAGTAGAAAACATTATGACAGCTGATGCAGTTTATCCCGAGTAAATTCTTGAATACCGCATCCTCCAAAAAAACGAGACAGGATGCTGTAAGCTATGAACTCGGGAATATCAAGTGTGCTATACAATCTATCACGTAGAAAATTTTTTCAGAAATAAACAAATATTCGTCTTTAAATAGGTTAATCGGAGAAAGTGCACATGGATGTGATTAATGTTTTTAAAGATGTAAAGCTCGGCATCTCGGGGTCTGTAAAAAGTCAAGCTTGATTGGCCCACCAAGAAGTAATGAGAGATTTTTAAAAAGTCTCCGCAAATATATCATAGCTTTTTCATAGTAGTGAGAATTAAGGGTATCTCCAAAGGCTTCATCTAATTACTTCTGAATGTAAACTATTATCAGCGATACCATGATTTGGGAAGTCCTTTAGAAAGGCTGTGAACTTTGCATGATCTTTTAGAAATATTGTAACCATTATACTGTCTATCTTACAGAGATCTTCATAGGATCTTTAAGGGTTTGTCCATTGCAAATTATTTCAATCTTGCCGAATCATAAAGATGAAGATCTGTTTTGGTCTAAATGCTTTTCTTGCTATAGATGTTCTTAACACAGATCCAAGTTTCCATTTTACATAGAATCTGTGAGATCTAAGTTACATCAATGGGAGATATCATGGGTTTTTTAAAGCACCATTGTAACTAAACCTATATATGATCGGACCAATAGCTTTTGCAACCTGGGATGCCACAATAAGATGTATACGATCAACACGAGATCTCTGATCAACACGAGATCTCATGGGCTTTAGAGAACCACTGTAAACCTAGCTCCTATAGTATGTAACAGTAAGTTGTATAAGACATTGGGGAGCAGATAAACAACTCAGCTCTGCTCTTTCTTATACCAGTGTGTAGCTGTCTGTAGCATCACTGTATGAGCGGCCATCACAGAGATCAAGATTGGTTACATACCTCCGTTCCACCCAGCCTTTACAAAAACACACAAATTACAGAAAAGTAAACAAGTCGGTCAGACCTAGGAAGAATGTAATGTAATAACTGTACTGGGCTCATTAGTAGGAACTTCACAGTTTGTCTTTAACTCCCGCTATGTTCTGATAATTTCTCAAAAAGATGAAATTTATGGTTTTGGTGATGAATGTTCGTATTAGCTGATGACAGATGTCTGGAGTCGAAGTTTGTTGTGAGTAATGACAAACGATTATATTTACTGGTGAGAGATGTTTTCAGCCAACAGCAGTGTTCAACCGTTTGTTCATCTTTCTGTTATACAACCATGGTGACAGTAGCATCAGAAAACTCAAGTAACAATTGAAACTTGTGCCCTTTGTCCCTTCAGTGAGATTTTCCGTAATAGATAATGATATATAATAGTAATAGTAAAACTATCATTTGTATATTACTTCCTGTAGTATGTAGATGTGTACAGTCGTAAGTATCTCCTCCTCACAGAAATCATCACCCCAGTTAGTGCTGGAGACTGATAACACAACCAGAGGGAGCAGCACAGAGATCCCCACTGTAGATATATTATATACCAGATAATTGCTGCTCCCACCTAAATCATCACTTTCTGCTGCACTGTACTTATTCCTCAGTCTCTTTAAAACGGGCTCCCCCCTCCTGTCCCCCCCCCCCCTTCCTGTCCCCCCTCCCCCCTCCATTAAGCTGTCTCCCTTCCAGAGTACCCCCCTCCCCCACTAGTTACCTCCCCTTCGTCTGAGCATCAGCACTAGGCCCTATGGATAGATTACACTCCTGATAAGAAATTCCTACTGACTAAAATGGACAACAATTTTGAAGTTATGAGATAAACAGAAACTCCTCCAATCAGAAGGCCCCAATGGCACACCTCTCTGATAGAGCTTCTCTCTCACTGGGTAACACAGAGGAACCAAATTTCCTGTGCAAAGTACAATTATTGTAAAGTTACTACCCTCAGGTACACTGCTGAACTTCTGGGCTTGAAATAGTTTATAACAGTGTTACTGGTATTGGATGTCTTAACCGTGAGAATCGGTAAGGTAGTGTTTGTGTTTACAATCTATATATGTTTATTTACTATTTCTTAACAATCTTGATTTCCTTGTTCCTATTCAAGAACTTATGTCTTTTTCAATTTTAAAGATTTAAAAAAAATTCTTATCATTGTTACAAATGCATATTTTACAGATTCAGTGTCTCAGTTGAAAATTGTGTTTAGATGTTTATGGACAAATGTTATTTAATGCTTAATTTAAAATTTGTCTTTAATGAAAGTGTATGTAATGTCAAACTTATGAAATATTATGTTTAGAACTAGTTTGTAATGAGATGAAAACTTGTGGTTGGATCTTGAGTGGAGGTGTTTCTGTGGCACTGTCAAGAGGCATATTAAGGGGTAATGTAGATTTCACCTGTTAAAATTAACAATCTCGTTACAGACATCAGAATACATCATTTACAGGCATCGTCAATCACAAGCCAAGGTTGGCTTTATGGTTGATGATTTCAGGTTATATTGGAGCTTTAGATCACAATCAAGTTCCTGTGTGTTTAGGGAGGGAAAACTGTGGAATATTAAACAATTATGGAGCTATCGGACCAACAGGATAGTTTTTCGTAGTGGTTTCAATTCCAGTTGAGGTGTATGGAGGTTTGGTTAAAAGAGTTTTCTCCGACTGTACTCCAAGACAGTACTGTACCGAGGGCTTCGGTTGGTTGGTTTTTCAGTCAAGATTTTCGTTAAAGGTTCCTTTTGGGAGATAACATTATCAGCAGAGTGGGGATTCTATTAACGCAATCTACATACTCTTGGGTAATTTTGCGGAAGTTTAGGTAAGTAAATCTTGTGTCATTTTTAGTGGAAGTTTTGTTCAGTAAAACTTCCTTAATACGTAATCGTAGTAACAAGATCAGTATTTTTGGCTGTCGAAGCAGTTGAAAGAATTATAAATTGTTTTCATTGAAAAGCAGTCAGATCTGCACATTCTAACCAAATTTTTGTTGATTAATACTAGGGGAAAATTATTCCTATGTCTAAAAATATTTGAAATCAGCTGTTCGTGAAACCTTAATGATTTGAAAAAAATTACCTCAAAATACTATTTCTACTATGAAGCCCTGGGTATATTAGAATTGCTTCTATGGAAGTTTTGAAAAATGCCATTATTCAGAAGACTAGATATAAGGCTGTAATGCCACTGAAATGGATGGTGGAAACAGCCCACTCAAGGTCAGATTTAGGTGTCCCTACAGTTGATAGGAATGCTGCCTTAACAAGGGAAAATTATTACTATCTCCTGTCTACACATGGTCAGACAGTAAAGCATTCAAGGCTGGAAGATCAAAGCCTCTCCTGTCCATTAAGAGAAAAAGGTTTCAATTAGTTGGGTAAGAAACCTTTTCCCCTGTATCTAAGGCAAGATGTACCAATAGCTGTAAGGGTTGATTGCATGGTGCAAGTTTGAAAATCTCAAAACTTTTAATTGCAACCTGATGGTATAGATGTGAAAATGGCCGGTGCAGAAGTATTTAAAATGGCTGTGTATGTTCAGTAAATGAGAATTTGATAGCTTTATGGCCCCATAAAATGCATATTGCTCATAGAATGTAAAAGTAATGTTTCCAGCGTGTGTTGTCTGTCTCCTTATTTTCAAGGGAAGCTCATCTATGAAATGTTTGTTTTATTAAATTTTATCTTTGATGAAATGAGAATAACATGATTTATATTGGTGAGAGTGAGGTATTAGTAGGCTGTGCAATTTAGGAAGTATGGGGTACACAGTTAGGCAATGTGTATAAGATCGATACACAGTTAGGCAGTGTGTATGGGGGTATACAGTTAGGCAGTATGTAGGGGGAAAACACAGTTAGGCTAAGCAGTGTAGAGGGGGGGGGGGGGCACAGTTAGGCAGTGTATTGGTGGGGGGGGGGGGGGGCGGTTACAACAACAGTGAGGCAGTATGTATTGGGATTACACAGTTAGGCAGTGTGTATGGGAGTACACAGTCAGTGTATTGGGGGTACACAATTAGGCAGTGTGTATGGGGGTACACAGTTAGGCGGTGTGTATGGGGGTACACAGTTAGGCAGTGTGTATGGGGATACACAGTTAGGCAGTGTGTATGGGGGTACACAGTTAGGCGGTGTGTATGGGGGTACACAGTTAGGCAGTGTGTATGGGGGTACACAGTTAGGCAGTGTGTATGGGGGTACACAGTTAGGCGGTGTGTATGGGGGTACACAGTCAGTGTATTGGGGGTACACAATTAGGCAGTGTGTATGGGGGTACACAGTCAGTGTATTGGGGGTACACAATTAGGCAGTGTGTATGGGGGTACACAGTTAGGCAGTGTGTATGGGGGTACACAGTTAGGCAGTGTGTATGGGGGTACACAGTTAGGCAGTGTGTATGGGGATACACAGTTAGGCAGTATGGATCAGTAGGTTAACTGGCAATTTCTTCTACATGTTTTATCTGTAATGGATTTGTCTGTCCTGTTTGTTTACAAAGGTCAAGGTCATTGCTGTTCCATTTTAATCAGAGTTGTTGTTGCTATCAGTTACTGCTTTAGATATATGGTGAAAAGTTTAAAACAGATGTGATCTTTCGATATCAGGCCAATGACCTTGACCTGTCTATCCATCAAATAAGTAAGATGAAGCAGTCACTAGGGACAAGTTTCAATCATGGGGAATCGTAAACACACCTGGCTCTGGTAGATTGATTGGTCAAGTTTTGAAGAAGTAAAAACCATGTTTAAACCCTGATATGGTGGCTGGATTTTATGTTTAGGGCTGATGTAAACAGGGGAAGATGATTGGTTTCTTTGTAATACAGCCTTCCATTCTCTAGGTTAAAAGTACAGAGCACTACGTCATAGGGCCCATGGTTGGATTACTTCTCAATAACCGGACATTCCAAACATACCCAATTTTGAGTTATACTAATTGCTGAATCATGTCCTGTAATAACTCACAAGCTGATCAGGACATGTACATTAGAGTGACATTAACAGCTATGAGCTATAGCAGTGACCTTGACCTTGATCAAAACTGTTGGAGTGACCTTGACCTTGATCAAAACCCTGTGTCTGGTAGCTGCACTGATGTCAATCAAATGCAGTTGTAAAGAAGTCTGCTCTCACTACACTAGATATCGTAGGATTCTCAACGCACTAAAAGTCACATTCGTCTGTCTGATGTCATGAGGAAGGATGGTTTTGTTTTGGTGGAAATGCAACATTTATGAGACAAGAAGTGTTTCAAGCACTGGGAGAAACCATGTCATGCCCAAACGGAACGTCTGGGGTGTTAGCGATAAACGGTTGTTACGTTACGATGCATAGCTTTACGGTTATTGCCTTGTTTTTTGAGAATTTTCGGATTCCAGCTCATGGACATTCAAGGAAGATCTGTACGATAGAGACAGCATAGTGATAAAGACAATTAACATTGTTGTCAGTAACTTGGCAGCAGTTAATGTTTTATTATACATGCAGACTTCGGTAGTGATGAGGTTGTTGAGAACACCACTTCCTCAACATTCGACCAGGACTGGTATAGGCCCGAGTCCACATTATTGTATAAGATTCTCCGACATCCTATCCATAGTTCTCAACTGTCGGTGGAAATATTGTTGACCATAACTTGACGACACCTTGTGCCTGTTTTACGGGGCCAGTAACTGTTCAAGTTAAGCATACTTGGGAATTGTGTCCATGGTTCTTTTGAGTAAATGATCATGTACCAGTTTTCCTGAGTCTTGACTAATTTCCCTTGTCATGTCCCTGGTTTCCTGTGTCTAGAATCATTTCCCTTGTGATGTCCCTGATTTCCTGAGTCTAGAATCATTTCCCTTGTGATGTCCCTGGTTTCTTGAGTCTAGAATCATTTCCCTTGTCATGTCCCTGGTTTCCTGAGTCTAGAATCATTTCCCTTGTCATGTCCCTGGTTTCCTGAGTCTAGAATCATTTCCCTTGTCATGTCCCTGGTTTCCTGAGTCTAGAATCATTTCCTTTGTCATGTCCCTGGTTTCTTGAGTCTAGAATCATTTCCCTTGTCATGTCCCTGGTTTCCTGAGTCTAGAATCATTTCCCTTGCCATGTCCCTGGTTTCCTGAGTCTAGAATCATTTCCCTTGTCATGTCCCTGGTTTTCTGGGCTGATGATTGTTGAGTGAGTCCCTGATTCAGGACCATACCTTGAAATAACCTTGTCCTTGGTTTCCTCAGTGATAGTGTAAGGTAGCCATACTTGGCCTTGACCATTGTGTAGTGACCCCCTGACCCCCTCCCCCTCCCCTGTCCAGGGCCTGATGACGTAGGTGTTGTGGTTCCCTACCCCTCAGTCCAAGTACAGATGACGTAGGTTGATTGCGAGTCTGGTACTACAGGTCAGGACATATTAGCATGGACAGGTCCTGGAGCCATGTTTTCATTGATAACTAGCACAGAAACAGTGGTCTGTATGCTTATCTATCAAAATTGTCTTACAATCTCTTGAAATCTGATACGAAGTTTTGTGTTGGAATGGTCAGTGTACAGGTTTTCATTCACTAGTGTTTGTCTACAGGCTTCACTCTGTCTGGTTGTAACCTTGAGCAATGTCCTGCCTCATTCTGACCACTTTGTGTGGCCAATGAGATCTCAGATTTTCTGTTTCTGCTGCTCAGTAGATTTTAGACATTTCAAAAACACCTCAGTATTTAAGTATAGATCAACTTATGTCATGTAAATGTTCGATTTTGGTTCCAATTTTTGTGGTTTTACCAGAGAATCAAATTAGCATTACTGTCATGGAATTTATAAAAAAACTCATTCTATATCATTGATATTACTCTCAAGATAGTGATTTTTTTCTGATTTTTTTTTATTTCAAACCTTGAAATCAGGGGTGGGGATGTGGAAGGGTACAAGTCTATAGTAATGACAATAATTATATCTGGACATAATTAACTGGATTGAAAAAAATTATGTTTTCCAAACAATAGAGTTTATTATATATTGTTCTTAAATCATGGTTTAAAGTGGGAAGCTAAATTGTTCATTACTTAACAAAACATAAATATTATGTGCTGAAAATCATAGGTATGATAGAGCTGATGTATTCTCTAACCCTTAGCCAAGATTGTGACCTGAATCATCAATCATGCTATGTTACAGGTAGCAGGTTTTTGTAATGAGCTTGGCATTTATTGAACCATAGCCAACTGGGAACTTCTGGAGTACACTGGTATGCTAGGCTTAATGTCTTTATATGGGGGTAGGGAATCTCTATAACATGTGTACCAAACTTTATCTAAATTGCACTTTGCAGAAATCTTTCTAGATGGGAGTTTACAGCTAAGATCACATACATCTGCATAATGTGTGTTTTTTTATTCTCATTCTGATATGCACAGTTGTATGTGTCAAATTGAGGAACATCATTAAGTGTAATCTAGGTCAGTGAAATGCTTGAAATCATGTGAAGTTGTATGCTACCATTCAAGAGCTTCAGTTACCCAGTTATGTTGGCTTGTCTGGAGAATTGTAAATATTATCTTTGTAGCAGAATGGTTGGGAAAATAGCATCAGGATGGTCAAACTGACCAGGCCAGGGGTCATAAGTTCAAACTGGACTCTCTGATTAACAGTAATGATTGTGGAGAATGTAGTTTCAGTCAGGTGAGATAAGATAGGGACAATTTACATGTTTTACATTGACTACTGACGTTTTCTCTGGACATATGGCCAGTAAGAATGGTCAGTCTGGGCGGTCTGGCTTGGCTCTGGTCATTTGTGGTCATTTGGTGCATGTTCATGCTAAATGATTATCATCCTTCACTTTGCCTCTGGGGGCAGGAGCCATCAATTTTACTATTACTATCTTGCAGAAGAGAAATTAAGATAGGACTCTTTGAGAGTATAATTATCATTGGTTAAAATTCAGAGAATTGCACATTTTTTCCCCTTTAATTCTAAGATAAATGATTTTCATTTAAATTCTGATAACATTTATTTATTTCTCAGTGCAGAGAACGCTGTGACCGTGAACTGGACAAATACAGAAATTGTTTTCAGGTCATAACAAAAGATCTCTTTTATAATTTTCACGTTGATAGATAAAGGGTTGAAAGGCATTTCCTATCCATGATGTAAGTCAGAATTCTGACATGATTCCAGATCTGCCGGCAAATCCATAGGGACAATTTAGAAAGATTGTTTTCAATGTAGATCTCTGTCTGGAGTTAAACTGTTCATACATATTTCCTAAATGCATCATTATGTTTTTTCATGGATGGAATGGTAGTTATCTCCCGGAAATAAACTTTTAGGTTTTACCAAAATGACTAATAAAACTTGAAACGCCATGACTCGCACCGATTTTCGTATTCCTTTACAATGAATCACTGTCTATACGACCTGCAAGTGAATTATTTCTTACTCCCTACAAATCTAACACAACTTTGGTTTTCATCTTAGCTGCCTCATTTCAAGAAAAGTTTCAGTGTGATGATAAGACATATTCACACTGATAATACACTGCAATATGGGTGTAAGTATGTGTAAGGCTATCCTAGGGAACCAGGCTCCGATGATAAGCATTAGATTCATAGATGTCATAAAGATGAGCTACATAGCCCTAATACCTAAACCCCTCGCCCCATCCTGTTAGGTTGTATCAGCACTTGCGTAATTCATGCAGATGGTAATATAAAAAAAAGTCACTTTGTTGAAAATGCTTCAAACCACCTTTCTTCGATAAGATACACAAGATTAAAAAGCCAGTGTAGTTCCAATACAAAATATGTATTATGGTCATAGAAGACAACAGATAGCCGACTTCTAATATAATTTTCAATTATCTCAAAAAACAACTTAAACACGTGTTGATAAGAATTTCTTTAAACAATTTGCTATTTTCAAAATGAGGATTATCTTAAGCTAGTAAAATGTTGATGTAAATCATTTGCATACTATTTTAAGGGAAATTTAATTCCTTGGGTTCAAACAATTTACTATCTCCCTGACTTTTGGTCAATAATTGTATGACATTGTGCATGATATTGGCAGATGTTTGATATTCTTCTCTGAAATATGGCTTTAGTGTTCTGAGAGGTCTTGGATAAGAAATATGTATTGTTAATTCAACAAAATGTATGTCAAGGTCATAGGTCAAGGTCATTGTGCAACTAGGTCAAGGTTAGTTGGTGAAATCTTGAATACCCTCATTTTATTTGACAGTGAAATATTAATAATTCAAAATAGTGATTGACAGAGAAATGTGAAGCTGATGGAGAAATGTGAATCCCTTAGGCTTTTGGCTGACTGAGAAATGTGAATCAGATTTTTATGACTGACAGAAATGTGAATCTTCCAGAAGTATGGGATGTCAACTTCTTTGTTTTAAAATTTCTTCTCAAAGACTAAGAAATCTTGTAATGTCTTTACATAGATCAGAATGTGTGTTTGAGATTTAAGTAGGCCCTTCTTGTGATATATATACAAACTTAATGATGTGCTTACACTCGATATAGAATACAAATCCATTGTTTAAGTCAATGCATTGAATTACTTGACTTTGAGCGACCTTACAAGATGGCAGATTTTTTCTTGATTAAAACTCTTAACAGGTTGGAACAAGAGATGTGTCAAGTATGGATAATTTCAGGGAATGAGTTTCACTGAAGATGAACAAACTTTGGGATGCATATTGTATGTAAATGTTTGAGTTTTTCGAGGAGATTCTGGGATCTTAGTGTGTACATACTTAAGGATATACAGTGTATGTAAGCCATGGTTTATTCTAGGAGAACTGAGACTTCACCAGTGTACAAACTTTGGAAAAGGTTCGTTTATATTTCAAATGCCACACATGTTCGGCAGAGTGATTTAGACAAATCTGGCTAATGTAGGTTTTTTTTGGCACTTCCTGAGATGTACAGTACATCACCGTCATTTCTGTAGGTATCAGTAGGAAAACTGTTCACAATTATACAGATAAATATTACATCTCGCATCCATCTTCTTATGTTTCTGGTGGATTGGTCATATCTTGAAGACGATCTCTTGGATTGTAAAAGCTATGAATCTTAAAATCAGTTGATGAAGGAACGGAGTAAATAAGCTGGAATGTTTTTATTATTTGATGTATATAGCTGCAATTTGAAGCAAGTATTGAGTTTAAATTTTCTTTTATTTAAAGTGTTTTTATCTGGCAAAGTTTCCCCTCTCAGAAAGCTCAATCATTTGAATTTCTGTCATAAAATCTTAAAATATATTTTCAAAAATTATAGAGAAAAAAAACCCCAAAAAACCAACAAATGAATTATTTGATTTTAGTGTTAAATTGTTTGATTGAAACCTATTTGAATTTGTGTTAGTTGAAGCTGACAGAACTTATCCTCAGAAAGTTGGTTATCTGTGAGATCTGTATGAGGGACTAGTGTATGCTAGGCCTCCCTTGTTTTATCCTGTAGACAGAAGGAAACATGCTCTAGAGTGGGAGAGGTTGGGGGTGCTTCCTATCAATACAATCCATCACAGCAGACTCCCTACTGCATAACATCATATCCCAGGTTGGCAGATGTGCTCTCCAGTTTTTATTATTGTATATATTATGGTTTTAGCCTTTTTTATCAAAATTGTTTGACTTTGATTCTCTTTTTTTTTCATCTTCAAAATGTAAATTTAATACATTTTTTTGTTGTTGTTGAAGTTTTAGGTGTTTTTCGGTCACAAGGATATTTTCTAGGTCAATGGAGATTTTTTTGTCTACCAGGGAGAATTTATTATTTGGTCCTATATTCATCATAGGAGGGACATTATTTTACCAGGCTTAAATGTCAAACTTCTGAGACAATTTTTTTGGTGCTGATACTGTTGCTGATTTTTTGTATTAATCAAAAATTTATAACCTAGATTTTTTCCGTGAGCAAATTTCAGCCTGCACTTCATCATACACATGCAGTTTCAGTGAGAGCATGTTAAGCAAAAACAACCAAGAAGGGCTTCTAGATTGCTTTTACAGATAATTGTAATGAAAGCTAAGTTAATATGATATGCAGGTTCTTATAAATAGTGTTCTTTCTCAAGTGAATGATTTTTGGCGTGTGTGTATGTATGTCTGCAGCACAGACTAATGGGCTCAGCCGATGGAGACTTGAAATTTTATCTTCAAATATGAAAATCTTTTCTGCCAGTGGGAATGAGTAAGTTGAATATAGGGTCCAAATGATTTTACGGACTAACCTGCTATATTGATAAAATGCCAATCCCCATTGGATATTTTATCAGGGGAGTTAAGTCATGATCAGCCTCAATATGTCATCTATTAGTGTCGGCAGATTTTATATATCTTCTTCCTAGTAAGTCTGTCTATCCAATTCAGTTCACGGCTGCAATGTCCCGCTGGGATAAATCTTTTCTTTACATTTTCAATTTGAATATGATTAAAGCATGCATGCATGGTAATGTCCTCCTACAGAGAGAAAGCAACACAAATGTGTTACTTCTCTGTCAAAGTTCAGGTTAGAAGTTTTACCAGTTTCCAGTGACATTTTAAGATAAGGAGTCTACTTTTGTCTCTCAGAAGATATTTTAAGTCTGGATTTTATTATTTTGGACTTTTATGTCTTTTTCGTCAATGTTGAGAATTATAGTTTCGTTTCTCAGGAAAGATAAACACAAACGTGATAATATTTTAAAGTATGATTCAATAAGGTTTCAACCTAATACAGCATGGCAGACATATACATTTAGGACTTATATTTAATGGGTTGTTTTCTGGATGCAAAGTAGGTACAGATAGTTCTTAATTGTGCAGTAATCTTTTGAAAGCATGCAGGGGCAGTTGGTCACTTAATTCTGCAGTAATCTAAGTGTTAGTGAAAACAAAATAAAAATTGTGTATGAAGGTGTCGGAGAAAATTTAATGTACAACAGTCGTGTTGAGCACAGTTGTAGGCAGTCTTTAAATAGGCATGAGGAGGGGATTCATTCTAAATAAAAATCTCTTTCATCTTTCTATCAGAATTTTAATAGGAGCAGGAGTTATGGCAAGGATGGATAGGTTTATGGATCCGAAACCACTTCTAATATTTCTTTCTTCTAAATCCTCCCCAGGCCATTTCCCCACCAAATCATTGAGCCTGACAGCTGATGGGTTGGATTAACAAGCCCCTAAATTCTCCCAGTTAGGACCAACAGACTCCTGGTAATGCTAAGTGGGGTGTAATGTAGCCTGGAGCAAAGTACACTTCTCCCCAGACCAATTTATTTAATAACATAAACATTTGTATGTAGTTAAATACCACCCAGCCTGATCCCCTATACACTACCAAAACAAACTCCAGTGTAAACAGAGAGGGAGGGGGCACCACACTCACACCCTGGGGTCAGTCTCTCCTGGTCAGGTGTGTATAAAAACCAGTAGGGAACCTTATTCCACCTGTAGGCCTCATGTAATATTATATATATATTTATACAGGATATCAAATCAGTTCCTTCTATGTTGTCAGCTGGAGAGTGGTAGATTGGTATATAAATAGCAGACCTAAAACTCAGGGTTAAATAAATAAATAAGTTTGTTCTCACTTAATGGTTTTGATGAGGCTGCAGTAAGTTTCATAGAGGGAATTTGTTGTGAAAAGTTTTGTGTCCATTTCGATCCTGATGTACGATTACCGATTTTGTCAAAATTAGGGGACAATAGAAAATCTTTGACTCGAATAAAGGGTGGGCTTATCGCAGGACAATGAAATGATAGTCTTTAAGGCATTATTACTGAAGAACAATAGATATATCCATTGTTATATCATATATGTACAATTCAGGCCAAAGCTGCATGACCAAAAGAACATTTATAGAAGTTCGGCTATATCATGGAAGATTTTTGATAAAACTTTGAAATTAAAATTGAATCATCATCTGTTTTAGTGGCAGTAGCAGTGTTCTTATTTTGTAATCTTAATCATTTGCACTTTTGTCCAGAAATTTGAAAACGTAATGGTAGGATTAAGTTAGATGTCTAAATTGAACAACTTGCTGGGCATGAGTGGGGTGCCATTTTCCTTAACCTCAGGAACTGCCTCCGATTCCATGGTTACTGTGTGTATTAGTAAGATCGACACAGTTATGGCGGGTAATGTATTCGGGATGCTGTTTACAGAATTAGCTTATCGGAATCACTGAGAACCATGTAACATTTTTTTCTGGATTTGTACATTAAGTACCAAATGTACTTTATGGGTGCCAGCCTCCCACATATTTGTATGTTGATTTGACAAATTGATGAAATCAGTGTTTCATGAATCTTCACTCTTCTCTTTTTTATGTCAAATATCCTCAAGTATTTGAAAGTTTTGGATAAATTTAACACATTTGTCTGTCGGCTTCTGATAGTGGTGCAGCCGATTTTCTTAAATTTAGAACGATTTTGTGAAGTGTGGCCAAAACTTGGGGCTGTTAGATAACATACCAGGGTGTTTAACAGGCTTTCAACAAGTACACGTAAAATCTGTGGTGTAATTCAGATAGGGTACAGACAGATGGCAAGCCGAAAGGAGATTCAAATCGAGATTGAAAAAAAAAAGTTCAGTACTGTTTCTACGTAATATGTGCAATGTGGGATAAATTTGAAAGAAAATTTCATGAAGTTTATTCGTTTTTGAAGTCAACTTTGAATCTTCCTGTTGCCTTTAGTTGCTAAAAACAAACCAAAGTTCCTCGATCTTAAAGTCATTTCACTCATTTAGATTTAAGAAATTTTGAAATTTGCGATTTTGTTGTTTATTATATACCATTAACATGTTGGAATTCTGCAGCAAAGTTTTATTTCAATAATAGCAAGACAAGTAATTAATGGAAACTTCAGTACACCATATTGTTATGTAGTAAGCCAAATAGGAAGTACCCAGTACTGTATTCATCCTGAAATAAGCCCCGTCCCATAGTGTAAAAGTCTAAATATTAAACTTTGTTGAGGGATTAATTGTGAACAACTTTTAGTTAACTATTTCAAAATTGATTCCGCAAAAATTGGCAAAGGGGGCTATTTGTGGGCAGGTGCTTATTTGCAGGTAAAATCGGTAAATTAACTTTGATTCAAAGGAAAAGGTAAGGCTTGTCAGCATTTTACTAAACTGCAATAGCTGTGTGTGAGCGTATTGCAAGATAATTATGGTACATTCGTTTATTCTCAGCCCCCACAAATCCCTACCAAACAAAAAAATTTGGGTAGAATTTTGATAATTTAACAACAGAATATACAGTATTACTAAAAAAATATAGTTAATTGGTAAGACACAAGGCTGGATTGCTACAAGCCATATGATACCATCGGCAACAGGTGCATTGTCTATTTTTTCACCCTGTTATGAGAGCAGGTGTTATGGCTATTTCTTCTCTGGTTTTAAAAGCCCTGGTTGGAAGTAACTGTACAGGTGTTGTGGAATTTTATCAAACTAGTTGTGAAGGTTTGTTTATCAACTGTGGGCTGTTTTTCATCAGAAAAAGACAAATGGTATTAATAGAGTGTTGAATGATCACCGGAAACATAAAACAGAAGTCGATCCTTGCAGCTTGTGGTATAATTGAATTCACAATGTTGTTGGTAACATAACTCACAAAATTTATTTCCCAGATATGATTCCCATTGTGGACTTAATTTATTATCTAACATCTAAATTTATTTACATCCATTTACAGAGAATTAAAAAATGTCTAGCCAGAAGAAATTCGTAAATAAACCTAGAAACTGTCTTGTTATCATGTGTCATAAATTTTTGATATGATTCATGGACGGAATAAGGATGTCTGGGACTTAAATTTTATGCTTTTTTTAACTTTCATTAAAGTTTAATTCCAAGTTAGATGTATCTTTTGGGTTTAATTCTAGTTTTATATGTTGTGAACCAGAACGTGTTTTCGGTTGCATCTGAATTTTTTGTTTTTATTTGATTTCTTTGCAAAATTTTCCTTCTACAAAAATTCAAATTAAACGTGTCTACAACACAATTACATTAGGACATTTGTGAGTTTAAATGTAGAATGTTGGCAGGAGGCTAACAGCCAAATAAAAACAAACTTCTATTTCAAAGATTAAAAATGCTGAATTCAGGACAAAGAGAGTGAAATAAGTGAGGAATTTGAAGGCAGAGTTCCAACAGAGAATTCCTTAAGCTAAATTCTGCTATTTTAGTTGAAATATTCATGCTTTTACATGGTGCATTTTTTATACAGAAGCAAAAATAAACACCAATGCTAATTTTAGCAATGGCTATATACAGTTTCCGGCACAATTCCAAGTCATGTGCACATGAGATGGCAGTTTTCATTGGTATTCGAACGTTGCCTTGTTGTGACCAAGAAAAACTTATTGACATCAACAAAATGCGTTCTTGAACAGTTTTCTGAAAGACTGGTGATTATCTTGGAACAGGATTTGATATTGAAGCAGTGGAAATTGAATAATGATGGCTGACTGGGTAGAGGTCATCAAGTACTTTGTGATTATCAGCTTCGTGCTTAGGCTTCATCTGGTGACCTAGATTGTGTAATGACAGACACTGATTTAGATATTTTAATGAATATCTTTATTCTTTATGAGACATGTTGTAAACTTGTTTGTTTTTGACAGTTCACACATGTTGTTTACATATCAGTCATATTGTTTCTGGCTTATGTGGAGAAAAATGAAATTTTCATAAATTAGTTTTATATTTCATTTTTTAAAGAGACATAGCTGACATTTGTATTAGGTAAGTTGGTCAATTAATGTCATGGCCACATCTTAAAGTGTCAAGGTCATCTGGAGGGTTCTTCCTGGAGTCATGATGATTTGTGAAATAAATGTTATATTTAGGACAAGGTCATTTCCTGAGGTCATTGTCATTTTTATGGTCGTATGATTCCTATTGTCACAGTGATGGTTGCCTGAGCTGGGCATTGTCTTTGCAGGAGTAGTAGTGAATTAATTTATGCTCGAAATGGTGTGTTATTAGTAAAGTTTGGTCGCTTCTGGGGTTATCATCGCACAGTCATGGATGAAAACAAAGTTGATTATATGAAGAATTATAATTGACATGTATCTGAATTTTTGCTTGTTGGTGGTTTAAATTTTGTGTAGAATAGTTTTGTGTAGTGTCTTCAATTTCTTATAAGTTATTTCCTGAGTATTTGATATTTTTTCAGCAGTTTTATTTTCTCCAATTTTTGTGTCTTTTATTTTGTTTTCATTTGGTCACAATTTTTTGAAGTGTGCATGCCTCCCAATTCCTGTTGAATGACTTATGTATATAAAGTTTGAAAACGTTTATTTTCCCTATTCGAAATTTGGGTAATCCAACTTATATTAATCGTAATTTTGAAGAAAAAAAAAATCATCTTTTAAGAAGACATGATTACGATCAGCCGTTTTGCAATTAATTTTGGACACATTAGTTTAAAAATGTGTTAAGTTAATTTTGTTGGAAAATGTGTGTGTCTAAGATGTTTCGCTTACATATGCTGAACCTATCTCAGAACAAAGTATTCAATGTTATCCACTTCCACGAAGAGAAAAAAAAATAATGAAAAAATAATCTTAAAAATCCAAGTAAAGGAAATGTGAATAAGAGAAAGAAATTAAAGAAATTGGATTTTTGAAAGATTTTTTTTATGATAAGAGTGGAAAAAACTCTTTAGCAATTTTCGAAATTGTATATAGTGCATCAATTATAATCTTAAGGATTTAAAAAAAAAAAAAAAATTAAAAAAAAATTGCTTTAAGATATTTGACGAGGTATATCAATTTGTGTTTGAAAACTGAAAATGGCGTCGGCAGAGCATTGTTTTGAGGTAATTCAGCATTAAACCACACCTGCATGTACTGCATGTCTCTGTAAACTTACGGGGATCTGTTTGCGTGTTTTACCTCTAGGCTGTAGAACCACAGGACTATGAAGAATATCTCCAACAGCAGCAGGTAAGACAAGCTGGCACAGCTCTCTACCAATCATATCGTCTGTTACATACTTGTAAGTCTTCTCTGTAATGTCTATGAGAGTTACCAAGTTTTTGATTGGTCAAATTATGAATTTGAAAAGAAATGAGGTCTCTTATTTGGTAGACTACACTTTAAAGAAATTTACTAATTTTAAAAGTGAGATTTGCTTGCTTAGTAGAGATTATGAAAGAGAAAGACTTGCATGTATAAAACTGTCAAGATTCACAGCTGATGCCATGGTGACTTATAGAATAGCATGGAATCATGAGCTCAGGATACAGCATAGCTATATAGAGTATATTGATGGATGTAAGTTAATTCATTGAATGTTCAAGTATGTATATTGCTTTTAACTGCAGTAGATTTCTAGACTTGTGTCTGATTTTAGGAAAATAGTCAGCTAAACTTTATTTCTCTAATTTCATGATAATATAAGCTATTAGTTTTAGTTGTCTAATTGACAGTGCAAGCTGATAATGCTTAGGCTCGCAACGTATTTCAGCATTTAATCCTGAAGGATGTTTTGACTGTAAAGGTCAAGGTCATTCTACCAAGGTCAAAGTCATTGA
Organism: Pecten maximus; assembly: GCF_902652985.1. NCBI lineage: Eukaryota > Metazoa > Mollusca > Bivalvia > Pectinida > Pectinidae > Pecten > Pecten maximus. The sequence continues at coordinate 43,036,241 of NC_047021.1, forward strand.
TTCAAGGTCAAGGTCATTGTTCTGATGTCCTAGTACAAGACTGAGAACATAAGCTTGTAACAAGCTGTGGTATGGACAATTAACCAATCATATTTGCTGATATCGTAGGCTTGTAATAATTGAATAACAAAAGCAATATTTATTAGTGATAATTTGACATTGTGGTATTTAGAGTCTGGCTCTGCAGTAGTAAATAACTTGCCTGCATGATTTATGGCTCAGAGATATATTAAATACAAAATTTTATGATATTGATACTTCAACTTGTAATAAAATGAACTCTAACATAGAAACATGTACTATCTTATTTCAATATTTAAACTTTTTTTTTTTTTTTTTGCAATGCAAAATGTCAATTTGCATGAAATTTGATTAGAATACATGACAGCCTGTCTGCTAAGCAGGTTTTTAGTCAGACAAATTCAAGGTCACATGAAAAGGAGGCTGTAGACACGGTAACAATGACTGCTAGTATGAACAAAATTAAGCATGTTTTGCATTGTGTAAATCTACTAACATTGGAAATTAATAATTAATGCCCATAATCCTTTTATTGTGATTGGATGTATTATCTGTTGATTCTTATTTGAAATTAAGTTGATTTTAAATAGTGTGAAATGAAAACTGAATTTAGGGTCAAGATTTCAGGTAAATTTGGTGTAGCTATGTATAAAGAAAGTCTTAATTTCAATAGTTTGTGAAGGTAAACACTTTCTCTATATATCAAGTTGTTCCTGTGGCAATTAAGTTGCTATGGTCAACACATTAAAAATGGAGATTTTTATGTGTTGCCATGGTAACTACTATAATAGCTTTTAACTGAATAAATGGTCAGTAACTTGCAGTACACATTGCTATGGTAATCGTCATTGCTTTAGTAACATTTTTTTTGTTCGGGTGTGCAGTTCAGACTGACAGAAACTGTTTCAACTGTCTGTTAATTGCTACGGTGACATAATTTGCTTTAAGTACAAGACTTAGTTTATGTTGCCATGGCTACATAATGTTGTTTTTGTTGCTATGGTTACATCATATGATGTTTGTTGACAGGTTGGTGCGGTAGAAGAACAGCTACTGAGTGCGGACACCGTAGATAACGTTCAGGCATCAGTTCCTGTCCAGGGTCTCTTCCAGCCCGTTGATTTCCGTATCCCTATAGGACCGATCTTCAATTTTGTATCAGGTGAGTTTACAGTGTAGCAGTGTAGCCTTTTGTCTCATTTTGGGAAGAAAATCGGAGAATTGGGAAAGATTTTTTTTTTATGAATAAACTCCAAATTTTGGGAATTTGACTTAAATATGAAATAATTTCAATTTGGAATGGGGCCCATTAACGGCCCCAAAAAGCCCTCATAAAGTCTTGATGTCCAAGAATGCCATTGATAATGTGTTGTTCCTGCCAAAATTTAACAGGAGCATCTTTCCGTCTGTTCGGTATCAATCCATCTGGCATAAACTCCTTTTTTTCAACTGATCCCTTTATAAGTTTGTAGGCTTAGACATCATTATATTGTTTAGATTTTTGAAACCTAGCAAAAGACAGAGTCAGTTTGGCTATAAACCAGTGTAACTAACTAAAGCCAACAGACCACTACTTGTAGTTAGTGAGAGGAAACCTAGCAATAGCAGGGGTCATGTAACCTAGCAATAGCGGGAGTCGCATAAGGAACCTAGCAATAGCGGGAGTCGCATAAGGAACCTAGCAATAACGGAAGTCGCATAAGGAACCTAACAATAGCGGGAGTCGCATAAGGAACCTAGCAATAGCGGAAGTCGCATAAGGAACCTAACAATAGCGGGAGTCGCATAAGGAACCTAACAATAGCGGGAGTCGCATAAGGAACCTAACAATAGCTGGAGTCGCATAAGGAACCTAACAATAGCGGGAGTCGCATAAGGAAACTTACAATAGCGAGAGTCGCATAAGGAACCTAGCAATAGCGGAAGTCGCATAAGGAACCTAGTAATAGCGGAAGTCGCATAAGGAACCTAACAATAGCGGGAGTCACATAAAAAAACCAAGCAATAGCTGGAGTCGCATGAAAAACCAAGCAATAGCGAGAGTCATGTAAGTTAGCAAAAGCAGGTTAACATAACCTAGCAATAGGCAGCCACATAGGGGGTAAATTAAACCTGTAACTAACTCAAGCCAACAGAACACAACCGGTCTTTTCAGAATGAATATATATCGTGATCTTCCTTTACAGCCTATGTTATAATGCCATCCGGAGAAAAGGCCTACCCAAAGATCGAGGACAACAAGGATGGCACTGTCACAGTTAAATACCAGCCCACCGACACTGGACTCCATGAGCTCCATCTCAACTACAACAGTGTACCCATTGAAGGTAAGACTCATTTCATTGGACCAGGGAATGTCACATGATAACATATTATTGTTTCTCAGCAACGATTGGATCAATTGAATCAGAACGATTTTCATTGGATAAGGAGTGGTCACATTACCTTAACTGGTTGTTTCTTGATATTGATGGGATTTAAATGATTTTCATTGGATAAGGAGGGGTCACATGATTAAAATTTGGTGGTTTCTCAACATTGACTAGATCAGCAATGATTCCAGTCTATCATTTGTAACTTTACTCAAGGAAAAAGCAAATATTTGCTGGAAGTCAAGTTGTAGATAATAAGTATATTTGATTGGATAAGAGAAGTCACATGGTAGAAAAGCATTGTGGGAATTTCTGGTCATTTATGGAAATGGACTATGTAACTTGTTCTGTCAATAATACTACTTTAGAAATCCATGTAATAAACTACCTAATGGGTTGTTGGAAAGAAAATGGATTGCTGTAATTTATTACTGACAGATTCTCTGTGCTTTAACTTTTTTGTTTTCGTACAAATTCCTTCCATGTTTAAATCCTTACACACTATTTCCGTGTTTACAAACACAAAAATCATTTGCAGCTGTCTGCTAATTGAGTGATGTTTACAAAACAAGATATATCTGTTGAAAATTAGCTCAAGGATGATTCGGTCGGACTTTTTCTCCATTTCTAAAACATTTTTCGGTCTGCGAGACGCCTCTGCTGGCACTTGGTGTTGTAGGATAAAACGGTTACAGTTTATCAAGAGGCTGTATGATGTAACATTGGTTCTCGCAATCAGCTAATCGCAACTTGATTGGATTTGACGGAAATAGTCCTTCCTATAGTCGTACAAATGTTACGTCTTGTCAAGAGATTCGTAACAGTAATTGAAAATGTCAATTTTAAACAAATGCCTTACAGTTAGAAAATCTGTGTCTGATTAAATAAATTCTTATCTTCTTCAGACTGTTTTATAATTTCTGGAATGTAGTGTGTTTTCAAGAGAGTATAAAATGCTTTTTCATTGCTAATGATGCAGATGTATTTAAAACCTGTTGTTGATATTTCAGTCTTGAGAGATTTGTTATGTGAAATACAGAGGTGGGCTTGTTAGAAGGGACAGGGAAGGGGCTGCAGGGGTTTCTTAATAGCAGAAAATGAGTACTAGTTGATGAGGAATCCATTATTACCTCACCTGTATCAAATCTGGCAGCTGTGTTTTTAAAAGATGCAAGGCTCTTTGATGTTTATATAAAGCAGACATTGTTTAAAACCAGCTAAAATATTGCTTACCCAGCAGATTTAAAGGGTTTACCTCTAGCAAGCATCAAAGGAGAAAAAATATCACTATGACCATTAGAAAATACAAATGCTTCTCAAACCTCAAACTTTATGGAGATTTGTGGCTTCAAATTAGGCCAACAAACATGGCCGATGGTCAGGATCCATCAGGATCAGAATTCAGTCACATTTGTTCACAATTTGAATTATTATTCCTTTACAGGAAGTCCGTTCCAGTTCCATGTAGATGCAGTAAACAGTGGCCATGTGACCGCCTACGGTCCAGGCCTGTGTCATGGCGTTGTCAACGAACCTGCAGAATTCACCATAGTAACAAAGGATGCTGGAGCAGGTATGTTGTGCAAAATATTAGACCAATATTTGAATATTGAATATCAAAAAAAATTTGAATGAAGGGCTTTTGAAAAATTCATTTGATTATAATCATCACAAGAAGAAACTTTACTGCAGGTGTGGCTTATCAATATTTAGAAATTTGGAACCATTCAAAAAAGAAAATAATTTTGTGGATGTGCTTAGGTTTTGTCTGTTGTTTAAGCTCCATGGATAATAGACATTTAGTCTAATGTTTGTACTTTATTGCCTTCATAAGGGAAAAAAATCTAGAGTTATCTGCCCCTTGTATCTCATCACCATGGTTTCAGTAACAGGGGCATATCGTAATGATTTCTCCTTCTGATATGGAGGAGTGCAGCTTTTCTTTGATTGGTTGGTAGGCACTTGTGGGTTTTTTCAGTTTATCTCGTTGGACACTAAAACTTTCAACAGAAGCGATGGAAACTCTTTGCACTAGTTTTGTCTGTTAACTACGTAAAGTTTCACGACCCCAAGTGGGATAGGATTGATAAGGACTGGAGGGGCTTCTTTACTTATGGCTCTTGTGTAAATCCGTCAGATTAAAGATTTAGGTTATATCTGATACATCCCCCTATCTTCCCCAATCCTCCCCCAGACAGAACAAAACGAAACAAAACCAAATCAAAACTTTTCATGATACCGAATGTAATAGGCACCAATATCACATCTGTGTGTACATTTCTGAACAACATGTTATATCACCATGAATTATGTCCAATGCTTACATTTAGCTTATTTTTAAGCTTAAAAATACAAAATTACACAAAATGTTTGTTTTCTGTTAGATCAGAGATATTAAATATGTAATGTAGCATACTGCCTTAAAAACCCAGGATAATATATGTGTATTGTAGCATACTGCCTTAAAAACCCAGGATATTATATTTTTAATGTATCATACTGCCTTAAATACCCAGGATATTATATATGTAATGTAGCATACTGCCTTAAATACCCAGGATATTATATATGTAATGTAGCATACTGCATTAAAAACCAAGGATAATACATAATTATGTAATATAGCATACTGTCTTATAAACCCAGGATAATATATGTGTATTGTAGCATACTGCCTTAAATACCCAGAATATTATATTTGTATTGTAGCATAGTGCCTTAAATGCCCACGATATAATATATGTAATGCAGCATACTGCCTTAAATACCCACGATATGATATATGTAATGTAGCATACTGCCTTAAATACCCACGATATAATGTATGTAATGCAGCATACCGCCTTAAATGCCCACGATATAATATATGTAATGCAGCATACCGCCTTAAATGCCCACGATATAATATATGTAATGCAGCATACCGCCTTAAATGCCCACGATATAATATATGTAATGCAGCATACCGCCTTAAATGCCCACGATATAATATATGTAATGCAGCATACCGCCTTAAATACCCACAATATAATATATGTAATGCAGCATACCGCCTTAAATACCCACAATATAATATATGTAATGCAGCATACCGCCTTAAATACCCACGATATGATATATGTAATGTAGCATACTGCCTTAAATACCCACAATATAATATATGTAGCATACTTAAATATCTAGGATCAGTCCTGATTACCTACGTTTCTGCTGCTGTTATTATTTCATCATGCTCTGAAATATTTCACTGATAAGATAATGGTAATTACTGGATTTGTGTTCTTAGAATAGCTTTATATAATAGAACCTAATTTTTTTAGGGCAGATATTAATCTGGAACCTTCTGTTTATTTTTTGGTATCCAGAACAGCAATCTGTATAAGATAATATTGTGAGTTTCCAATTTCTGTCTTTTGGGCAATTTACCAGAAGTCTTAATAGAAAGAAAAGGGGGAGGAACCCTTGATGTACTGTTTTTAATGAACTTTATAAAATACAATGTTGATATGTTAGAGGGAATGGAGATGGGGGGAGGGGGAGGAGGGAGGGAGGTAGGAATGGGGGAGGGAAGAGGGAGGTAGGGATAGGGCACTGATGATGAATATATCAAGTATGAACTTAGATAAGGAACAAGAACGAGAAAATATTGGATATTAATATCACAGCAGGCAGGAGACAACTAGATTTATATAATGGCTATTATATTAGAATGGAGGGTGGTAACTAAGTTGATGTAATGGATATTAAAAGTTCTGAAATAGAAAGGGTGTTATCCAAAATTTAAACAGAGATATGCCCCAATCATTGAAGTAAATGAAATAAGGAATTTAAATAAAGATGGGAATTAATGATTAAGTAGTCTGATGAAATCTGTAATCTAATGATGGCTTTTAAGCGAACAGAAAAGAGGGCGGGGGAAGAAGGAATGGGGGATGAGAACGTGTTCCTTGCATATAACTAAATACTTAATTAATCCTAATTTATGTCAATTAAATAGTAGTTAAGAAACCATGGAGAACAATCTCTCTTCTTCATCTTTCGGTTGTATTTCATTTATCAATTAAAAAAAAAAACTTATTTTATGCAGAATTTCTTTCCTTGTAAAAATACCTTTTACTAGACACACTCCTTTGGTGATCTCACAGTGGGCTTATGAGATCAAATACGGTAAATGAAATAAGTGTATAATATATTTTCCTCAATTCTGTATATTGAGTCTACCTCGCCACTTACTTTATATATCTTTTAAAAGAAATTAAAACATTGAAAAATTTCATGTTGAGGATGTTATTTCTGTTTTCTTATTAAGCTTAACCATCATATTTTGAAGATATTTCGGAGTAGGTTCGTAGTAAATATGACCTACTATCATAATTAGTTGTTCAACTTGGGATACAAGTGAAGAATTTGCTTAGACTATCTCAAAGATTATCTCCTGACCCAAATAGCCCTCCTTCTTACTTCAAAACATCGTTTTGCGGAACCTGCTGGAATTAGTTTTTGGAAATAGATAAGTGAAACCTACATTCACGTGTATAAACTACCTGAAATATGCGGGAGCTAGTTTGGAGATATATTTGGGAAAGAAAACATACCATTCAGCCAACAAATAAGATTTTGTTGTGAAGTAAGCCAAATGATGCTGATTACGATTGTCCGCCGTCAGGCAAGGGTATTCCTGGGAGTTGGCTTCTGGCTAGTCTCTTATATACTGTAACGCAAGGTGGCTGTGTTCTCTGGACGCTATAATAATCTCGTATTATGCAAGGAATTGGTGCCTGGAATATTGTACTAGATATTGGAATGATTTTGTGACAAGATATATAGCTGTGATATATTTTCTCTATGAATTTAAGGATGTTTCAAAGGTATTTATATGAAATATTGTCACTCTAATGTTGTGATATATTTGTGCGTTTCTCTAGATGTATAAAAAATTGTTGCAGTTGACATACTGTTTGATCATTTGCTCAAAATCCAGTTGAAAATTGGAAGTCTGGGTTAATAAGATGCTTGCTTACATAACACCATTTTGGATATCAAAAAAGGATTTTGAAGATCTTTGTATGCTGTTATTTTGACTATATACAAAAGGATATTTTGACTTCATTTCATTCCTGGTAATACGAAACGTAACATGCAACATATTCTGAGTCATCACTGATTTTGTTTTATAGGTGGTCTGTCCCTGGCCATCGAAGGTCCATCAAAGACCGAGATTAAATGCCTGGATAACGGAAATGGCACTTGCACAGTATCCTACATACCCACAGCTCCCGGAGAGTATAACATCACCTGTAAATTCGCAGATCAACATATTTCTGGTTCGCCTTTCACCGCCAAAATCACTCGTAAGTAATAAAAAACTACTGTTGTCAGATTAGTGACAGAATTTGAAGGCCTAGATTGAAATCCAGTATCAGTTACCAGAGTTTGAAACACATTGGAAAGTTCATGTTGATTTTTTAATTACTTTCTATTTTTTTATTCAAAACTGTAAAATAGATATCTCCATATCAGAAGATAAAAGTATAATTATTTTCCAAAGATTTGATTTGAAATTAGATTAGTGCATCAATGAAGCAGAATATGCTTACTCTACAGGAACGCCTGGTCTTAATCTCCGTGTACTTGTATAAGGGTCTCCATGTAAGTCTTTAATTTGTTGATATTTTGTTTTATCAGCTTTGAGTCGGACACTTTAGTCACACACTTTACATGTCTATCTTCTGTTATTTCAGCTTCCACTGAGGTGAGGAAGAGAGCCCAGATTGGTCGTAGTACAGAAGTATCTCTCAAAGTCACAGAATCTGACATCGGCAGTCTGATGGCAACCATCAGAACGCCGTCTGGCAGTGAAGAACCTTGCCTGCTCAAACGATTAGCCAATGGCCATTTAGGTAAATATCATTTACCTTGTGGTCACTTCCAGCCAGCCATGTCAGAAATAGGCCAACTCTTTAGTGTGTCCATAATCATGGTCACATTTGTTGAAAGAGGTCTCATAAAGAAAAACAATGCATTGTGGGAAGAAGATTGTTGAAAAGAAAAGCATCTTAAGAATGAATTTAGTTACAGATACAGTCCATGTATATGGGGAACATATTGCTCTTCAGTGATGCTGGGTGTTAAATGAGTGGCAACCCAGAAATTTGGAAAAAACAAATAAGGAGTTGATATATTGAAATATAGACATTTGGCTTCAAAACTAAGAAATTTAACCAAAGGAGTATCTCTTCTTTTTATGCAAAAACTTAACTTTCAAACCAAAATGTAATATTCAAAATTCAAATTTGTTCTTGCATCTATTGTACAAGATTGATTAAAACTCGTTGTTTTTCCCCATTCAGGAATCTCTTTTACTCCACATGAAGTCGGAGAGCATTTAGTCAATGTATTTAGAAATGGAACACACATCACAGGCAGTCCCTTCAAAATCTTCGTGGGTGAGAGCGAGCTCGGAAACGCCAGTAAGGTCCGTTGCAGTGGACCTGGCCTACAGACTGGAATGGCCAATGAAATCAACGAATTCACTTTGGATACTACGGATGCAGGTGAGTCGTAAAACTTGTTAGGTCAGGTGTGACAGTTATAATTTTACTTTATCTTATACTCTAGTCTGTACTGTCTTCATCATTATACAAAGGCTGTGACATGTGCCATTATACAGAGGCTGTGACATGTGCCATTATACAGAGGCTGTGACATGTGCCATTATACAGAGGCTGTGACATGTGCCATTATACAGAGGCTGTGACATGTGCCATTATACAGAGGCTGTGACATGTGCCATTATACAGAGGCTGTGACATGTGCCATTATACAGAGGCTGTGACATGTGCCATTATACAGAGACTGTGATATGTGTCATTATACAGAGGCTGTGACATGTGCCATTACACAGAGGCTGTGACATGTGCCATTATACAGAGGCTGTGACATGTGCCATTATACAGAGGCTGTGACATGTGCCATTATACAGAGGCTGTGACATGTGCCATTACACAGAGGCTGTGACATGTGCCATTACACAGAGGCTGTGACATGTGCCATTACACAGAGGCTGTGACATGTGCCATTACACAGAGGCTGTGACATGTGCCATTACACAGAGGCTGTGACATGTGCCATTACACAGAGGCTGTGACATGTGCCATTATACAGAGGCTGTGACATGTGCCATTATACAGAGGCTGTGACATGTGCCATTATACAGAGGCTGTGACATGTAGTGTTTCGTATGTCTGCTGTATCCCAGATCAATGTTATGGCTCTATGAACTTGAACTCTTCAGTGATTTTCATAAAATTTATATGTACAAAGGTCAAATGTAACAAAACCTCATATTAGTTCATGTTTCAGGGTTCTAAGGTCAAGGTCACTGTTACTATTTATAGAAATTTGTGAAGCAACAATGATTTATATATGAATTGGGATTTCCATGTCTTCATACAAATTTTTGAAGATTGGTATAGAAGAAAATAATGTATTCATTGTTTTCTGTTGCTAGGTTACAGTATTAATTTCCATTGTACTTTCTGTTGCTAGGTTACGGTGGACTGAGTCTGTCGATTGAAGGCCCTAGCAAGGCTGATATTGAATGCCTGGACAATGAAGACGGAACTTGCCGTGTGACCTACAAACCGACAGAGCCAGGAAACTATGTCATTAACATCAAATTTGCTGATGAACAAGTACCAGGTCTGTTCAGATTCAATATTAAAATAGTGTTGATGTTTATTACTTTATTAGAAGATATAAGATTGAAATTCAGTATACCGTGTTTATCCTCAAGTAAGCCTACTACCCTAGTGTAAAAGTTTAGTACCATGTTTATCCTCAAATAAGCCCCCTCCCCTAGTGTAAAAGTTTATTACCATGTTTATCCTCAAATAAGCCCCCTCCCCTAGTGTAAAAGTTTATTACCATGTTTATCCTCAAATAAGCCCCCTCCTCTAAAGTAAAAGTTAAATATTAAAGTTTAGGGGTGATTTATTTGAACAAATTTGGATTCTGCAAAAATGAGGGGGGGGGGGGGGGGGGGGGCGTGCTTATTTGCAGTTAATACAGTATATATTTGAGGAATTTATGTCTATTGAATAATTTTTTTCCAATTACAACACATTTCATCTGTCAATATAAGTAAGGATTAGAGTATGTTTAAATTGGCGCTGAGTTTACAAACAATCCCGAGCCCTTAAGTGTTACCGCATGTTAGAATGTTCTCCTGAACTCTTTCCAACATTCATTCTTAATCCAAACAGTTTGCTTTCCACATGGCTTGAAATAGAAGAATTGTTTGCAGATTTTTACGATTCATAAATTACAGAATATTGTGTTGATATATCAGAGTAATGTCTGGTGTTTGTTAGTGGGAGATAAAATGGCTATAACATATCACTGTAGGTCAATTTAAGTGTTGGGAAGGTTACAGAAGAATTCTCCCTGGTGGTGTTAATATTCATAACTTATTGGAGATGATTTTTAAATATCAAGACAATTTTGGTTTAGTGTAGATCAAATCATGAAAATAAATTTCAGTAAAAAAGAAAATAATGTAATTTAATGTCATCATTTCCTCTATAAAATGTGGGTACTGGATGGAAGTTACAGCCGAAAAAATCTTAATCAATGTCATAGCTTCAGCCTCTTTTAATGGTAAAATTAGATTAATTTTTTTTATCAAAATGGCAGCGATACCAATTTTGACAGAAGCCAACATGATAGATAAAATAGCAGCACACAGGTCATCTGCTGAGTTATTTGTCAGATTTTAATGTCGATACATGATTAGGGATTTTAAAAGTTGGAAGTGTCAGACTTAACTAGTGTCATCTAGCCCAATGAAAAAAATAATTCAATTTTTTTTTCTTCAAAATATATTTCTGGTTTTTATGTCTGGAATGTGTACAGTGGCACTCAAGCTAGTGGAATGAAAACTGTGATGAAAAGGGGTTTGTCCTTTATAGAAAGTTGGACTTTTATATAGAGGTTCATATGTAATGAATTATGTGAAAACAAAAACAGGTGGCCTTATAGAAAGGTTGTGGTGTATATAGATAGTCTTTATAGAAAGGTTTTGGTGTATAGAGATGGTCTTTATAGAAAGGTTGTGGTGTATAGAGATGGTCTTTATAGAAAGGTTGTGGTGTATAGAGATGGTCTTTATAGACATGTTTTGGTGTATAGAGATGGTCTTTATAGAAAGGTTGTGGTGTATATAGGTAGTCTTTATAGAAAGGTTTTGGTGTATATAGATAGTCTTTATAGACAGGTTTTGGTATGTGATGGTCTTTATAGACAGGTTTTGGTGTATATAGATAGTCTTTATAGAAAGGTTGTGGTATATAGAGATGGTCTTTATAGACAGGTTGAGGTGTATAGAGATGGTCTTTATAGACAGGTTTTGGTATGTGATGGTCTTTATAGACAAGTTTTGGTGAAGGGTTGTAAGATAAGAATCTTTGACCAGAGTCAAGAGGGGGTGATCTGGAAGTAGTCATTCATATCCTTATGTCATAGAATCACACCAGGTGGCGCTTATCTAAAAATGTAGTTCAGGAGTTGATTTATTCTGACATTTGATTGGTTGATGTGCTATATATTTTTTTTTTGGTGGGGGAGGGGGGGAATCTTAAGCGCACAGTCAATGGAACATGTTACACATACATGCCATATTTTTGGGAGACCAATAAGGGAGATTGATGATTATTTTAAGGGAATTTTGCCTAAAATAAGGGAGATTTGTGCGCGACATAAATATCGACATTTTTACTCAATTTTTTAGCAATTAACTAGTTTTGAAAGTGCTAAAGAATATTTGTATTTATTTTAGATATTAATCATATTGTATATGCAAACAACAAAAAGTTGTATAAGGTAAAAAATGCAATAAGTATACATTCAGATTCTGATTATATGAATTTTTTTCCGATTTTTTTTATGTAACACAAAAAGTTTCACAGCTTTATGCACATTGCATAACAGCATTTGAAAAGGGTATATTATAATTACATGTAGCTAAAGATTAAGACAAGCAAGTTATTCATTTATCAGTTTGGATTTTCTTAAAATTAGAAAGCTTGATCCACTCCGAGGGAACACATCAGTTGTAAAAATCACCAAGAAATGTCCTGTGGGATACCTTATGTTGGACCATTTAGATATAAAAATATTCCAAGTGTGCAAGTGTATACATGAAATTATGAGAACGGAAGATGTTAATGTTAGGAGACTGCAGTAAATCTTATCACGATCATTCTAGATTTTGTATATTGTCTCTGTCATGGACTGTACAGTCATTGTAAACACCATGATTGACCACTTTGTAACGACCAACAGATGTGCTAATTTTGATAGTTTTCTAAAAGAAATTATCGGATTTCATCTTGCTATCACTGATCAACGATACACATGGTAAATGAAAAACACGTGTGATTTTGCGTCTGACCAGACTCTGTATCAATTACCATCATCAAAGTATGGTCCTAAAAGAAAACAAACCATAATTCAAGTCTGTTAGCTAAGGGGGTTAAAATTGTTTGTAAGCGACTTGCCTTTATTTCATGGTGATAGATATTCTAGCGTAAACATAACACTAGCCAGAGCTTCGTGTGAAAGCCATGTCCAACAGGCGCCATTTTGATTGAGTGATCACGTGAACAGATGGATCACGTGATTGCTAAATTAAGCCAAATCTCGCGAGAAAAACACTGTATTGTAAACAAAAATGGCGTCGGCAAAAATACCGGAGGGAATTACAAAATACGGGAATTTTGGCTCTCCTGCCGGGAGGAAATAAATGACTTGAAAATAAGTGAGATTTTGTCTCACGCCGGGAGGTATGGCATGTATGATCATGTATATTTTGTTTATTAATTCAGTGGGATGAAAAATAGTAATAAACATAATCTGCATTGTAGTATTGACCTAGATCTGGACTAATACATTAATTGTATGATCGTCCTAAATTTCTAGTTCATTTCAAACAGGGAGGCGTGGCAGAATTTATCATCCACTCAATCAGAATATTTCTGTTTCTTGTTCCAAATGTCTGTAAGACATGATATGTTTTGAGTTGCTTCCAGTAAAATGTTTTCCTCTTTAATTACGGGCAGATCTTTTACCAGTAAAATGGTACATTGCGGTAATATGGAGAGAATTAAGTGGTTTATGCTAAGTTTTGTAAGTCGTTGAAATGTTATGTAACATACTGTAGGGGATAGTCATAAAATGTTATGGGTGATCAAGTTGATATAACACATGTGGGAGCCCCACCTCTGTAGGCTTTGGTTAGTGAATCAGGATTTTTTCTGAAATATTTGAATTCATATAACTGTACTTTTCCTTGGTCCAACTGCCTATTCATCTGTCAGTCCAACTGTTTGTCCATTTGTTTGTCCATCTGTTTGTCCACCTGTCTGTCCATTTGTTGGTCCACCTGTCTCTCCATCTGTTTGTCCACTTGTCTGTCCATCTGTTTGTCCATCTGTCAGTCCATCTGTTTGTCCACCCATCCTTATGCTATATCAGCATTGGTTGTGTTCAATTGATGCTACAAGTTTCTAAGTCATTTAACTTGACATGTAGGTACATCATCAGCATTTCTGCACCATCATATGAAAATAGGTCACTGTGACTTACAATTCCCTTTCTCTGACTTTAGATACAAATAAAGTGAGGGTTGGGCACATATTTATGTATATTTTCTCATCAGGTTTCATTGATTAGGAATTACACTCCTTTTTGAAAAAAATGGGAGAAACGGATTCTAAAATGCCACAATAATGATCAAAGTTTTGATGATTTTGTTTTAATAGGAAGTCCATACACAGTGAAGATCGGTGGAGAATCCTCGTCTAGAATTACAGAAAGGATCACGCGCCACAGAGAGGCTGCGGACATCACTCATATCGGTAGTCAGTGTGAACTCAGCCTTAAAATACCAGGTAAGTGTGGTTTGTCTCATCTGTAGGTGACTAGGTAGATCTTCATTCATTTAACAATGCTTAATATTCCACTGACTGTTGTGAACAAAACAATAGAGTATTGTTTCTATAGAATAGTCGACTAACAATGGCAAAGGTTGTTTTTTTTCAATGGTTTCACTAAAACTTAAAAGAGTTAAGTATGTATGTTTTCTCAAATAAATTTTAAAACAGACTATTATTTTCTCTATTGATCATATTTTTATACCCCCGCAACGAAGTTAGGGTGGGTATACTGGAATCAGGTTGTCTGTCCGTCTGTCCGTCCGTCTGTCTGTAGACGCATTTTGTCCGGACAACTCCTCCTAAACCGATGGGCCGATTCCAATGAAACTTCACACAGATATTAATGATCATGTGTAGATGTGCATGCCACTTTATTTTTTCTCAAAATTATGGTTGCTATGGCAACTGGTCACTATAAACAGGTTTTCTGATAAGAACCATAACTTTAAGTTTGTCCGGACAACTCCTCCTAAACTAAATGGCCAATTTCATTGAAACTTCACACAAATATAAAGGACCGTGTGTAGATGTGCATGCCACTTTCTTTTTTTTCAAAATTATGGTTGCTATGGCAACTGGTCACTATAAGCAGGTTTTCCGATAAGAACCATACCTTTAAGTTTGTCCGGACAACTCCTCCTAAACCGAAGGGCTAATTTCAATGAAACTTCACACAAATATAGAGGACCATGGGTAGATGTGCATGCCACTTTTTTTTTTTTTCAAAATTATGGTTGATATGGCAACTGGTCACTATAAACAGGTTTTCTGATAAGAACCATAACTTCATGCTTGTCCGGACAACTCCTCCTAAACTGAAGGGCCAATTTCAATGAAACTTCACACAAATATAGAGGACCATGGGTAGATGTGCATGCCACTTTCTTTTTCTCAAAATTATGGTTGTTATGGCAACTGGTCACTATATTACTGGGTTATCTTAGTTAGCCTCTAATTAACAGTTCCAATTCACCATTGACTCGGGCAGATTGCGGGGGTATTAGTGAGCCATCCTGGCGACAGTTCTAGTTCTAAATAGTTTTTATTTCACTTCATCAGAGAAGTTTAGCAACAGACTATTCATTTTTTTTTCTTCAAATTATTTATCTGTAAAAAAAATATTACCCCTTGAAAATTACAACCTTTTCATCAATTACCGTATTTCTAAATCTGTAATATAACAAAATGCCTGTAATTCAGGTGCTAGTCCTGTCTGTAGGTCAACTAATTAATTAACATGGTACAGTCATCAGCTTTTGTATTTGACTGATAGAAAAGTTAACCATTTTACTGACTCATGCATGATCTTGCTAATATTACAGGCAACAGTTGATTTTAACAAATCAGAAAGTCAAATTGGAAAAGCTGCATGTCAGCATATTTGTATGTTCATTCCATCTTAAAGAAAGAAAAGATTTCAAGAACCCTCTGGTATTTTCTGTAAATTCCACACAAAAATATTCCTGTTCATAACAAATTAAATTCACTTGGATTTGCCATTTCATCTTTCTCACTCAGCATTTCCTAAAATTCTGAATTCTAAAATTTCACAATATTCTGGTGGAAAATAGGCACTTGAGCAGGTGTTTTAAGGTCATAGACACTTAGGCAAAGCATCTGTATTGTGGGACAAACATTCTTGAAATTTTGGCAGAAATCCACACTGTCTCTTCATGTATAAAAATTTGCCCCATAAACCCTGTCTGGTGCACTTGTTTAGGAGGAAACAGTTTCTTAATGTGCAATAATCATCCATTAATTGTCAATTAAAGTGCCATTAAAGATCAATTAAAATATACTATAAATAGGCCATTAAAATTCCATGAAGTAATTATTGGTAATAGTTGTTATCCCTTGGCGGTGTATTTAATTCGGTTATGGTGTCGGCTCACCCAGTTTAATGACTCATAAGATGCGGTGTTTGAGAGTTGTTTGCAAATACATTAAACATTTATGAATGAAACTCGGATCTAATAACACAATTACTCTTGGAAAATAGTGTCCCTTGTAGAAACATCTATACATAGATTATTTGTAAGTATTTATAAGTTTTGAATTGAGAGTAAAAAAGGTTTTCATAAATGTTATCAACTTTTTCAATTTTTTGTTGTTGTTTTCGTTGTTTAACATTCCTCTTGAATCAAGTGTAGTGCTATCAGAAACTGCCAAAATATTTCAAAAATGGGGTTGGGTGGTGGCCAAGTTGTTTGGAACAGCCTATAACTTGTATCTTGGCTCACATCTTTTTCAACCCTTCTCTGTGTTAGCACAACCAGGGCGCAACATCACTGTTCTTAATGTTTAAAGAATATTTGTAAGACCGCATATCAAGTTTAATATCAGGGTTCATTGACCTTGAAGATTTATTTCTAGCCAGATTGAGTTAAAAATAGCTTCTAATGTATTTTTAACTACATTTGAAGGCATTTGGACAATTACAGGAGCAAAAGGAGTGAAGAGTTTTAAACTGATGTCGCGTTGTTATGTAAGAGGATTGGTGTATCAAAGAAAAGATTTTATCATAAATTATGTTTAATTTTGATAGTGTTGAAGACATTTGTTTGAAAAGTTTCAAGTCTGAAGAGATAAAGCTATGTTTAGCTTGGAAGACAATATCATGATTAGGATTAAATTTGTAACATATTTTAGACTGATCATTCTAAAGACATTGGTTTGAAAGTCTGTAGAGATTAACTGTTTTAAACAGGGAAGAAAATATAACCACAAAAATAATTACTAGATTATAGATTATAACATATTTTACTGACTAGTATTCCGACTACAGTAAACACACACTTCCAAATTTTATTTACTTCATCTCCAGGGTGATACCTACCAGTTGAACACCAGATTATTTTGGTTGCTATGGAAACGTTAGGCAGTAAACAGGGACACTTGTGTTTCCAACATCACCTGTCTGACTGTTTGTAGTAGTACAGACTATTAAATAAATGGTTTGTAAAATAATTGAGTTTATTGCTTGTTTGGGAAGATTTAGTCGGCAGTTGGTGGCTAGGGAGTAAGTAGGTTTTTTACTAAAACACAGCAGTGCACAGGAAATAGTCACACAATCAAACAAATTAGCATTTGGCACTCATTAAAGCAGACTTTTACACAATTATTCACCTTCCAAGCCAAACCTGACTGCTTCAAAACCTATCTGATTCACAGTCGATGTTTATTCCTGTAGACAGACATTATGATTATATATCAACCCTGTCTACTTCATAATGCAGCATTTGATCACTGTCAGTTTTACAGCTTTTATACTCAACAATCTCACATACATAATTTTTCATGATGTAATAATGATAGCAACTTTTTTTTTGTTACCAAGGCAACTGTTTCATTTTTTTTTTATAACTACCGTATTTTTTTTCTTCGTCATAGCAGTCTTTTTACATTTTTTATTTTTAAAGCCATGGTATTTGATTTCCCCCCCCCCCCACCATATCAACCATTTCACACTTTTGTAACCATGGTAACTGTTTCTTATATTGGTAACTAGTAATGGTTTCACAATTTTTTGTTACCATGACATTGTCTTGTATTTTGTTCATGGCAGTTGTCTCCCTTTTCATATATAAACATGGACACCAAATGTTTGTTATAATGAGCACAACAGTACCAAAAATTTACTATTTTATTGTAGTCCAATACTTAGCCAAAATTGGTGCCTTTAGGATATTAGAAACACATGTTTCAAAAGGTACAGTAGCAAAGCTGAAATCCCTGTTGTTGTTGTTGTCGCCCTTCCATTCATCTTCCTTCTCCTAGCCCCCATGTTGGCACCCAACAAATCTTGAAATCAATTTTCAGATGTTCTCCTCATTTTTATGTGATCTCCAAAATTTTTTGCTGAAACATTACGTTCTGTAACCCTTGTGATAAATCCTGCTTGGATTCCACCCAATACAGCTTATATATCTAAAAGATGTCTGTTTAAAGATTTTTAAAAGTTTTTTATGAGATACTTGAGTTCCAAATTTATGTTTATGCTGATTTCCAAATAAAGTTTTGGATACAATAGTACGACTGCAGAAAAAAGCCTTGTGTTTGAATGTGTTGGTTTTATTGCAAAGAAGTATTCAAATGGAGTTTCTGTTATCAGTCATGCATACCAAATTTCCTGTACAGTATATTATACAAAATGTCTCCCTCCCCACCCCAGTTGACTATGTTTTCCAGCGTTGGGTTACAATTAGAAATCAGTTTCCCCGAGAAATATGTCAGTTTCTAAAAAAAAAAAAAAAAAAAAATGAGAAACAGAATGAGCATGTGTTATTTTACCATGAAGTGTTTTTGCTAATTTATTTGCAATTCAGTTTTTATATCACTCACAGAGAAAAAAAATTGGAAAAATCGGCATGACCATATATGTATGTTAATGTTTTGTAAGTGTATGCCAGAAATATTTAACACTCTGCAACAGTTTATGTAGGAAAATTAATGGCTTAGAAATCATCCATAAACTATTAATGGAAACAGACTAACTTTGATTTTAAATTCATTTCATGCCATGCAGTTTAACTATAATTTAAATTAATCTATATTGTTGAACAATAGTTTGTATGTTTTGCATATTGATTGCTTATCTGTATGCATATTACATTTATCTTGAATTGTGAAATTATTTTTGCTTGATAAGTGTAACACATACTGATTTTATTAACAAATTTCTGTATTATCAGATTTGGATAAAACTGTAGAAAGAGTGAAAATCTATGAATGGTTGCCATGAAATCATACTTAATGAATCTTTTGTTAATGTTTGTAGGAACAAGTCCTTTTGATATGACCGCGTCGGTAACCAGTCCGACTGGTGTTACAGAACTTTGTGACATCATCAGCCTAGATGACAGCCACTATAGTATCAAATTTGTTCCTAAGGAGATGGGAGTCCACACTGTTTGTGTGAAACACAAGGATATGCATATTCCAGGTACGTTATTTTTATATCGTATGCTTGTCTTATATTATAGGGTTTTCATTTCAGAATATTTTATTGTGCAGATCTTGCTATAATGAGAATTAGGCAACAGGCATAGCCTATACAAGCCCTCTCCCTATTATAGGGTTACCCCTTTATAAGTTATCCCTATTTATCTGGGGTTATCCCCCCTTTTCAGAGTTATTCCCCTTTATTACAAGTTATTCCCACTGATCACAGTGTTATCTCCCTTTGCTCTAACAACTATAGCAATAATTTAGTACCTATTTTCCAAATTGAGCACCAATGCGAGAATAAAATGAAATTTAGCTTTTTAATAAATATTTTGCTTACAAGGTATTGGTAGTGTTTAGTGTTGATGGTGTTTTAACGGTATTTCTACTTCCTGTTACAGGTAGTCCATTCGAGTTTACAGTAGGTCCCATTGCCGGAGGAGGCTCACACAAGGTCCATGCAGCAGGACCCGGTCTGGAGAAGGGAGAAATCAACCAGCCATGTAAGTTTACATGTCCTCAAAGGGAAACTAGTTTTACTGGAGGATAATGGTATACATCACAAATCTGGGGTATTTTTACAGACCTAATTTGAAATTGGTAGCTTCTGATTTAAACACCATATTTCTTTTCCTTTTTTTTTTTTTTTTTTTGATAATCAAGTTAATGCTGAAAGTTGACATTGATTTGATTAATGTTTATCAATTTAAATTTTGGTCTCAAGTTACTCCAATTGTTGATGGGCTGTAAAGCAGTACACAACATTTATCAAATCACACTAGGTTTGTGTTTCATAACTTCTACTGAAAGGGGAAAAAATCTTACCATCATATAAACTGATCAATTTTGATCTGATCAAATTCTTTTCATTTATTCACTAGTCAATTTAGTTTTACATTTTAAGTGCAAGTCCTGATTTCTGATTCAGTCACCTGTAATGTGATTTGTAAAATCTTGACAGAGTTAGTTTTTATGACATTGCCAGTCTGTTTTATGAGGTGAACTTTCTTTGACCTTCAGGTGAGTTTAATATCTACACACGTGAGGCTGGAGCCGGAGGTTTGTCGATCGCCGTGGAAGGACCTTCTAAGTCTGAACTTGACTTTGACGACCGTAAGGACGGATCATGTGGCGTCAGTTACACTGTGACAGAACCCGGAGAGTACATGGTGTCTATCAAATTCAACGACGAACACATACCCCAGTCACCATACAGGGTCTACGTCACTCCCAGCATAGGCGACGCTCGCAAACTCTCCGTGTCAGCTCTCCAGTCAAAGGGCGCTGGAGTAAGTAAACAAAACAGATCTTTAGATGTATGAAAAATTTTGCCCGGTGAAGTATCATATGTTTTCAAAAAAAGTGAATGAAATTTTTTTTCCATTTCCATCTTGTAAGCTGAGGAAACTTTCTTCACGATGAAGAAATGGGAGAATATTAATAGAGTAACATTTCCTGGTACATACTGTATGAAATTTAATATTGAATTCTAAATTTATTTTCATGTTTTTTTTGGGGGAAAATTAATCTTATTCTAAAAATGACAGAAAGGTATATTTCATTTCTGAGCATGTATACATTGAGAGTATTAGTGTTAACCCGTTATATTCTCTGCTTCAGATCGGAAAGCCATGCTCATTTGTAATTCACTTCAATGGTGCCCAGCCAGGCAAGGTCAAGGCAATGGTTCTGACTCCCTCTGGTGCTGAGGAGGAAGGATTTATCCAGGAAATTGATGAGGGTAAGTTTGAATTCCTGACTGACAGGGAGGTTATCATTTCACTTTCGTTTGGTTTGTGCTCCCATGGAAATGTATTTATCAGGGGCTGTATCCATAGTTCTCCATTGATGCTAAAAATAGTAACATTGAAAATCTGTCTATATTAGGAGTAGGGACTCAAAATGACTTGTTCCACGAAAAAATGTGATGTTGAACAAATATCCAATGTGTGTCAACTGGTCAATTGTTAATTGTGTCTAAAGTAATGTTATATCAGAAAGAGTTGTTTCTATCTTTACATAAAGATTATATATCATTTACAAATTAATTTTGTTTTCTTTAGGCGAGTATGCAGTTAGGTTTATCCCCAGAGAAAATGGTCCCCACATGGTGTTTGTCAGCTACGACGGATGCCAGATCCCAGAAAGTCCATTCCGTATCATGATCGGAAAGGTCGATGCTGATCCAGGCATGGTCAATGTGTCGGGAGACGGACTCAGGCATGGAACAACCGGTATGTTCAATTTAAACCCAAAGCTTTACGTTTAGCTAGGTAACCATAACAACCAGTGGTGTAAACCAAACCTTATTCAGTGGTAGATTAAATTTTCTGTTGATTTAATTCAATCTCAAAATAAGATATTCTTTCTATTAGATCTAATTAATTTTTTTTTTCTTTTTTTTTTTCGCTTTTATATGATGACAGCTTGCATTAATATACACATGTGATATTAAGAGAACTTTGGAGACTTATAATATTTAGAGACATTTGGAGATGTGTGATTTTTAAAGACATTTGGAGATTCATATAGAGAATATGGTTGAACTGACTACTCTTTAGAATGAAATTAAGATTTTCATTTTTCGTATATACTGTATTGTGTGAAGTTATATTGACCTGGAAAAAGCAATACATAAAATTGTCTTCTTGAATAATAGATACATTTTCTTTCCTTCAACAGGTGAGCCAGCCAAATTCTTCGTGAACACATGTAATGCTGGAAGCGGAGCTTTGGCCGTGACAGTTGAAGGACCTTCCAAGGTCAAACTGGAATGTAAGGAAACAGAAGAAGGCTATGAGTTCACATACAAGCCCACCTCTCCCGGAGATTATCTCATCTCCATCCGATACGCTGGCTCCTACGTCGCTGGAAGTCCATTCAAGGCCAACATCACAGGTCAGTATGAAATGTTAGACCCATGAAGAATAAATTTCCATCCTTATGCCAAATTTGGTTCAAGAACTCCCTGAAGCAACACATTTAAAAAAAAGTTTTTTCATTAGGTATAAGGTGACTTCTTTTTTATTCCGATGCCTTCGTTTCTATGTGTATCTTTTCATATTGACTTCACAATTCTGTCTTTGTGCTATCTAGAGAAAATATAGTAACTTAAAACATTAATATAATTTTTAGCAATGTTATATGAACAGAAGGAAAGATTTTTTTTTAAACTAAAATTTTCGGTGTTTTTAGGACAAGGAAAGGCGTCTGCAATGCAGGAGTTGTCAACATGCCTCGTGGAGACCGTCACCAAGACTAGCGTTATGAGTAGATTCACAAACCTACCCAAGTTCCAGTCAGAGGCTGCCAATGTTACATGTGAGGGTAATGGAATGAAGAAGGCTTTCCGCGGCAAACAGTCAACTTTCACTGTCGACACAACCATGGCTGGTATGTATTTTTAATGTCGGGGCATTCATGGATAAAATCTTCAAGATACTTTGTCTTTTAATTTCCACCTTCATGTCCTTTAAAGAAAATGGAAATCATTTCAGATCTGATTTGAACGTTTCACCACTTTGAAAACTTTAATAATGAGGTCAGCCATGCAGGCCCTCTGGGCCTTTTGTGTAATATTCTGTCTCCTACATTTTCTGTCCCGTTACTTTTGTTACTTAAACGTTTTATTCTGTTGTAGGTAACAACATTTTGTACGTGGGCATGTGTGGACCTAAGGGGCCTTGCGAGGAACTGTGTGTAAAACATCAGGGAGGCGGAATCTACAAAATCAACTACATCGTCAAGGAGATGGGAGAATATATGTTAGCTGTCAAGTGGGGACAGGACCACATCCCCGGCAGTCCTTTCTGTGTCAAGGTCAATTAGTGACAAGGTCATCTAGAAGGACATCGTTAAAATTAATTTTTGCTTATGACATTGAAAATATCTGTCAAAGTATAAAGACATTTGCTTATAACATTACAAAAAAAAAATGTTAATTTGCTTTGGAAAAAAATGAAGTCATAAATTGTATGTATGGTAAATACAAAAGTGCTGATATGATGAGCAGACAGCATTTTTATCGAGAAATGTTGGAATGGATTTGCAGTGGTATGTGTGAAAATGATATTGATGCTTTATCATTGCTGAAAGACCTGCGTAAAAAAAACCATGGAATTTTTTTTTGTATTTAAATTCCTTGTAGATGTATATCTATCTCCAGCCTCTAAATGTGATGTTTTGACTCGCATACATTAAACTGTTGTAGAATTTTGAAGTGCAATAATATATGCTTTCTGCGATGTATGGACTTAACATCTGATCGTAAAAAGAAAAAACGTTTTTCTAAATACAGAATTCTTACTGAGAAATAAGATTTGAATATATATGAATTATCGGTGTGGAGAAAAGGTTTATAAATGTGGATGTTAACATTTTCGTCATCAGAGACAATTTGAACCTGTTCCTCCCCATGGGGACCACATGAACTGGTCCAGGTTACAATAAGGAATAGTCCACTTTAGGAGTGAAGGGAGAACAGGTTAATTTTTGATGTTCAAATCAGGCCTTCTTGAACAAATAACAGAGGCTGACATTCGGTGTCATAGGACATTGTTAAACCATGTCGTGCAGCGTCGTACTGAGGGGTCAGTACTTTGGAGAACCATTAAGGTGCGGCACACCTCTTGCCATAGGACAATTTCTTTGTATAATCGCATCATTAGTTGATATTTGTTGTTTATGCTAGAAGTAACCAATTTAAGTAAATGTAGACTGTTTTTTAAAAGATTTTTTTATTGTAAAGTATAAAATTATGTTCTTTTTGTCTTTTACATTTACAAATGGTGCTTTGTTTATTTTGTGAAGAATTCTGACTTTCTTCCTTTCATGAGAAATTAGAGTGTTAAATATATTACAAATTAGTTGAATGATCAGTCAGAAATGTCCAAAAAGAAATATGATCAGAAAATTCTGCACACTGGCTGATCAGTGTCATGAGAACATTTGTAAATTAGAAACTCGAACACGTTTTGCACATCTCCTGTAGTTTTGAAGGGTACACATCTCTATACATAAATATAATGTCCATTTCAGACATTTTTTTTATTTTTATTTGTAACATATTCTTGTTTTTGAGAGCTAATACTGATGTATAGCTATCCTAACTTTAATCTCGTGTTTGCTGAGCTATGTTATAGACCTTCACAGAAGGATTATATTATTATTAATAAATTATATTATTTACGAAAGATTGATGAACTACGAAATAAAGATTTGACTTGGCTTATTGAAGTGGACTTTTTTGCTTAATATATATATATTACAACTATGCACAAACTGTTTTCG
The DNA here is from genome assembly GCF_902652985.1 of Pecten maximus. NCBI lineage: Eukaryota > Metazoa > Mollusca > Bivalvia > Pectinida > Pectinidae > Pecten > Pecten maximus. The sequence continues at coordinate 43,060,860 of NC_047021.1, forward strand.
TTAGAAATAAACATGACTTGTCTACAATTTGCCAGTAACTTGTGTACATGGTTTTATGTATTTATATGTATAAAAAATCTCATTTTATATTTAGATATTTAACAGATATTTTTTTTAAGTTAATGTAATCAAAAGAGGAATGTTACAAAGTTTTGAACCCAAATTGGCCCCAAGTTACATATATGAATTATTCACTGATGAATAATTAATTGACTTTATTCATTACACCCCTGTAAGTGTAATTTAAGAACCATCCAATATTGAATGGTTTATACCATTATGAATATTTAGGGGTGTAAAGGTATCAATCCTGTGTATTTGAGTACCTATTTTGCCTATTCCTGTCCTTATTGCCCCACCCCTACCTCTATTCTGAGAGTAAATGATATAAATAATAATTAGATATATACATTTATGCCTAATTTCAGGCCTTAATATATACAAACGAGAGGAATATCTTTCATACTTTATATCATTTAGTAACTAATTGACCTAAAAGTCATGAATTTTGATGCTGTAACATAAAACTATTTTCTCATTAATATATACAATGTATCATAAAATTTCAAAGCTTAGCCCTGATAATATGGAATACTGCTTTGCTCACAGGCACTGGAGTACCGAGTGACCCCATGCATATCTTGACCTTTGACCTCTACATGGTTGTTCTGGCATTGTGTATATGTATGCTAATTTCTACAATAAAAATGATAAAAACCTGCTATAATATCTTTGTGGATATTTTATTTGGAAATTAGTAACAAAAATACATATTCATGAAGCCTCTTTATAATTTGCATACCTTGGATCACCTTACCATGATTTACATATAAGGTACAAAATCATCTTATTTGAATATTCAAATGATAATATATTACTTTTCTATTTAAGTTGACATGATGTTTTGATTTTGAAAATAATTAATACTTGGTATCGAGTTCAAATGTTCAAAATATAATATTCAAGGTCTGATTTGTTCTGTGAATTTTTTCTGCACACAAAAAAAAATTCAAGTATTGTAAATCGTGGCAAGGTGTGTTCTGTGCCAATAACAAAATTAAATTGAACATGTACTTATTCAATTTAACAACAAATGTTAAATCCTAGTTATTGAACATTTTTATAAAAAAAGTTCAAAGTTTTGTTCAAAAGAATTTTCTTTCCTTTTATTTTAAACCCCATTTTTCTATACATTAAAAAAATGTATTGATCAGAGAAAAGTTATTTCTGAACAACAAAATTGAATACAAATATATTGATTTCTTCTGACAAAAGCACTGTCATAGCTCAAGTTTCACAATGAAGAACTCCGAATTTACCAAGAGTTACTCCCCTTCCTACACCCTTCGCATGTGTCAAACAATTCCACCCCTGTTTGAATCAAGTGCCTAAATGAACTCATCCAGAACATGAATATTTTGGACTCCCATGATCATGTAACAATTTTAGCCATAATATTTCCTTTAATGATGTTACCTGTGATTTTCCAAAATTAAAAAGGGGTTACTTTTAATAAGCATGATCGTTCCGTGATACTGGGACCACCCGGACCTGACCTTTTCAGATAAGCCTGGTGGATATATTTTCATGAAAGTTATCGACAAGGAACAATATCTTATTTATGTTGAATCCTGAAATGTATTCTAATGTTACAAATTGCAAGATGGATACAGTAGCTCCTAATGAACTGCACCACTCAGCTTTTTTCGTCTGCCTAGGAAGAACTCTTCAGTGATGCCAAGGGCTTAAAGTGATCTTAGCAGACGACCAAAAACTCGAAATAGATCAAAAGAAGAACAAAGAATTTCCGAAAAAAATAAAACATGGAATTTAAAAAGAATGTGTATTTTCTGAAGTGCTTCAATAAAACTTATTCCGAAGAATGTTGATAATAGATTCAGATCTCCAGGTTATGTAAAAAGTCTTACCATATGATTCAAGAATGGAAGATGGAAATTCAATTCAATTTATTTATTAAAATGCAATACATTAAGATACAACGATTAAAATACAAGTAAAGATTTACTACATGTTAACATTAACTACAAGTTAACATTATCTACTAGTAAACATTTACTACTAGTTAACATTTACTACAAGTTAACATTATCTACATGTAAACATTTACTACAAGTTAACATTGACTACAAGTTAACATTTACTATAAGTAAACATTTACTACTAGTTAACATTGACTACAAGTAAACATTTACTATAAGTAAACATGTACTACTAGTTAACATTGACTACTAGTAAACATTTACTACTAGTTAACATTTACTACAAGTAAACATTTACTACTAGTTAACATTTACTACAAGTAAACATTTACTACAAGTAAACATTTACTACTAGTTAACATTTACTACAAGTAAACATTTACTACTAGTTAACATTTACTACTAGTTAACATTGACTACAAGTAAACATTGACTACAAGTTAACATTGACTACTAGTTAACATTGACTACTAGTTAACATTGACTACTAGTTAACATTTACTACAAGTTAACATTTACTACTAGTTAACATTGACTACTAGTTAACATTTACTACAAGTTAACATTTACTACTAGTTAACATTGACTACAAGTAAACATTTACTATTAGTAAACATTTACTACTAGTTAACATTTACTACAAGTTAACATTTACTACTAGTTAACATTGACTACAAGTAAACATTTACTATTAGTAAACATTTACTACTAGTTAACATTTACTACAAGTAAACATTTACTACTAGTTAACATGTACTACTAGTTAACATTTACTACAAGTAAACATGTACTACAAGTTAACATGTACTACTAGTTAACATTTACTACTAGTTAACATTTACTACTAGTTAACATTTACTACTAGTTAACATTGACTACAAGTAAACAGTTACTACAAGTTAATATTTACTACTAGTTAACATGTACTACTAGTTAACATTTACTACTAGTTAACATGTACTACTAGTTAACATTTACTACAAGTAAACATTTACTACAAGTTAACATGCACTACTAGTAAACATTTACTACTAGTTAACATTTACTACAAGTAAACATTTACTACTAGTTAACATGTACTACTAGTTAACATTTACTACTAGTTAACATCTACTACTAGTTAACATTGACTACAAGTAAACAGTTACTACAAGTTAATATTTACTACTAGTTAACATGTACTACTAGTTAACATTTACTACAAGTAAACATTTACTACTAGTTAACATGTACTACTAGTTGACATTTACTACAAGTAAACATTTACTACAAGTTAACATGCACTACTAGTAAACATTTACTACTAGTTAACATTTACTACAAGTAAACATTTACTACTAGTTAACATGTACTACTAGTTAACATTTACTACAAGTAAACATTTACTACTAGTTAACATGTACAACTAGTTAACATTTACTACAAGTAAACATTTACTACTAGTTAACATTTACTACTAGTTAACATTTACTACAAGTAAACAGTTACTACAAGTTAACATTTACTACTAGTTAACATTTACTACTAGTTAACATTGACTACAAGTAAACAGTTACTACAAGTTAACATTTACTACTAGTTAACATTGACTACAAGTAAACAGTTACTACAAGTAAACATTTACTACTAGTTAACATTTACTACAAGTAAACATTTACTACTAGTTAACATTTACTACTAGTTAACATTGACTACAAGTAAACATTGACTACAAGTTAACATTGACTACTAGTTAACATTGACTACTAGTTAACATTTACTACAAGTTAACATTTACTACAAGTAAACATGTACTACTAGTTAACATTTACTACTAGTTAACATTGACTACAAGTAAACATTTACTACTAGTTAACATTTACTACTAGTTAACATTTACTACAAGTAAACATGTACTACTAGTTAACATGTACTACAAGTAAACATTTACTACAAGTTAACATTTACTACAAGTAAACATTTACTACAAGTAAACATTTGCTACTAGTTAACATTTACTACTAGTTAACATTTACTACAAGTAAACATTTACATGTAGAAAAAGGTCATTAATGAGTGACAGAAAATGTGTCCTGCAAAAAACATGGCAATTTAATTCAATTCAATTTGTTTATTAAAAAGCAATACATTAGTTTTCAATAATCAAAATACAAGTAAAGATTTACTACAAGTTAATATTTTCTACATTTAAACCTTTACTACAAGTAAACATTTGCTACTAGTTAACATTGACTACTAGTAAACATTTACTACTAGTTAACATTTACTACAAGTAAACATTTACTACAAGTAAACATTTGCTACAAGTAAACATTTACTACAAGTAAACATGTACTACAAGTAAATATTTTCTACATGTAAACATTCAATACATGTAAACATTATCTACTAGTTAAAGAGGCTTGCCCGCAGAGAGATCAGAAAAATTGGCTAATAGAAAGATTTTTTACACATGACATATTGTTGGAATTGTTGAGTTTTTCATTTTATTTTCCTTATAAAACGCTGAAAAGTGATATTAAAACCTCATTTTTAAATATTATTTATTTAATCGCAACCTGCAATAAGTCTAGTTTGATTGACACATTAAAGAAACAAGCACGTGCACAGTGTCGCACAGTGATAACTTCAAAGGCAGCGGCGATTTACAAAGAAGATTTGCCGTTATATTCCATACATTTCCCTCTCAGGTTGAGTTTTAAAACGTCTTTTAAATACATATTCTGTAATTGTTTTCAAGAAATAAAGTCGGAAAGCCTCTAATTTTGTCTCATAGAAACGTGTACTGAAGTTTATTTAGTGATCGGAGATGTGCCGTTTACCGGTCCGTCTGCGGGTAAGCCTCTTTAACATTTACTACAAGAAAACATTATTACAAGTAAACATGTACTACAAGTAAACATTATCATGTAGAAAAAAGGTCATTATTGAGTGACAGCAAAGGTGTCGTGGAAAACACTTTCGATCTAACGACCTATGCGGGCAAATATCAACGAAGATATCCAAACTACATGACATTGATAATAGTAGGATAGGTTTAGGTGCCCAGGAAGGTTAAATTATTATGCTTCATCGCCGACAGCCGCCATGCAACTTTCAGGTTATCGATAAGAACAAATGTTTCAGCATATCAAGTTCAAGTATTATTGAGTTAAAATGGCCAGTACAAGCAAGCCCCAAATGATCCAAACAGTCTGTAGTGTATCCTATAGGGACATTTCGACACTATTAAATTTTAGATTGTACAGTCCTAATAAATTTTATATAACTTTGCCCTAAGGGGTGTTGGCAAATTTGATTCTTTACGGGATATTTTGAGAGTTCTCTAGACTATACAATATATTTATTATATCCATTACCATTTCATGGACGAAAGTGCATAAAGTATTTATGTAATATCGTCCTTTAGACTCCTGTAGTACTCTAGCTGACACTATTGATATAGACCGTGATATTTCCGACCACCAAGCAACTTGTGTTGAATTGACTATAGGGACAAATATTACTAGGAATTACAAACGGACGATTTTATGTTATAATGACGCTACGCATGTGGGTTAATGTTGCATTTATAATTAAAAAGAACAAAAAACGTCATGTTTTAATATAAATTCAATATTTAATGATTTCCCGGTTAGTTCTGTTTGTTTTCTTGATCGGATTTTAATGTTAGGTGTCCAACCTCTTTATCGCGATGTTTTCGTCGTTCCTCGTGTTCTCGCGGGGTCACGTGACCGGCACGAAAGACTACATTAACATTTGGTCGGTAAATATGGCCAGAGCACCCGACCAATGTATTTTGTCGTACAAACAAATATGATACACTTATTCATCGTGCTAAGAAACCGAGAAAAAGTGCTGTACATTCTTCTATTTATTCAAGTATGGTTACATAACGGCGTTATAAACTGGTGTTAATTGAAGAAGTGCCGATTAATTGACTACTTTTTAAGTAATTTTGACGATGTTTGTCATTTTCGTAAGAATGTACAGCACTTTTCGTTGTTCTCATACAATAACCTTCACGCTCTTACCTGTCTCATAAGTATTGATTTAGGGTAGTCGGGTGCTCTAGGACGATTCATAGAGCAAGTGTTAATGTTCATTCTCCAATATTGGAACTCTTCAGTGTTTTAAATATCGAAATCGGCATATAGAAACGAAGAAACGTTAATAAACGAATGCAATGGATCGTAATTATTTACAGATGATTTCCAAAGACATAAAGTATAGTTAGAAGTTTTCGGCTGTACACATGCAAGTTTGTAAATTCGTCACTGTGATAAAACCACCGTCTTCGTCGTTGCCATGACAGCCGATCGAAGCTGCGATCACGAATGCACTGACAAAGTGAAAGTTGAAGTATTTTTCGCAACATGCCGTTTAAACTTAAAATTACATTCACACCTCATATTGATTGGGGTTGTTTAATCATACCTGATCAATTGAATTATCAGAAAACTAACAAAAACACTAAAAAACACAGAATGAAGCCTTCGTGTCAGGCAGTGCAGACACAACGCGGGATCTGTAAACAATGTGACGTCATTGGAATGTACAAGTTGCAACAATGTACAACAATGTATATTTTACATGAATACACTAATGAGCAACAAAACGGGACGCAACTTTAACCCACATGCGTAATTATCCACTTTTTAACATTGAAGACATTAAAAAGTGGTAAAGCTGCAGGTAATGATACCATAAGCCACATTATGCTTAAAAATACGGCTAATACTGTTGCCTACCCTTTGTCTTTAATCTTTCGAACCTCCTTGCAAACGGGATCTTTCCCTACTCAATGGAAACATGCACTAGTTATGTCAATCTTTAAAAAGGGTAATAAGCAAGATCCCTCAAACTAGAGCAATTGCAATACTTTGTACAATTGGTAAAGTTTTTGAAAGAATTGTAGCTAAATACTTGCACAACTATTTGTTAGATAATTCTCTTATATCAGTACCAGTCGGGTTTCCAACCAGGTCATTCTACTGTTCATCAGCTTATAGAAATATACCACAATATATGTGAAAATTTAGAAAAAAACCTACCTGTCTTGTCTTTTGTGACATTACTAAGGCATTCGACAGAGTGTGGCATAGGGGTCTGGAAGTGAAACTAAGTAGTTATGGTATATCAGGCAAATTGTTAGCCTGGTTGATTAATTATGTGTCAGATAGAAAACAACAAGTATTTTTTGGAAATAGTAAATCTTCGGTAAAATATACTAATGCTGGTGTACCTCAAGGGTCGGTCCTTGGTCCACTCTTATTTATTATTTATATTAATGATTTTGTTTGTTTATGTTTTACGGCCCATCGACAACTAGGGTCATTTAGGGCCAAACAATATACTAACATGTTTTATTTTTAAAGTTAAAATCAGATAAAATTTGTCATTTATAAAAGCATCCGTATTGTATATTTAGATCATTATGATAAAAAGTTGGTTAAAAATGGTAAAATATGTATATGTACGAATAGATTATAATAGAACGTCAAAGACAGTAACGTAAAAGACATCAAAGTATATATAATAGATCGATTTCTTTCAAGTAGCTAAATATTGTTTTCGAAGCCACGGAACTGAAAGGGGTTTTCATATCCGGGACTCGAAAGTATTTATCACGAATGTGCTTGAAATCGGAACATTCTATTAAAAAATGCTCCACTGTGAATTGAGCATCACATGCATAACACACCGGTGGATCCTCTCGTTTCAAAAGGAACGAATGAGTAGGATATGTGTGTCCGGTACGGAGCCGAGAGAGGACTATTTCCTCTCTACGATCCTTCCTACTTGGTGTTGATGTTTTAAGTTTTGGTTGTACTTTAAAAAAAGTTTGTTGCTAATGTCTCGAGAGACCAGCGTTGCTGCCATTTACTCTGAATGACAGAACTAATTACAGGTTTGAAATCTGTATATGGTATTTTGATATTTGTTTGTTGCAGATTTAGAGCATGTTTTGCTTGGCGGTCAACAAATTCGTTGCCTTTAATTCCGACATGGCTCGGAATCCAAAGTAATGTTATTTTGCATTTTTTTAAGATACGAGATATTCGTAAAACAAGGTTTTGTATGAGTATATTCTTTGGATCTCGTAATTGTAAATTCTGAAGGACAGATAGAGAGTCGGAACAAATGATTGCCTTTCTAATGCGTTGTTCTTCGATATGGTCGAGGGCCAAATCGATGGCACATGCTTCTGCAGAGAAAATAGAGGCACCATCTGGTAAGCGGATTGAAGAGCAATGGTGATCGGAGTAGCATGCTGCGGAGACCTTTTCTCCATCTTTTGAGCCATCAGTGTAGATCTGAACGTGATCGGGAAAATCTTTAATGCATTCCCGAAAGGAGGATTTGTGTTCTTCGGGTAATGCACTCGATTTTGCCCTCTCATATAGAGTAAGGTTAATATCCGGTCTTTCGACAAGCCATGGCGGTACATCCGATACGGTGTATTCGCCTATGTTGTCTAAGCTTATGTTAAGTTCATGAAGAAAATTCGAAATTCTAATGCCAAATGTTGGTAAGAGTTTTTGGTTTTGAGTGAATATGTTTCGGTATTGCGGATTGACAACAAGATCAAAAGCCGGGTTTTTCGGGTTGGATTTCAATTGGGCGGCATATTGAAGAGCAAGTTTTTTTCCTTCGGTCATTTAAAGATGGTTCATTTGCCTCATTTGCCTCTCCTAGAACATGGCTCAGTACATGTCGAGCTAGCCTCCGCTTTTGGCCCACGCCAGCCGAAGGGTTCATGGTTGTTATTTACTACCAAACATATCATTTTTACTTATCTTATTGTATTTTCTAGCACTGTTTATATATCATGTGATTGTATTCTTTCTGTCTTGATAAACGGGCGTGCCTCGAAAATTTGACATTTTTCATTGTCCACACTGTAAGAAACTTCTTTGTCCCATATTAAAATTTCAAGTAATTCGTATCCTACAGACAAACCTTTGCAAGGATCCAGTGTTACCCGGATTATTGCCGTTTATATTGACTCATATTATATATACAAAGCTGTACCATACAGCTATTTCGTCAGTGAAAGGCCGAACGCGTGGTCATCCAGCAGAGGAAGTTATGTTTAACAACACAATACCCACACCTCACATGCTTCCATTGTTACCAATTTACATTATACACTTAACGTCGTTAAGATAGATACAGACACAGTAGACTTGGGACTGTAAACGGGGAAATTTACGCGAGGGGGAAATTTACGCTAATTACACCGAGTCCTTTTGAACGCGAAAATTCCTCCACTCGTATTATTTTGATATCAATTTGCATAATCTCGAATTACAAACGAAGATGGATCGATCGCGAAAATTACCCCAACGCGTATAGTTTACATATCGAAATCGCGAAAATAACCACGTTTACAGTAATGCATTAGCTGGAAGAATAAAAAAGAATAGGATGTTTACTAGGTACCAGATCAGAGTGCTATAGTAAATGGGAATACATTTCAATGGATTTGTCTTCATTATTCATAATTTTGCGGTTAAATATGTATAAAATTTGTTAAAGAGTTTCAGATAGCACTCACTGCCGTGTTCACGTTGGAATTGGAACCGCGTGAACAATAAAACAAGGCTCCAAAGTTGAAAATTGACAGAACTTGTGGTTTGTACGAAACCAGACGTTGGCAGACGAAGGCGAAGTGTTGCGATTGGTGGACACATATGGCTAAATCAACTTACTGTTTGAGCAGACGTCAACAGATTAATGTATCTTTAGCCCTCTCATAGGGCAAATAGGATAGCATATGTAAGGTTCTGGTCTAAATAAGAATATTCCAGCCAATATGATCGTTGATTCCGCCTCTTAGGTCCTATGGACGATTCATTGTAGATTGTCACACAAGGAAACCGACATCCTGTAATTCTAAATCCACCTATTTTGTCAGTTGAATATGAACAAAATACACGTGTATCTAAATCAGACATTTTTCATCGCTAACTATAGTTTTTATCCCATGGCAGCAACGTGGCACACTGAGTAACCAAATGCACAATTTTGACAAAAAACCATAAGATTTCAAAAGTTGGATATCTGAAGAATATTTTGATAATGACATATCGTGGGCTGAAGAAGAAGACGACGATAATGAAAATTTCAATCAATTTGACTCCGCTTTGTTTCTGTCTTTCAGGGACCTTCGGGTCAGATTACCTGGAAAGATGAAGAAAATATCAATTACAATCATAGAACAAAGATGACTCCAGGCCTTAATTGTCATCTAAATTCTGATATACGATCTACGGAAGCAGAATAAACATTACTATTTTTCTCTCGTGTCCTATATACGCTTCCATAGTCTAGAGAAGGAGATTTTTGAAATCCTAGTAAGTCTGACTCTTTGGGGCACTGCCTGTTCTCCCTCCAAGTATTGTCCAATCATATCTCTGACATATCACTGTTGGAAGAGGGTTGTCGAAATTTCAACAAATTGGACTATTTTTGGCACTGTACTTCAGGAACAAGCGGGACAGGTCACATTAATCCCAAGTTTGGGTTGTCTTTTGTCTATGGTAAGTTCCTGCAACATTTCAGAATGTTTGTACTTACTATCAGTTGCCGTTGAAGACGAAGCTGTTGATGCCCCGGAACTGTCCTGTTCGTCCGAAATAACTTGTTGTTCGTTAGATATATCCTGTTCGTTTACTCCAAAGCTATCTGTACAAACATATAATTCATAACAGGCTGATTAATCTATTATCCTTTGCAATCTTGAAATTGTTTTTTCCCTAAATCCAATTCTCCAAAGGACGTGTCACTCACCTCGCTACATTTTCCAATAAAAACAAAAACAAAAACAAAAACAAAAAAGACAAAAAACAAACAAAAACGAAAACATCCCGAAAATCGAAGACAGGTTTGTCCTCAAATTGTACCACCTCAATGAAAAACAAATCCCGTTAAAACTTTTGTGATGCACAAAATACGAAAAACAAATTTGAAGCAGCCATGGCCTAATTTTGTTTTATTTTGCTTTTTTTTTCCCATATCAATTGATTTTTTAACCTAAAATCCAATTAACAAGTTACGCATATCCCAGTTAACGTTTGATATTCTGTTACAAAATATGATTCATGGCAAAGCTGAGGAGACATAACAGTCTTTCTGCCCGAGATTGGGAGATATGTTATGCATAAAAATATATGTTATCACAAATAGATGTATAGTCCAAAGTTATTATTACTTACATACCTATACATACTATACAACAGGGAATTTCGACATAATAATGGAACTGTAATTCTAATTCAAAATCGGTAACATGATATTATATACTGACCTCCGGGAGTTTTTGCGAGAACTTTCGAGATTTTCTCGATGTTTTGCTTGATTTCCTCGGTGTTTTTCTTGATCTCCATAAGTAGTTCATTATTGACGACGTTGAGGTCACGGAAACGGGACGCACATATTGCCAGGACGACCAAAGCCAAAACTCCACATAAGTCTCTAAACAGCCACTGAATTGTGTAGATCCACTCCTAAAACAAAGCATGTATCAGTTCCTCAATCAATTGTTCATTTAAGTACTGTGTTGATATGATATGATATAATAATTAATCGTATATATATATATGATACAAACAATTTGTATAAATTCACTGCCGTAAAATTCACGATTGTCTTACATATTATCACTTACATACTATAACAAAGAATACAGACACTATAATGTAACCCTAATTCGAACTAAAAATCGGTAACAAGAAGGCAAATATGAAAAAATAGACTTGACAAAGACAAACCCCGGAAGGTGCCCGTAACACGAATCTAGTTCAAATCCTCAATATGAGAGAGAATTAGAGATTCAACGGGCACTGCTCAAGTCTGACGTCATATAACAAAAGGAAATGTTTCCAAATAAGCTCAAATAAAGACATCCCTTGGTCTTCATCAAAACTGCGTCGTTAAAGTCCTTCAATACCAAAAATGACTTAGACATGCAACAAAAGGCCCATGGGGCCAGTATCGCTCACCTGGTTGGATTAGACCAAATGTCGAAATTATGTTCATGTTCAATTCGTTTTCAAGAAATAACGAAGTCCAGACTCTCTATGGGTCTGAAAAACTTCAGGAATTGTTTTTAGAACATCCATTCATAACTTTACGACTAGTAGCAATTTAAAGGAATTAACTTTTTTTCGCGATTTAAAGGAATTATCTTTATTTCCCCTCTTAGGTCCCGCCCCTTTGGCCCCTTGGGGGTCAGAGTCACCATTTATGCAAAATCTGTTCCCCGTCCCCAAGGATGTTTCTGACCAAATTGGGTTAAAATCCATTCATTACTTTATGACTAGTAGCAATTTAAAGGAATTAACTCTATTTCCCCTATTGGGCCCCACCCATTTGGCCCCTCAGGGGTCAGTCACCATTTATGCAAAATCTGTTCCCCTTCCCCAAGGATGTTTCTGACTAAATTGAGTTCAAATTCATTCATAACTTTATGACAAGTAGCGATTTAAAGGAATTCTCTCAATTTCCCCTATTGGGCCCCGCCCCTCAGGCCCCTTTGGGGACAGTCACCATTTATGCAAAATCTGATCCCCCGTCCGCCAAGGATGATTCTGACCAAATTTGGTCAAAATCCAATAAGAACTTTTTGACTAATAGCGATTTGAAGCAAATGTTGACGGACGACGGACACTGCGCAATGACATAAGCTCACCGGACCTTCGGTCCAGGTGAGCTAAAACAACATAGGTTGCGGAAGCCATGCATGCTGGGTGCGTATATGTGTTTTTAGAGGCTGCGATATGTTCGTGTTGATTTAAAGTCTCCTTGTGATAGTCTGGAACCTTTGCCGATTTATAGTGCTACCTCACTGAACATACTGCCGAAGACACCCAGCAGGACACCTCACCCGGTCACATAATACTGACAACGGGCAAACCAGTTGTCCCACTCCCAAAATGCTGAGCACTAAGCAGTAGCAACTATCATTTTTAAAGACTCTGTTATGTCCGTGCCTGGGGACTGAATCCTGAGCCTTCCTCACGGGGGCGAACGCTCAACTAAAGGCCAAAAGTGAGGCATTGTGAGACCCCAGGGTCATGAAATTCACAATTTTGGTAAACCACCTTAAGATCCTTCCATCTATGAAGAGTATTTGATTCTACCATATCTGAGAGTAGAGAAGAAGATTTTTGAAGTTTTTGTCAATTTGACCCTTTTTGGCCCCGCCCACCAGCCCCTGGGAGTCAACTAGGGCCAACATGTACATACCATCAAACTGTCATCCCATGCTGATAATTTGATACAAGTTAGAATGAATTCCAATACAAATCCAACAAATAATAGTCAAAAATGTGATTTCCCTATATAAACTATAGTAAAGTTTACCCCCTCCCCAGGGGCAAACATGAGACCCCAGGGTCATGAAATTCAAAATTTTGGTAAAGCACCTTAAGACCCTTTCATCTATGAAGAGTGTTTGATTCCACCTTATCTGAGAGTAGAGAAGAAGATTTTTGAAGTTTTAGTCAATTTAACCCTTTTTGGCCCCGCCCCTCAGGCCCCTGGGGGGTGGGGACCATATAATTCACAATTTTGGTTCACCCTCAGCCATGGAAGCTTCCTGTAAAATTTCATTGAATTTAGTTCAGTAGTTTTTAAGAAGAAGTTGAAAATGTAAATTGTTTACGACGCACGACGGACGACGCCGGACAAAAGGCGATTGCAATAGGTCAACTGAGACTTCGTCTCAGGTGACCTAAAAAGTTGTTCAGAAAGAAAAGAAAATATAAAATCTCAAATTTAGTCGCCTCTAACGATCATGCAAGGAGGCTGCAGGTACAATTCTTACGCCCTACCTGCAGCTTCAGCTTCGTATGAAAAAAACCCTGCTAACACAGGGATATAGTGTTTCCATGGATATGCCTATCATATGTTGGATTGCCCTGCAGGTAAGGCGTAAGAATTGTACCTGCTGCCCCCATTGCATGATCGTAAGATGCGACTTAATTTGGGATCTTATCTTTTCTCTTCTTTCTGGACAACTTTCTTCTTCCTAATGTCTCCCTTGACAATGCCTCACTTTTCCTAGCCGAGACATGCCAGAGTCTTTAAAAATGGTAGTTGCTGCTCCTGCTTAGCGCTCAGCATATTAGGATTTGAACGACTGGTTCGTCCGTTGTCAGTATAATGTGACCGGGTGGGGTGTGCTGCTTGGTGTCTTCGGCAGTATGCTTCAGTGAGATAGCACTATAAATCAGCAAAAGTTCCGGCCTATCACAAGGAGACTTGACACGAACATACCGCAGCCTGCCAAAACACACATACGCACTCGCCACACGCATGCATGTCGCACGCACGGGAGGCCGTCCTTAAATGACCTTAGCCGTTAATAGGACGTTAAACAAAATAAACCAAACCAAACCAAAATCATATGTTGGAAACTCTGGTACCAAACATAAAAGATATTATCGATCAGAAATAAGAATTTTTCACAAATTCATCTTCGATATATTTGCACACGTCGTATACACAACGAAATCCGTTTCCATAAAATTCACAACTATGTACTTAAAACGCAGTTTGTAATAGATAAAGCCACATACTCACGAAGAAATATATCAATGTTTACATTTTGAGCTTTTTACAGTTTTTGGACTTGATACATACCTAACAGATTATCGTGAACCAGAAACTGAAAGAAAATGTGTATTTATGAAAGTATATGGGGAATTCCCAAAAATAATAACTGTGGCTGCCGGACAAAGTTTCTCTGAAAATTAGTCCCACAATGCAACGGCGGGTTTTACAGTACATATAAAATGGCTGAACGCCGCAAGCGTGGAACTGCGAAAATGCAGACAGATTCTGCCAAAAGAAAAGACACAAAAGTGTGAGGACTCGGCAAAACCGGAGTGTTTCCTTAGGAAAGGAAATGATTCGCTGGAACAATATGTTTAAATGAAACATTATAAGGCAAAGTTCACATATGCTCGATATGTAAACAACGGCCATGTGAATAGTTTATGTGCAGTGCACGTTGTTATAGCCTCGTTCTCGGCTCAGTGACAAAATCTCGCTATAAATATAAATGCGGCGAGTTATTTTTATACACTGATGTCTCAAGGACTCCCCCGGTCAAGCGTCCAGGCCAGGTGGTCATTTTAATGTTGGGAGAGCGTGAATGAGCATCTTGGATTGCTATTAATACACGTGTGCAACTAGAATTTTAGGTTGTTCGGAAGTATTTGTTTGTTTGTTTGTTTGTTTATGTTTTACGGCCCAACGACAACTAGGGTCATTTAGGGCCAAACAATATACTAACATGTTTTATTTTTAAAGTTAAAATCAGATAAAATTTGTCATTTTTAAAAGCATCCGTATTGTATATTTAGATCATTATGATAAAAAAGTTGGTTAAAAATGGTAAAATATATATATGTAGGAATAGATTATGTGAACTTTGTTATATAAATAGAACGTCAAAGACAGTAACGTAAAAGACATCAAAGTCTATAAAATAGATCGATTTCTTTCAAGTAGCTAAATATTGTTTTCGAATCCACGGAACTGAAAAGGGTTTTCATATCCGGGACTCGAAAGTATTTATCACGAATGTGCTTGAAATCGGAACATTCTATTAAAAAATGCTCCACTGTGAATTGAGCATCACATGCATAACACACCGGTGGATCCTCTCGTTTCAAAAGGAACGAATGAGTAGGATATGTGTGCCCGGTACGGAGCCGAGAGAGGACTATTTCCTCTCTACGATCCTTCCGACTTGGTTTTGATGTTTTAAGTTTTGGTTGTACTTTAAAAAGTTTGTTGCTCGTCTCGAGAGACCAGCGTTGCTGCCATTTAGTCTGAATGGCAGAACTAATTAGAGGTTTGAAATCTGTATATGGTATTTTAATATTTGTTTGTTGCAGATTTAGAGCAAGTTTTGCTTGGCGGTCAACAAGTTCGTTGCCTTTAATTCCGACATGGCTCGGAATCCAAAGTAATGTTATTTTGCATTTTTTTTAAGATACGAGATATTCGTAAAAGAAGGTTTTGTATAAGTATGTTCTTTGGATCTCGTGATTGTAAATTCTGAAGGTCTTGAAAGGACCTCTTACGGAACCAATGGAATTTTCCATGAACCAATTTGACCAAAACCAGGTGATATTTGCCGCAACCCTAGAGACAACCAAAATATATATGTTAACACAAATCCAGACGTGTAGGCCAGGGTTCGCATTTTTTATCTCCCCCCACCCCCTCATTCAAAACCGTGTCGTACACTGAAAATATTCTCAAAATTTTGAGTCACATTTGCAGCTTTTTCGATATGTACACCAAAAATATTTTCTTAAAATTAAAAACTGGTATATTATGTTGAGTAATGATGAACAAAATTTAAAAAAAAAATCAGGTACCGGTAAAGTTGTTCTCTAAACGACAATTAACACTTGAACAAAGAACCAAAGTAATTAATTTTTAAATCGGTTTGTTTAGTCATCCGTTTCAGGTCTCTGGTATGTCTTGGCCAGGAGACAGAACCCAAAGCCTCCCTCACAGTGACGAACGCTCAACTAAATGCCAAAAGTGACGCATTGTCAAGGGAGACATTAGGAAGAAGAAAGTTCTTAAGAAAGAAGAGAAAATATAAGATCCCAAATTCAGTCGCCTCTTACGGTCATGCAATGGGGGCAGCAGTTACAATTCTTACGGCCTACCTGCAGGGTAGCTTTTTTAAAGCATTCATGGAAGCGTTTCCGGTTCTTGTACACCAACAAATATTTTGTAATTATTAAGCAAATTTTGATAGGGTACATTTCCAAAAAAAAACTCCATTGACTAAAACGATTATGTGCATTAAACACAAAATCAAAGTTATTAATTTGAAAATTTGTTCATATGTAATTGACAGCATGGGACTATGGAGGGTTAAAAGGGACATAATTATATGTTTAACTTTTCTTGTTTGATTATTGTTCCTTTATCTTTTATTTTTTCATTTCTTTATTTTTACATAGTGATAAGTGTTGATATTTAATTTCTTTTATTCAGCGGTAGATAGTTTGTGTTTCTTTGTTTTATATTCCTATTGCTGCAGACTGATGCTATAAACTAAGTAAAATTGAGTTTAACAATTTTAGATATTGGTCGGCTATTTATATTTTGTGACCAAAAACTTTGATTTAATATGTCATTTTTCAGTTTCTGCTTGATAGTTTTATGGTTTTCAAATTAAGTGGTTTAATATCGCATTTTCCTCTTTTCCTATTTGGTTATTTAAGTATATTTTGTTTCACAACAACAATGTAAGTGTTTCAGAATTATGTCCCAAAAAACCCTTGATGCATTTTTTCAAACTATTCTAACACCAGGGGGCAGTAAAATCTAAACATAATATATAATGAAGTGTCAACGCGTGGTTCACGAGGGCAGCTTACCGTTTACCTTGTTACAGGTGGTCAGTTCCCTACTTCCTATACCGGGGTTAACCGTGGGTAGGGGGGTTCCAGCGACGTATGCACCGTTTTACCGGGATGTCTTGCTAGATAAGCTTTTCTGTTTACGAATTTACCTCGTGGTGTAGATTGCGTTGTCTAATTTCTAGTCTCTTCTTTCTAAGTGCGCACGTGAGCCGCTCGCGCACGCTGACCCGTGTCACCGGCGCGCTTGAGTCCGTTTTCACTACATTCCCCCCCCCGTTTTCTTTTTGGGAAAGTCCATAGCCATCTCCGAACGGGCACTAACCCTCACACCGGCATGGCCTAATCAAGATGGGGGCCCTGCTACCGGTCCACACTCAAGCTTAACAGAAGAAGGTCCGGGCGTTCTCCTCTGTGGCTCCAAGGACCTCTCTGACGGTAATGCCTCCCCGTATCTCTGCCACTTTCCTGGCTGTGATATCAATTAAGTGGGGGGCACTGCACGAACTTTCCGCACTTACCGGAAAGTAAGGGGCATCTGTCTCTAAAAGGAGCCGATCTAGGGGAATTGACTTGATAGCCTTTCTCTGGGCATCATTGAAGTGAAACACCAGGCCCGACACACTAAAGTAGGTGTTTGGATAGACTTCCAACCAACTTTCCACTACTCTCGCTGTACCGGAGAAACAGTGGAGTTGAATCTTCTGGCGTGATGATACTCCCTGCAATTGCAGGATATCCAGGCAGCGCATGAAGGCCTCCACTCCTGCAGCATCCCTCTTCATTCCCCTGATGTGCAGCACCAGTACCATGCCTGGACACAGATAGGACAGGAGATCCTTGAGTAGCTGCTCCTGAGGATACCAAGAATCAGGCCGACAGGTGTGATCGAGACCGACCTCACCGAGTCCAGCCACTCCAGGTACCACCAGCAAGTCCACCAGGCGTTGTTTGTCAACCTTGGAAATGCAGTGCTTAGGATGGACTCCAATCACCGCCTTAAAGCCTTCCTCCACTAATCGAGATATTTCGTCGACTGATGGGTAGGTTTCGGGGTCGCAGTATACCGCGACACCTCCCGAGACTTCTAGCTGGTACTCCCCTGGTGTTGTTGGCACCGCTGCTAGTACATCATGCACTGACGCATCATGGTGAAGCTTCAGGTACCTTCGTATCCTATCCAGATGGAAATGGCTATCGAAAGCGCTCATCACCGGTTTGGACTCCTCCATTCGCTTGGACTCTGGTACTGATATGTCCTCCAACGAATCCCCAGCAGGATTCTGATGCTCTAACCCCGGGTCCTCTGCCGATCTACCGGTGGATACCCGAAGTCCTGATGACGTCTCCATGGCCTCTATCGGATCCTTCACGTCGACACCAGCCGTATCCTGGACCTCAGCTTCCGGCTCCACAAGAACCTGTTCAGAGGTAAAGGTGAACCTTTCCCTAAGCTCGTTCATCGTCCCCCTAGCTATCTGATTGGCAATAGCTTTCAGGCACCTCCAATGCAGGAGTGCAGCGGGAGAGTTTATTGGGGACAAGCTGAAATCCTGTGGAACTTCCCAGCCTTGCTCCTCACACAGTCCTACCATCAACTCCCTCTGTCTATCGGTGATCTTCCAACCTGGCTCAATGAACCTGTATCGGTTGATCCAATCACAGAGGTCTTGCAGCCCTGCTGTTGGCCCCACAGTGCATACAGCAAACATGGCCAGATACGAATACCGGGTCCGGTGTAGGTCCACTGTCAACGGATGACGCTCTTCTAAGACATTGGGGAGGTGAGCCTCGACTAGATGACGCTTGGGATACCAAGTTTCCTTGCCACAACCGCCTATCTTGCAAATCTCCCCCTTCCGATGACCTCTGTGAGACTTCTTCTCAGGTGGCTGACCCTCCTGACCTTGCAACTTAGCTTTCCGTTTCCGGTGCCTTGTTGGAGTGGGCTGTTCTTCCGGCTTGGAAGACTCCTTCTTACGGGAATAAGACGAATTCCATATTTCCCTAGTTCGTACTGGTACTTGTCCAACCCCCGAACTTTGCTGATGATCTGTCCGTACCCGGACTGAATGAACCTTTGGTCCGGCTCCCCTCGTACTCTGTATACGTGGGGTCGGAGACCTTGCCTCTCTTGTAGAATAGGTTCCTTTGTTCCGTTGATAACTCCTCGGGGAGGGTCTCCGTTTTTGTGAGAAACGTGCCATACTCCTCCCCCTGCTCGAATCCGAGCCCCTCAGCCGTGAGCTAGACTGTCGCTGATAACGGGGGCTACCCCTCTGCGACTTGCCCTGATCCGGCATGTCCCTCTCTGCAGGCATTAATACAACGACACGTTGCGTGTCTGTGTTTCCCGAGAACCGGGAATCCTTGCCTTCCGAGCTTCCTCCCCGTAACTGGGAATCCTGACCCTCACCGGTTGACTGATTGTCAACATAAAGGTCCTCCCTTGAAGATTCGCCGGCCAACTCCTCCTGGTATTCCCCTCCCGAATGATTGGACACGTCCGACGAATACTTTTCCGGAGACGATCTCTTCTCTTCTCTAGGGCAGTCCATTAAGGCATCTCTGTAGGAGCGCTGATCCAACCTAGTCGGGCCATCTTGAGCGCTAACCTCTTCAACATATTTTGGGAGTGTCGGGTCCTGTTGAAGCCGATAGTCCCTCACAGGCTCGAACACCGCCTGCTCCGCGATGGATTCTCGGCGATTGTCACGACGATGATGGCGACCCTGTAATTTGAAGATGTTACCTTCAATCCATTCGTCTGTAAACAATCCAGCGCTGCGAGCCTCCTCTGCCATGCGCCTTAGCCAACCCCGCCTGCCTTTCTTGATGGCGATCTTGACCTGCCCCATTACCGCTTCCTTCATCCTACGATCGGAGATGTTGGTCCTATACAGGTGGCTCATGACATCTCGAGGGTCCAGGGTGTCACCTTTTCGGGTGGCATCCTCTACTGTCTTGAGGTGTTTAGACATCACCTCAGTCCATCTGCCTCCGTACGCCATGCCTTCACCTGTGAAGAACAGAAAGAGAGAAACTATGCTTGAGTGACCACATTGTTCTTACAAGAAGAACACTTGAACCGGTCAATATCCAGGGCATCGGAAGGGGCTATATTGATGCATGACCCATGGTACCATTCCCCGCAGTAGTCGCACTGTATCATAAATTGACCATTCCATGGCTTTCTACAAATACAATAAGCCTCATCATCTGCCTCCGTATCAACTTCACCCTCTGCCTCGTTACCCACCAGAAGATTGGATGTGAAATTGTTTATCCATGCAGGCATTTGGCGGTCCCTGCAAGGCTTGAGCTTATCGTGGTTTAAGACCAAGACCTTGTTGTTAAGCTGAACCCGAAACAAGTATGGTGTGATCTTTTCCACAATTATACCGGGCCCTTTCCAGGGAGGGCACAACTTCTTGCATCTGCCTTTAGTTGCCCCACTATCCAGGATGTAGACAATATCTCCTTTCTGATAAGACCGCTTCAATACCCTGAGGTCATAGTTCCTCTTCATCCGGCGCTGTGTCTCCTTCAATTTCTGTCTAGCTATATGATGAGCTTCCTGCAAAGCGCCTACTAATCGATGAATATAGGGTGCAACCCCCTGTTGAAGGGGAGTATTACAGGACTCGAACATAAGATCTGCTGGGAGATTAACCTCCCTGCCCAACATCATCATATTTGGTGTCTGCCCCGTGCTCCGGTTTACTGTCGATCTCATTGCTCCCGCAAGCTGAGGAAGTAAGACGTCCCAGTCTTTTTGTCGGTTACCAACGAAACACCTGACTGCGTCCATCAGAGTCCGATTGTAACGTTCGACTTGTCCGTTGGAGGATGGTCGATATGGAGTGGTTCGGGCCTTATGGATGCGCAGAATATCGCATATGGCAGTAAAAAGATCACTTTCGAAATTTCGTCCTTGGTCAGAAAACAACTGGAATGGCATCCCAAACCTTGAGAAGAAAGAGTTTACCGCCGCTTTGGCTGTGACTTCAGCTGTCTGAGAGGACGTAGGAATAATTTCCACCCATTTCGTAAACTGGTCCACCATCATCAAAATGTTCTCGTTCCCATTTTCTGTTCTTGGTAACGGCCCCAGGAAGTCGATATGAACCCTTTCCATCGGAGCTCCCGCATGGTGTCTCACTAGAGGATATCGGCCATGTCGATTTGGCTTCTTACTCCTATTACAGACCTCACAGGTAGTAACAAACCTCTCAACATCCTGACTAAGACCATACCAGGCGAACTTCTCCTTCACTCTTTCTCGTGTCCGTGTGATACCTTGGTGCCCGGCAGATGGCAGATCATGGTGAAGATGCAGCACAGTACCCCGCAGACCTTTTGGCACTACAAGCTTCTGGATCCCGCAATCCTTTTCTTTCAAAAATAAGAGGTCTTCCCTCACTCTCAATCGTTCCTTGTTTATCCAATAAAACTTGGACGCAGGGCTCGAAAGAAATAGCTCTTCGTTAGCCGGTGTCGCCTGTTTTAGGATCCAATTCAGCACCAGCGTCAAATCAGGATCCGTGCTTTGTTCCCGTCTGATTTCCTCTCGGGAAAAACCCCAGCACATCTCTCTATCCTCCGCGGATTGCACAAAGGACACCACCTCCCCCTCTTCGGTCAGTGTGTGCACCTGACACAACCGTGAGCACACCTCAATGTATATGGGAGTTTTATCTTCTGTTCCACCAGGGTCCCAGGTCTTTGACGGGGAAATCTTTTCCTGGCCTTGATTTACCGGACCCTTTGCTGCAATGGGGACCACATCATCCACATTTTCTATAAATTCGCCCCATCGATCATGAGCTCGTTGGCAATAAAGGCAACCACCACAAGGCAGATCCTCAAGCCGGGACCCATGGATGTAATGGCTGACCTCTGCAGACATCCTGGACAATGCATCTGCATTTGTGTGCAAACTACCTTTTCTGTGTTCCAGAACCATGTTGTACTGGCTCAACTCCTCTATCCATCGTGCCAACTGACCCTGAGGCTGCTTAAACCGTAACAGCCAAGTAAGACTATTATGATCGGTTCTTACCTTAAAAGGTCTGCCTAAGAGGTAATGTCGAAATTGCCGTGTTAACCGGACAATGGCCAGCAGCTCTTTCCGTGTAGTACAGTACCGCTTCTGTTCCGGGGTTAAAGCAAAGCTGGCATATGCTATCACTCTTTCCTCCCCATCTACTATTTGCAGAAGTTCCCCTCCTATAGCCTCGTCCGATGCATCGGTATCCAATACGAAATCATCATTCTGGTTGGGCAAGGCTAGTACTGGTGGTTGCATTAGCTTAGCCTTTAGCGTCTCGAATGCCTGCTGTTGTTCCCTCTCCCATCTGAAAGGCTTCTTTCCCGTTATGTTATACAAGGGAATAGCAACCGCTGCGAAACTCTGTATAAACAACCGGTGGTAATTCGCCAAACCCAGAAATCTCTCTACTTCTT
Organism: Pecten maximus; assembly: GCF_902652985.1. NCBI lineage: Eukaryota > Metazoa > Mollusca > Bivalvia > Pectinida > Pectinidae > Pecten > Pecten maximus. The sequence continues at coordinate 43,083,730 of NC_047021.1, forward strand.
TGGTAGTAGAGGGTACTGGCCAGTTCTTAATGGCCTCTATGTCGCTCTCAGACATGGCTAAGGTGTCCTCCCCAACAATCCGGCCAAGAAATTCCACCTTTCTCTGACAGAAGACACACTTCTTGGGTTTGAGTTTTATTCCGTAATACCGGAACCTGCTCAAAGCCTCTACCAAATTCTTAAGATGATCTCCGAAATCTTTGCCTAGAATCACTATGTCATCTAGAAAGGCCAGGGCAGTCTTCCAATTAAGGCCACACAGCACTAAGTTGATGACTCTAGAGAAAGTTGCTGGTGAGTTACATAGACCGAATGGCATCTTCACAAATTCAAACAGTCCATATTTGGTAATAAAGGCAGTTTTCTTTCGGTCTTCCTCTGCAATTTTCACTTGCCAATAGCCCCATACTGCATCGAGCTTGGAGAACCACCGATTTCCGGATAGTGTATCCACACAGTCTTCAACTAGAGGCAAAGGGTATACATCTTTCAACGTCAAATTATTTAGAGCTCTGTAGTCGATGCAATACCGAACCGACCCATCACGTTTCCGGACTAAGACTGGAGCTGACGCCCATTCAGAGACAGATGGTTGGATAACCCCTGCCTGCAGCATCTTGTTTAACTCCTCCTCCTCCTCTTTCACAAAGTGGATAGGGGTCCTCCTCATCCGCTGTTTCACCGACGGTGCTCCCTGGGTATCGATTCGATGTTCAATTTCCTTAAAGGTCCCTATGTCGAACATGTGGGAAGCGAACACATCCTGGAACTCGCAGATTACCGATGTCAATTTCTGACATTGCTCCTCAGATAAGTTTTCCCGCGACCGGGTCAACATATCCTTCACATGCTCCGGAATTGCTTTGTCATCATGGCCTTTAGGGTCCTCCACCTCACTAATGTCCAGAGTGGGTTTCTCCGCGTCATATTCCGGGAGAATATCTACTCCTGTAGCCATTCCGACTACTTTACCCTTCTTGAGCACAGTAAATTTATCCGAGAAGTTAACCACACAGATTGTTGGGCTATCCGAGCTCCGGTGCACTGACCTGGGAATAACCCATCGGGGATTTTCCTCTGCCTCCACAACATAATCTGGGAGGACCTTATCCAGCTGGCATTTTATCCGTGCCACTGAACGTGGGGGTATCATACGTCTCTTTGCTACAGAGACCCTACTCACTCTGGGTAAACCCTCACTGTTACCAACCCTGAGAGAGGTAGTGGTGGAACCAACCTTTAACAAATGATTCTCCATGTCAATATGAGCTCCTTGACGAATTAGAAAGTCAAACCCTAGGAGCATATCATCCTCAATAGGAGCAACGTGAATGACCTCATTATACACAGAAGCCCCAATCTGGAGTTTTACCGGTCCTATCTTAAGTCCTGTCATAGACATATCCCGCGCTGCCGTGAGGAATTTCATTTTGCACAGTGTTGGAGGCTTGGGGTCCATCATTTGATAAATCCTGTCTGAAAGGATGGTTGACTCTGCTGCTGTATCCACAATAGCATCCACCGTCACATTTCCTACCCGCACTGTGGTATGGTACAGGGAATTGGACTTAACCTTGTTTATTCTCATGACATCCAAATCTTCATCTCTGCCGTTGTCCTCTTTATCCGATGAGACAGCTGACTCCATGGACTGCACCCCTTGTATGGGTAGATTCTCCTGAGCCCAAGAGACTGTTGTATCTGGCTGTTGAGTTGGGACAGTGCTGGAAGGACTTTGGTGCTTTATTGGGTTGAGGAATCGTCCTTCTTCTCCAACCCCACAATGTTTAAAGATCCCTCCTCTTTAAAGGTAACCTCCTTCTTAGCCTCTGGACAGTCTCGCATATAATGCCCAGGTTGATTGCACTTGAAGCAATTGCTATGCTTAGGTGATGGGCTACGACTCCGTCCCCGGGATTTGAATTCCGTGAGAAGCATGTCAAACTTGCTTCCAATGTCCTTGTTTTGTGCATCCATCCTGAGGGTGAGCTGGGATAGTTGAGACTGCAAGGATGAAACACCTCCCTCCAAAGAAGCTACCCTCTGCTCCAGCGTAGGAGAATTGCTTGATTTCTTCAAGATGGAAGAGATCGGAGGCGTTTTTGTCTGTGAGGGAGTCCTCTTTTCCTTACGTGGTGCACCCGCAAACCGGCGCACCTCCCGTACCTCTATTTCCTCATCCGATGACGCTGACGAGTCTTCATAATGCTGCGTCCTATATATTGGTAGTGCTTCCGAGCGGGACTTCTTTTTAGAATCTTGTGGATGATGGATACACCTATACCACTCGATCTCTTCAATAGCATCTTCAAGGGTTTTGTGTTTTTGCATGCAGGCATGCTTTCCGGCTTCCCTCTCCTTACAGCCCAGACAAAACCGCATTATGGCATGCTTCCTAATCCAGGATTCTGGTAAGTCCTTGTAAGCCTTGACAGCTAGACCGAGTACCCGGTCTGCCCAATCGTGCAGTGTCTCATCCAGGTCCTGGTTAGCCATTTGAAACTTGGCTTGCAAAGTTTCCTGAAGCTCTGAGGCCTGGAAGCGCTTGTCGAACTCAGCAATCAGTTTGCGATAGGACATTGAGGAATTCATCTCCGTCAACAGGTGGTAGAAATCACCAGCCTTCCCTGTCAACCCCCAGCATAAGGCATCTCTCCGTTCCTCAATCGTCCAGCCCGCCGCATCAGCATACCGTGTAAATTTTTGCTTAAAAAGGGACCAGTTTGACCGACCATCAAACTCCAGATGTTTGGGCAGGATGGGTGGTCTCCCCTTGCTGCTTCGTAATGGGGCAGTAAATGACAAATCGTCGTCACTTTCCTCATCGCGAAAGTATTTACGGTGTTTACTTGGGGGTCGGGATTGCCTGCCACGCCTTCGCCGGGTGTGGGCATAGTCCTCATCTGAATCCTCACTAAGGCGACCTCGGGACCGTGTACCGTACCTATGTTTGGGCTCAGTTTTCCTCATTGACCGGCGTGGAGTAACACATTCCTCCTCTGACTCCCTGTAATCCGGTTGAGCACTAGCTCCCTGCGCTCGGAATGACTCAGGTAAGAGGGCACCTTGTCGTTCCTCTATCAGCCGAAGCACTTCCTTAATAGCTTCCTGAGTACATGCCGCTTGGTCTGCAGGCTGCTGCTCAACAGTCTTGCACGGATCCCTCCCTACATTACTTGATGGTTGACCTGAATCCTGGTCATTGGACAAATGTGGATTGGGGGCCAAATCAATCGCTTCCATTAACCTGTCCGTGAGACGGATTCTAGGTATATCCCCAATATTATGGCTGGTAATATTACCGTATGTATACCGGTAGTCCATGATATTGGCAGCTACTTTCTTTCCAACATCCGGCAATGAAAGTAATTCACGTTCCTTACACCAATTGATCTTAAGAGCCATATTTGCTGTACCAGGGCAAATAAGGTAAGGTACTGAAGGAAACGTAAATGCAGCTGGGAATCTTAATATTATTGGAGATGCAGACGTGAGGCAAGTAGAAATGAATTAAATCCCCAAATAATTATAACAGCATCAACATAACACATATCCAAGAACCTGGACATGTAATTGGGTCAACATTAAATATCTCCGAAAACCGGAAAACAATATTAAATCTTGGTACATAAATTGTAAACCAAGACCGGTCAACAATGTAACACACAGTTGACACCTGTGTATTAAAATAATGTATCAAAATTCTAGCCAGCAACCGGCTACAAAATTAATAAATGAACACACAAACAATGTAACACACAGTTGACACCTGTGTATTGAAATGATGTATCAAAATTCTAGCCAGCAACCGGCCACAAAATTAATAAATGAACACACAAACAATGTAACACACAGTGTCTTCCGATGAGAGCTGCTCACAAAATCAGGTTGATATATTAAACCAACAAATCAAACCTAAGTATCAATTTAGAAACACGTGGGGATGTTTGTTTACATATCTGCCGAAAAACCGGAAGACAATGCTGCAGGGGATATGACGTCACATACGTGGCGCACGCAGCTACCCCTAAAAAAAAAAAAAAAAAATATCGACAAAGTTCGCTGAAGAAACAAACAAAAAATAGTGATAGGATTATAAAAACTATCCCCAAAGTTCTTAAAAGATATACAAATCCAATACTAAAATCACAACAATTAAACTTAGCGTATGACAGGGTTTCTAATCCTGCACGCCTGCTGACAGAACTTCCGAGATGGAGAGTGGCCCCGTCAGTCGAGTTTTACCTCGTCGCCATTGAAGTGTCAACGCGTGGTTCACGAGGGCAGCTTACCGTTTACCTTGTTACAGGTGGTCAGTTCCCTACTTCCTATACCGGGGTTAACCGTGGGTAGGGGGGTTCCAGCGACGTATGCACCGTTTTACCGGGATGTCTTGATAGATAAGCTTTTCTGTTTACGAATTTACCTCGTGGTGTAGATTGCGTTAGTCTCTTCTTTCTAAGTGCGCACGTGAGCCGCTCGCGCACGCTGACCCGTGTCACCGGCGCGCTTGAGTCCGTTTTCACTACAATAATCATGGGGCGCTCCCCAACAACCACCGACTGGTAACTTCATATTATGATTTTATCAAAACAGTTAAATCCTAGGCATTGTGCTTATTAGATATGTAATTATTAGTATTGAGACATCGTTTGTGTACCGATAAAATGTTTGTTTTTGACGATTTTTCCGTGTCGTTTTACGACATCGCTCAACTTTTGTGACGGAAATGGGTCAATCAGCTAGACCAGCGTTCATATTTTCGATAACAAATCTAATCTCTTACGGAGTCGTAGGTTTCCAGTAGGTTCCCTAGGTCTAGTGTAAATGTTACGTGTTCATTCACGTTTTAGAGACAGGCGACGTTTAAATATGTAATATTTAATTTCTTTATTGTTTGTTTGTTTAATGAAATTACTGTGTCGTTAGTTAATGCTTTGATGTCTTGATCAGCTGATATTTGTTTATGTTGTGGAGCAACGACGTTTCGAGAATCATATCTCATACATATATCAGCTTACGATGACACGAACTTTCAAGGAACTTCGTGTACTGTACATGTACTTCAGTACACACTAGCAGTATATTGAACAATTCTTTTTCAGTAATAGAAGTTTTTTTTCTCAAATTCTTAATGAAATATATGTTCTAATGCTTTAATTTTTGAAATTAAAGTCTCTGACCTGCCCTTTATTGAGATGGTTCTTAGGACAGTGTCAAATTATATCATCTTTTGCATTGATTAATAGATGAAATAAGTTTTCAAATATATTTAAACCCTTCACTTTTATGCACCAAAGAAAACAATATGCAAGAAAGCTGTTCTGACAAATTTTAAGCTTTTAAAATTAAATCAATTTCAATTTATTACAAAAATGTATAAGATAGAAAATTATTTGACAAAATCAAAGAGTTACCAGGTTTTAGCTATCACAATTTTACAAAATAGTTGACTTTGAAATTTCATGAATTAGTAAATTTTCAAATATCTATAAGTTACTTTATTATCAATTCCATATCAACATATTTCAACCCTTTGCTTTCATGTGCCAAAGAAAACCATGTGCGAGAAACCTGTTCTGAGAAAATTTTACTAAAATTATGTTGATTGTTATATCACATTAAGTTTAATTAACTAATTTAGGGTGTGGAACCATGTTGTAGTTTGTTTTGTCTTTTGAATTTGTAATCAGTTTCAACTTATTACAAAAGGTATAATAGAAAACTACTTGTCAAAATTAAAGAATTACTAATATTTTGTTATCACTATTTTACAAAATAGTTTTTCTCCAAAATTTCATCTGCACATAGGTAGCAATTGGTAAATTTTGAAATATCTTTGCTTTAAATACCATTCTGACATATTTCAACCTTTTGCTTACATATACCAAAGAAAACAATGTGCAAGACACCAATTCTGACAAATTTATCTTAAGTTTTTGGAACTATTATGTATTTATTGTGTTGCACTATGTTAAATTCAATGTTGGGGAACAATGCAGTTGTTTTTTTTATCTTTTGAATTTAAACTTTACTTATATAAAGGTATTATAGAAAATTATTTGACAAATTCAAGCAATGACCAGGATTTAATGATAACCATTCAACAAGATAGTTTTCTTCATAATGTCATCTCCATACAGGTGAAATACAGTAACACTACAGTAGGACTAGTGTACATGTAAATAGTTTATAAGTTTCTTTTTTTTAGGCCAACACCAACATATGCAAACATTTACATTAGAAAGGGTGTTACAAATTGGTTGGTGGCCAAAGACTGCAGTTAATTTCCCTCTATATTCTACTGAAGAAACAAATTCAGGATTTTGAAACTTTACATAAAATCTGGTTTTAATTTCATATTGTAGAACTATTCTCTCAATATCAAACTATTTTGATATTTGGATAACACCATTTTTTAATTTTCACATCTTTTACAACTACTCTCTCAATTTCAAGCCATTTAGATATTAAGAAACAAATTTTCCACAATTTTCACTTCTTTGGTACTATTGCCACTGTAAGATAGTTTATTAATTATTTATTATTGAGGGGCCGCGGTGGCCGAGTGGTTAAGGTGTCATGACACTAAATATCACTAGCCATCCACCTCTGGGTTGCTAGTTCGAAACCTACGTGGGAAGTTAACTGGCCATGGTACTGACCGTAGGCCGGTAGTGTTTCTCCTGGTACTCCGGCTTTCCCCCACCTCTAAACCTGACACGTCCTTAAATGAACTTAGCTGTTAATAGGACGTTAACCCAAATACACCAAGTATATTAGTATTATATATATAGAAGAAGTATAGTTTGAACAGTTATCCTGCAGAAGAAAAGGGAAGCTGACAATCAGTCCGGTATGTGCCGTCATGGTTATGTCTTTGGACAAGACCACTTTACCCTTTTTGTTCTGGATGGCATGCAATGGGCCTGTTGTATGTTGTTCAGTCAGGTAGTCACCAACTACTACAAGGAGACCCAGCCTCAGACTTAAAGATGCTACTTATTTTTCAGAATCTGGGCAAACTGGTCTACACTGCTACCTTACAAGAAGTTTAACTCAATAATTTGAAAAGAAAATATTATTTATTTAGCTTGATAAGCTCCATTTCCTGGATGGCATGTGGACAGACAGTCTCCTGCATTTTGTTCAGAGGTAGTCACTAACTACTACAAGGAGACCCTGCCTCAAACTGACTCAGCTGGCTATTCAAAGGGTGATAAACAAAGCTAACAAAGCAAATATATATAAGAGTAAGAGATATAATTTGCCACTTAATTTTCAGAAACTCCAGGGCATTAAACTGGTGTACACTGCTACCTGATAAAAGGTTGAAAAAAAAGTTATTTAAAAATAAAAATATGATTTATTATGCATGGGCAAGCTTCCTTTACATGAATTATTGGTCAAATTCACATAAATAATTTAAAACTTGCTAATTACTTCATTTTCATCCGTGATAGAAAAAGGGAGATAACTCGCTCACTTGTTCTTGATATTAAATTACATAGGTAATAAGATATTTCCCTAAAGCTATATTCATGATCGATCAATTATCGATATGATGATGATTGATAATGAACTTATTAGTGATTCCCAACACTACTGAAGAAGTTTTCGAATAAAAACTGGGATTTTATCATCTGAGGATATAATATTGATATTATTTCGAATATTAAGGATAAAAAGCAGTGAGTGTATAATTTAGGGCCTAAGCTTAATCCAAACAATGATGAAGTGTTTCAGTCGGGCATTGGTAGGAATTTGAGAGTCACTGTTGCCATGGCTGCTGTAGGGAGTAATCCTTACTTCCGAAGCGATTGATTTGAGCACTCTCTGGCGTTAGAATGAAGATGAAAAATGCATAAGGGTTTTTTGGGACATTATTCTAACTTTCTATTTCTTACTTTTTCCCCTTTCTTTCTCTCTTCATTTTTAGTATTCATCTTTCATGTAACATGTTTTAGCAATAATAAGTTATTTTACAAGTTGTAAAATTGGAGAACAATACAGTTATATTTCAAACTTTAAACTTTAAATATAAAATCTAACCAACAGTAAAAAACCAAAATAAAACCAGATAAAATGCGAAATTGAAGATAAAATATTAAAATAAAGAGTTTTGAATTCAAAAAAGTAATAACGTAAAATGAAGCATTAAAATTGTGAGAAATAAAGCAGTAATGACAAATAATGAGAAGTTGCAATTAGAAAAGTAAAAAAAAAGAAAGAAAAAAGAATGAAAATATTATGTTTGACTTATGTCCCTTTTAACCCTCCATATCTCAATGCATGCTTCATTGCTTCTGCATGGGCTTTTATTTGGTTTATTGATGGATGAAAAGCTAGGCTCACATGAGACTGGTCCTGTTTATAACAGATTTTAGTTACCTTGCAGAACGTATGTTAGGCACATGGTTAATTGCGCACGCATGCTCTCACCCAGTGACGTAAACATGACGGCAAGGAATGATATGTGTTCTCGGTTTCATGAGAAATAGAATCCACGCTGGGATTGAAGCCCATTACCGGGTACGCGCATGGGCACTCAGAGGTTGTATAAGTCCTATGCTACTGAGCTATCGCATGGACTAAGATAGGAAATGCAAAAACAAAAAAAAACAAATATCAAATCGGAATGAAAGTTAAAAATGGCTTTTTAGCAATTTAGGAATAGCATACTTATAAGACAGGCAACGACCAAATATCAAATCGGGATTAGACTTTAAAAGGGCTTTTTAGCAATTCAGACAGGGTAAGCATACTTATAAGACAGGAAATGCAACAAAAATCAAATTACAAATCAAATTGGATGAGACTACAAAAGGTTTTTTTTTTTTTGGCAATTAAGATAGGGATATAGATTAGACAACAACCTTATTAGATAGGTAACTGAATGTAACATGGCCAGGTTTGACATGAAACAGAATTGAATTTGCAGAATATTTTACCTCAACCCCCTTAAAGGGTACTCGTTTGAGGACAGAAGTCATGATTATCTCAGCAATAAATCCAAAAATGCAAATAACAAACAGCCAGATTCGAGCACTTGCAGTCCATTCCGTTGATGTCAACAGGTAGGCTATAACCACTGTTACTGCATAATAGATCATGGAATAAAATCCCAAATATTCTCCAAGAACCAGAGTATGTAACTTGGAAACTGTATCAAACAGAGCATTTATCAAAATCTTTTGTTCAATTGTTACTTTGGTTAAGTCAGTGTAAAGTTTGTACATGCTATCTGATGATGTTGATATTATGTCACTCAAATTTACTGCCTGATCTAGAATGATTTCCTGATTTGTCAGTGTTAAATTTTGTTGTCCAACCATGACTTCTTGTAATTTGCTGCTTTCCTCAAGATGGTCTGCCACATCTTCAGAGCTGTGTGCTAACCTTGTTATAGCTTTTTCCGTTTCCTGATGCCAAACTTGTGATTCAAGGAAAACACAGATGTTTAGTGTATATGTGAAAAATGTTGTAAAAGAACCTCGATCAACATCCGACATATATTTTATACAAGACGAGACTAGTTCATCTGCACTACAAGGATAGGTTGAGAGGCCTTGGTCCTCAAGAAAACAGTTTAAATAAGACAAAGCTAGTCTATTCTGCACATTATGTGTCAAGTGCTTGCAGCCTTCCTGGATCACGGCTATAGCACCCACCCAACACTGTCCATATTTAGGTATCCTCGAATGGTCCTCCATTTCTTTAAAACGGGATTTTCCTTCAAATACATAACTACTCTTTTCAATGTCCACAAACCCAGGTCCAAGCACACAATGCATGAGAGTGTTGAAGAACACCAAAATGAAACAAATTCGATCCATTTTACGTGGTCTTGTTCTTTCAATATGGCTTCACAGGTACTCTGCCAAAGGTACGTAATTGCTATATAAAGCAATGGGTCTTTTCAAATTGATTGGTTGCTGATTTAATGAAGCTGTTTACGGAACACTGTTTTTTTTTCAAAGCCCGTGCCAATGAAATATATGTGGGTGTTTTCTCGCAGTTCATTGCCTGACAGCTATCATAAGACCATATGACCCCTGCCAAGTATTTCAGATAGATATGTTACGGATATTAACTGTAAACTGTCCAATAAATGTGAGGACAAATCGAGGGCCGAGATTTTTTCTTACACTTATTGGACAGTTTTCGGTTGATATCGAACTTAAAACATTGGAACCCCACTTGCCCCCCCCCCCCCCCCCCCCCCCCCCCTCACATATAATACCAGGTAATTTGTTTGTTTATGTTTTACGGCCCATCGACAACTAGGGTCATCTTACCAGGTAAGTGCAGACATGCATGCCCATATATTGAGAAGTTATTGGACTGGTGAGGTGAAGGTTATACATGCTTCTTCATATCTTACCTATACATATTTACATTTGGATGGCAAAGCCATGATATAAACAAACTAAACAAATTTGCAGTCTATGAGAGTATAACTGACACCCAAAGCGTGACACCATTCTATGCATAACTGACACCCAAATCGTGCATTCGGGTGTTATTCATACGCGACCGGATCCCCCGGAACTACTTGCAACCAATGTAAACAAATGGCATCTTATCATTGCTCATCATGCTATCGGATAGAGTACGAGACCAGAAAACAAATCTTAAAATGTAAAACGAAAATGGAAATAAAACAAGATTTAATAAACACATATGTTGACAGATATTTGTTCCGGGGCCAGAGTGGAAAATCATTACACACCACATTGTTTGCGCGCCACCGCCATCCAGTGTTTGAATGACAAAAAATTTGAAACCCGACACATCATGTTTATGTAAAATCATAAGAACGAGGCTTCTCTCAGGTCGTACAATAGAACAGTTTCTTCTTCACAAAAGAACGCATCAAGTGGTGCATTACCGTGTCTAACGCATCCTAAACTTGAAACAGCCATGGTACCCGTCACAAGCAACTTTGTCTCTGAAGCTCGTCTAACTCCCTCGGCCACTGTCACTTTTCTCATTGGTCGTATCCCTGACACCGGTGCTGTTGTAGCTACTATAAACTGTAATCAGGTTTCCATGCAATCAAAGAACATGTTTACATCTGTTTTTTTTGGCGAATTCCACTTTCTCCCACTGCACATTCAACTTTCATAGCTAAACTCTGTCAATGCTGTCAGCCGTTGCGTGCGCGTGGTGACGGGTGAAATTTCCATCCGCATAATTGTTCCGGATGTTAAATTTAAAAAAAAAATCCGACATCGTTAACAAACTGAATAATTCATCCGTATATTCTGAAATACTGACTACCAATATTATTGATATTGTTATTAAAATATCTGATGATGTTTTCAGTATTTTTTTAATGATTTCCACGCACTATTTTTTTTTTTTTTTTTGCCAATCAGCACGTGAATCACAATAGGCTGTTCAATTTGTTGACCTCTGACAGTGGAAACGTCGGTAAAAGTCAGATTTCAAATTATAATGAAAATTAAAGTTGAAATCGAAAAGAAACTAACATAGAAAACGTAAATATAAGCATTAAACTGTCTTTTTATGGATTATATGGTCTATATAGATGCCAGAGCTTTGCAGACAATCATTTCATAATGCGCGCTAGCGCATTATGAAATGATTGTCTGCAAAGCTCTGGCATCTATATAGACCATATAATCCATAAAAAGACAGTTTAATGCTTAAATATGTACCTGTAGTCAGGTTAGTGCAGTCATGCATATCAGGTCTATTGTCAACTTATGGGACAGGTGAGGTGAAGGTCAATCTATGCAGTGGGCTCATTTTCCAAAATGTCTTCAGACAGTGATGCAGCAATTTTCATTACTCAATCCCAATTCAAAGACTCTTCTGTAGATACAAATGGGATAATAAGTGATGTTTTGAATAAGGAGAAGAAAATTATGGCCCCAAACTTTATTTTGAAGTCGGACATGTTTTTGGATATATCTGAGGGAGAAATGGGACAGATTACCTAGGAAATGGAAAATGCGAAAAAGATGAGACAAGGAGATTTGCTGAACCTTTACAGGAGAGCGAGCTAAAGATCTTCAGAAGAGCAGTCTTTGTGTCAATACAGCTTCAACTCGGCTATACAACGCCGGAGTTGACAAGCAACTAGTAGTAGAGAAAACTGGACACCGTCCTGTATACAGCTGCTCCATGTTACAAACATACAGATAAGGAACAAATGATTAATGTAAGCCATGTAATTCCAGGGGGGAAAAGCTAAAAGTTGACATAGCACCGTCAGAATCTGAAAGATACATGTATCAAAAGGGAAATCAGTGTTTCTTCTGAAGACATGTCATTTGTGCTCAAATTCTAGCTACCATACTTACCGGAAAATATAGCTTGTGTTGTATTTTGTATTAATTTCGTTTAATGTGTTCTATTCAACGGATTATCATATTACGTTTTCTTACACTGTATAAACTTTGGATTGTGTTTAAATAAAGTTATTATGCAAAAATATTTATTTGTTTTTGTTGCCACATTTCCGGGATTGGGCCTCCTACTAATTCCTGGGGCTATGATGTCCAATACGTGAAGCAGCTACATTTGGCAGTTTTAACAACCTTACTGGACAGTTTCATCAACGTATTGGACAATTATGATATCATAGCTTTGTTTTGAATATACAATGTATATATAAGAAATATATATATATATATATATATATAAGAACGCCGATGTGGCTCAGCGGTATAAGCTAAGGTTGCCCTTCAGGTAGGGCGTAAGAATTGTACCTGCTGCCCAATTGCATGATCGTTAGAGGGGACTAAACTTGGGATCTTATCTTTTCTCTTCTTTCTGAATTCTTCCTAATGTCTCGCTTGACAATACCTTACTTTTGGCCTTCAGTTGAGCGTTCGTCCCTGTGAGGAAGACTTTGGGTTCTTCCCGCTAGCCGAGACATACCAGAGTCTTTAAAAATGGAAGTTGCTACACCTGCTTAGCGCTCAGGGACTTGAACAACTGGTTTGACCGTTGTCATTATAATTTGACCAGGTGAGGGTGTCCTGCTGGGTGTCTTCGGCAGTATGCTTCAGTGAGGTAGCACTATAAATCGGCAAAAGGTCCGGACTATCACAAGGAGACTAAACACGATCATACCACAGCCTCCCAACACACACATACGCACTCTTAGATGGAGATGACCAGTTTTATCAAATTTTCCAGGAGGACTTTTGTCAGTTTGGCCATGTGCTGACCACTCCAGTATTGCGCCGTCCGCCACAAAGTGAACAACGTGACCATGAATGATCGTTGACTACCATGAATGATTGTATGAACTTACCAGTAGTATAATCACAATAAGTAAACTTGTTTAACTACCTATCTCATACTTAACCCATCAGATCTCAATATTGGATATCCTTAACAAGTGTATTCCATTGTTCTCGAAAATATATACATGCACATTACAAAGACGTTCATGTAAAATGACCGTCACCAATTCAAGCTATGAAATACATGTACTATATTGATTTAAATAACTGTGAAGTTTAAAATGTTGAATACAAACAAAGTGTACAATTGAAAGGATCTATTAGTCATGTCATTACTTGTACTCCCCGTTTTATGTCAGCATAAACATATAATATCATCAAATCTAATTACGGAATCCTAAAAGAGTATATAATCATTACATGTATGCCAACTATCAATAAATGACTGGTGTTGATCGGTAATTGTCAAAAAACTTTAGTATGAAAATTTGAGAAAAGTTGACTAGCCGACGAACGTTTGGCCTGAATGGCAGCTTACGTACATAGGTAACCGGGTCATCTGTGTCGAGACACACCTGCAATAAATCTACAAGAGTTAGCTACACGCTTACCTATGTATGGTTAACTTATGCATCCTTTTGTGTGTAATGTAAAACTTAAGAATTCAGAGAGCTTATCTAGAATGTTTTTTGTGTGAATCAGTTTCAATAATATCATTGTATTAGTGTTTGTATATGTGAAAAAGCTCAAATTAGACAAATAAAATAGTTTTACATGGATATAAATAGCTCTCTTCAAATCTGTATTTTCTGATTTAGAATAATAAAGCTTCTCATACGATTATTGTTGATTTTGGAACCATCAATTAGTAGTACAATACACCACTATGAAGTACGCATGCTCGTGTAGCACAGATGGTAGTAACTTCGATAATAGATTGAATTTGTACTACAAATTGTCTAATCAATTAAAATCAAATTATTATATTAACTATGGTGTATACACATAGCCAATACTTAATGCCGAAAGCATGTACTCGAAATTTATTAACATCCAGTACGCCCTTAGTACAACCCATAATCATGTCAATCTTATTATACACGTATGACGACTTACATGTAATACGGATGGATGAAAATTTGTGTGGGTACGTGTGAGGTGATCAACACTATACACATTATATGCTTGAAATATATAATATTTGATCACTCTGAATATTTCTCTGTACATATCTTCTAGTAACTGCACGTTTTTTTTTTATTGAATATGTATTAGTTCAACATGTACATAATTGTATAGTAAGCAGGCTAGTAGCCCCCTCAATACCCAATGGTTATTCAAGGCAAATTACAATTTTCAATTGCTTATCTGTTATTTTGTTACTATTCATTCTGTTGTTGTTTTTTATACTGTGGTGAATTATGTAACTAATCATGTAAAACAATACGATAGTTGTTATATATTTGATTTTTTCCTACTATGGTATTTCCGTTTAACACGTTTATGATGCGTCGGCAAAACAAGCGCTTCCGTCAATTTTGCTTCCTTTTATATCATCAATGTTTGGGTTTTATCATAAATATAAATTGCATGCGTTCTCACAGATTGGAAATGTAACAGTTTAGAAAGCAACATATTATGCACTAATTAAAAACGCACGATTATATATCAGTACCTTGTTAGGTAGGGGGCTTCCAAACCACTTGGTACTGGTACTATTGTTGTTTAAATTTAGTTATAATACCAAAGAATACCGGAATGAATGATGTATGACGAGTGAGAGCCCTCTTGTATGAAAACATTTGTGTAACTGCTTGTATTTCTCAAAAATTGAATTGAATTTATTGGATAAAAGGGGAGGAGGGGGGGGGGTGTATCTTTATACATGTATATCATACCTACATCTTCACTTATCACCAGCATGGTTATAGTATTGTCTCATTCGTCTAACTGCTGTATAGTATTAAGCATATACACTCCCGTTCATCCATCACCTTGGTATGATTTAGATGCCACTTAAAACATTGTGTATAGAACGAGTTTGGTTTGTTTTACAGAAAAAAATAGATAAATTAACAAGCATACCTGCTTACTAGTTATAATGAAGGTATAGTCTTCTTTCTGTATACAATACATATTGTTGAAGTATTGCCTATTCTTATCTACCAGTTTTTAGCGGTATCAAAAGCAGAATGTGTCAAGTGATCATGATCAAAATAATTTGAATTTAGGAAGCGTCCTTATCTGCATCTTAGCCTAAGTTAGCTGTTGCTTTTAGCATTTTAGTTATCGTTTGTTTTTATGTCGATATGTCGAATCTAATCCTGGTCACATATCAGATTCCAACTCGACTTCCTTGTCAGATCTAACTGAAAATATTACAAATTTCGTTAAATTTCCATTTGTTTATTTGAACGTCCAAAGCGTCAAACAGAAACTTGATATATTACATACAGAAATACGCGATATGATTGTATTTAGATTCTTTGGGTCTTGATAAAGGGGCTGATTGCCTCGAAAATTTGACATTTTTCATACTGTTAGAATCACTTCTTTGCCCCATACAGATATATATACTTTACTAGAATTAAAACCCGTACAACAAAAAATCAAGTTATGTTTAGGTTTTACAGGGTATTTTGTCAATTGTGAACCGTCGGCACTTTCCGTAAACGAGAAAATGTATTTTTTCTTTTACGGAAAGTGCCGACGGTTCCCGATTGGGTATTTTGTGTGTGACGGTAACGGAATGTATTGATTTACAGTACTTGACGATAATGTCTCACCCTGCTGTGTGACACAATATAAATAATAATATTAATTTGACAAAATAAAATAAAAGCACACTCCTGGACTAGTATACTGTTTTGTTGTTTGGAATGAGTGCAATTAAGCACATCAAAATAGATATATATGTAGCGCCTGGCGAAACTTTTTACCAGCTTTAGATAGATCCCCTTGTCCTATATATATATCTACATCGATATTCCTAAATACACATATAATCACACGTTCAAAAGGACAATATGGTTACGTAACAAGGGTGATTGTCATTTGTTTAATATCAAACTTGGTGAAATCGATTGGAGAACAAATGTCACGAATTGCTCTCCACAAGACGTAGTAAACTTCTGAACTAAATCCGTATTAAAAAAATAGGAAGCAAAGGGTAGTTTTGGACCGGATTTCAAAAATATAACTGCAGGTCTTCCACAAGGGTTAATCCTTGGTCCTTCTTTTTTTCTAATTTTTCTAATGACATTGTTGTCAATTTAAGATTTAATATTAAACTTTTTGCCGATGATACGACTCTTTACGTAATTGTGGACAATCCGAATGTAGCTGATAAATGGCTGGTAATTTTGAATCCCGACAAAACAGTGAGTTTACTCATTTCTCGAAAAGTATTAGGACCTTACCACGGAGACATTTAAATAAAAGCATTTCGGAAGTATCTAATCATAAGCATCTTGGAGTTTGGTTTCGTCAAATGTTTCTTGGAACGTTTATATTGATAATATTATAAAATCTGCATCGAAACGTTTAAACATATTCAGGAAATTGAAATGTAAACTTGAAAGAAATTCACTACAAACCATTTATTTATCCTTCAGACCGATTTTAGAATATGCGGATATAATTTGGGATAATGTACCACTTTATCTTGGTGATAGGTTAGAAAGTGTGCAGATAGACAGCCAGAATTTTTACATAGGGAACTAAGCTTGCAAAATTAAAACGTCTTTATCGAGACACAAATTGGGGGAAAACGTCGTAATCGTCGTAAAAAACATAAAACATTGCAATATCATAATAAATGGTTCATAACATAACTCCGAACTATTTATTTTCCTTAGTGCCTTTAAGAACGTCGGAAAACCATAGATATAATACAAGACGATCACACTTCCATCAAACAATACTAACACGAAAAAACCTGTATTATGAATTTTTCTTACCCTCATCTATTCGACTTTGGAATGAACTGCCATTAGATGAGAGAGAAAATTCTTTTATCAGTCCTCAAAACACATCTACACAGCATGAGTAACGAACTTTCATCTAATTTTTTCATAGTGAAAATGTTTTATTTCATTTTTTTGATATCTTGTAATTTAGAAATTGTAAATAATTTTATAAGGGTTGCAAGACTGTAAAACTGGTTTACATACATAATCTTAGCAAACACAATTTATTATCGGGTTCTTGTCATTAAAGATTTTATTAGTCGCAATAATTAGACGTCTTAGGAAATGGAACAAAGAACAGCGTTCCATGCCACACATTTTATTGCTCGAACCCCTAATCCAAATCTGTTGTGAAAACGGTGTCAGGCCTTTTGTCCAAACCTGTCACTGATGTTGGCATCTTAGCCGTAATTATCCCAAGGTGACTAATTGCTTTTATCGTTAGCGTGTTATGTAATGTATAAGGGCCCGTCCGCCTGGGTTCGTGGATATGCTTGTTTCACCATTCAATTATCCATGCGATGAAAACTGTAGTTTCCTGAAGATCCTATATTACGGAAAGTTTGAAGGGAAAGATAAACAACAGACCTATAAACTGCGTCATTCACATTTTACAAGATCTAACAGTATGTTGTGGACTGCAACAACAGCAACAACCACAGCAACAGTTGTCACAATCGCATCACCTGTAAACACATCCGGACCGGTGTAAGCAACATCTTCAAACCAGGTTCAACTCAAAACGGACTTACGGTAACAACTACTACTGATAGTTCAACTGTTCCCAGGGAAGCTGCAACCATTTCAACATCACCAAGTGTTAGAAACTTGCCACCACCTCCTTCTCCACCTACACAGATACAACAAACACCAGTTATAATGTCTGGCATTGGTGTAACCTTGTCAAAATTCAATGGTACCGATGCTCAATTATGATGGAGACGATTTTTAAAACTGTCTGAGGAGGACACTATTGCAGCACTAGGCTGTAATTTCGAGGGCAATGCACAAGTGTGGCTCAACAACCTGTCTGAAGAGTCAAAAGTGAACCTTTCCATCTTTAAGGATGCCTTCAACGACCGCTTCAATAAGAAGCAAATGGACATCCAATTTATGTATATCAAGCAGAGCGATACAAAGAGCAATGGCTCTTATTTTGCAAGAGCAGAAAAAACAGGCTCTAGGACAGATGATGCCAGAGGAGGCCAAAGTGATAGTCATCATCTAAGGATTAAAACATGCAGAGAGGAAGTGTGTTCTTGGGAAAGAGCCAAAGTCATTTGCTGACTTACGTCATGCACTTTACATTGCAAGTGCGGAATTGGAATGCGGCAAGGAGGACACACAAGACACGGTACAGCTGTTTTCAACCTCATGTCCAAAATTGACAAATTAGAGTCGGTCAATTCGGTGCAGCACCAGAAACAACTTGAATCTACACCGAAATCCAACAGTGCTGATCAACATCAATCATATCAACAGCCTCATCCTCAGTCAGATCAGCAGCCTCATCCTCAGTCATATCAGCAGCCTTAACATCAGCAGTTTCAGCAACCTGGTCATCAGCCGTTCCAGCAGCCCAGCTTCCATCAACATCCTGATCGGCCTCAATACCAGCCCCGGAATCAGAATAGACGTCACCATTACAATCAGGGAAGCAGGAATTAACAAAGACAAGGACAAAACAGACCATGTTGATGCGGTTGGTTCTGTTCTATTAGACAAAATTGTTTGGGTTTGGTTTGGTTTATTTAGTTTAACGTCCTATTAACATCTAAGGTCATTTAAATTGTCCCGCATTTCATGTCATAAGTGCAAAGAATACAGTCACTTTATCAGAGAATGTCCACTAAATAAAAGGGATAGAAGCAAGATGAATAATTACAATAATTGCTAGGGAGACGCGACTATCCCCACCAAGGATAGGCACTACCAAGACTCACCTCACAAATCTAACAAAGTGCTAAAAGATCTGTCTCCTCAAAACTCTGTCACTCCACCAACTCCCAGTGAATGTGTTACAGCAGTAGACAAGAGACTAGACAAGTGTTGAGGTTAATGGCCTTCCAGTAAAAGCATTGGTAGACACGGGTGCCACTATTTCCTGTGTAGCCATGCTCATGTTGACTAAACTTTCAGTTGACATATCAAACTTGGAAAATTTTGATCTTAGTGTTCGTGTAGCTGGCGGTGAGATTCACCGTAGTCTTGATGCTATATGTCTGTCAATTTGTTTTGGTAATGTTGCTATCACTACAAAAATCATGTTTTTAAGGAGTTTCATCAAGGTATGATACCTGGGATGGATTTTAGATTTCAGACACAACATTTGCTGTAGATACAGATACAGCACTAGCTAGAACAAAATCTTCAGTCATCGTTCCATCAATTTCTCTATGTCAGTTACCTGTCATAGTTTCACATTTACCTCTAGGCTCGCTTGCCATTTTAGAACCTTCCCAAACCCTTCCTAAAATAAGATTGGCAGGAGCGAAGAGTATTGCTTATATTACATCAAGGAAGCTGTCATGTATGCAAATTATGAACCCGACTGACAAGGATATAAAGATTTAAAAAACCAAACTGTTGTATCAGTCTCACTGTTTGTAGAAAAGTCAGTCTTTTCTTTACAAATGGTATTGATGTTGTAGATCTATAGTCAGAGAATGCTCTCTCTTTTGATCTTCCATGCGCATGCTCACCTGTCCGGAGACGCCGTATCTGGTCAATTGTCTTGGTCACTTTGATTCGGACCAATAAAGACGACATACCTCTAAAAGCATTTGTCTCTACATTATATTTTACAGGTGAACTTTGGTTTGGTTTATTTTGTTTAACGTCCTATTAACAGCTAAGGTCATTTAAGGACGGCCTCCCGTGTGTGCGACATGTATGCGTGTGGTGAGTGCGTATGTGTGTTTTGGGAGGCTGCGGTATGTTCGTGTTAAGTCTCCTTGTGATAGGCCGGAACTTTTGCCGAATTATAGTGCTACCTCACTGAAGCATACTGCCGAAGACACCCAGCAGCACACCCCACCCGGTCACATTATACTGACAATGGGCGAACCAGTCGTCCCACTCCAAATATGCTGAGCGCTAAGCAGGAGTAGCAACTACCATTTTTAAAGACTCTGGTATGTCTCGGCTAGGGGACAGAACCCAAAGCCTTCCTCACAGGGGCGAACGCTCAACTAAAGGCCAAAAGTGAGGCATTGTCAAGGGAGACATTAGGAAGAAGAAAGTTGTTCAGAAAGACAATATTTTCATATTTCTTATAATTTGCTATATTTCAAATGTTGAATTAATTTACAAATCATTATTAATGATATTCAAAACTATGATTTTTAATTGGAAATTAATTGAAATTTTAATTTGTTTGTTTCCGCTAGATCCTGTCTAAATATTATGTATAATTTGTAAAATCCTACACTGAAAGCATGTTTGTTATTTAAAATATCAATCTACCATCGTTGGATCATATTCCCAGTAGTTAGTTATTATTGCAAACTTGGCCACTTTGTAGTTACTGGCATACAGCTAAATAACTTCGGCGGGTGACGCGAGTTATCCCACTTTGTTGTTCAGCACGTTTCCTGCGTTCAAGATAAATGGCAATCTGGGAAAAACCACATCAATTGTTTTCTAATGTTATAGACATGCTGAAGGTTGAATATATGTTTTATAAATTAGGTAACTGCTGTTAGAAAGGAATGTCGATATTATAAACTTGATTAATACAGTTCTTCCCATTGTGACTGGGGCGCAGACCGTGAAATGCTTCTGCGCCTTTATAGGGCACTTATTCGATCAAAACTCGACTATGGATCCATCGTTTATGATCGGCACGCAATTCTTACCTGCAGATGCTGGATCCTATCCAAAACCAAGGATTACGTCTAGCACTTGGTGCTTTCCGAACAACACCAGTGCAGAGCCTTTATGTAGAGGTAAATGAACCATCCTTAAATGACAGAAGGAAAAAACTTGCTCTTCAATATGCCGCCCAATTGAAATCCAACCCGAAAAATCCGGCTTTTGATCTTGTTGTCAATCCGCAATACCAAAACATATTTACTCAAAACCAAAAACTCTTACCAACATTTGGCATTAGAATTTCAAACTTTCTTCAGGAACTTAACATCAGTTTAGACAACACAGGCGAGTACACGGTAACTGATGTACCACCGTGGCTTGTCAAACACCTGATATTAACCTTACTCTGCATGAGAGGGCAAAGTCGAGTGTATTACCTGAAGAGCACAAATCTTCCTTTCGGAAATGCATTGCAGATTTTCCTGATCATGTTCAGATCTACACTGATGGCTCAAAAGATGGTGAGAAAGTCTCAGCAGCATGCTACACCGATCACCATTGTTCTTCAATCCGTCTACCAGAGGGCGCCTCCATTTTCTCTGCTGAAGCATGTGCCATCGATTTGGCCCTCGACCATATCGATGAACAACGCATCAAAAAGGCAATTATTTGTTCTGACTCTCTGTCTGTCCTTCAGAGTTTACAATTACAAGACCCTATAAATATACTCATACAAAACCTTGTCTTTCGAATATCTCGTATTAAAAAAAAACCGCAAAATAACATTACTTTGGATTCCGAGCCATGTCGGAATTAAAGGCAACGCAATTGTTGACCGCCAAGCAAAATATGCTTTAAATCTGCAACAAACAAATATCAAAGTACCATATACAGATTTCAAACCTATAATTAGTTCTGCCATCCAGAGAAAATGGCAGCAACGCTGGTCTCTCGAGACGAACAACAAACTGTTTAAAGTACAACCGAAACGTAAAGCGTCCACTCCGGATCGGAAGGATCGTAGAGAGGAAATAGTCCTTTCTGCTCCGTACCGGGCACACATACCCAACTCATTCGTTCCTTTTAAAACGAGAAGATCCACCAATATGTCATACATGTGATGCTCAATTCACAGTGGAGCATTTTTTGATAGAATGATCCGATTTCAAACATATTCGTCATAAATACTTTCGAGTCCCGGATATGAAAACTCTATTCAGTTCCGTGGATTCGAAAACATTATTGAGCTTCTTGAAAGAAATCGATCAATTCTATAGACTTTAATGTCTTTTACCTTTCTCCCTTTGACGTTTAATATATGTTACAGAGTTACATGGTCCATTCGTATATATATATATTTTACCATTTTAACCAATAATCAAATTTTATCATAATGATCTAAATATACAATACAAATGATTTGAAATGACCAATTTTATCTGATTTTAACATATAAAATCAAAACGATATCATTGTTTGGCCCTAAATGACCCTAGTTGTCGATGGGCCGTCAAACTCACACAAACAAACAAACAAACCCATTGTCGCTGAGAGCACAAAAGGCATCACTGGCTATGGTTTGCGCTGTTAATCAGTTTATTGTACAGGTTTATTATATGTTTATGTTTTAAATATTGTTAATTTACTGCTAATGTTATATACAATATGAAATGTATCGAGTATTTAGATTTTGTCTCTTTCGGCAAAAATCTCTTTGGATACTATATAAGTAGATCAATTTATTGATAAGATCTAGTTATGGATAATGAGACAGCTCCTCTGTCAAGAAAATACATTATAGTTGTCTCCCTTGTTATAGACAATATATATTTTCTGATAGTTAAATGATTAATACTCATCAAAGATATCTCTGTAGAAAAGGCCTGATCTGGAAATATAACTACTATTATTATTTGATATATAACTGATTGATCTATAATTCAAATTACCACATACTGAAATAAACAGGTTAACTTACTAGAATACTCAATTTGTAGATTTTCCTTAAGCAAATTAATAATTCGCTGAACATCTGATTGCAAGTTGTATGAATAACTACCTTCTCTCATAACTATCTAAGTCTTTATTAATCAGTGATAACACTTAGTATGCTTTATATATTATTGTTCCTATTTAATGTGTTAGCAGGAATCAAAATTAAAATAAACAGGAAATAACTTTTATAAACCGGAAGTTACTTTCATAAACCGGAACTTACTTTTATGAACCGGAAGTCTTGTTGATTATTGTAAATGAAACTTAATCAACTTCAGATAAGTACCTTTCGATGAAATACAGTACGTAATATGTTACACTATTCAGTAAGGTTAAATGTTTTAATATATTACAAAACACAGAAACAGATTATGCATGTAATTTCAGTCAATCATTTTTGATATTGAAAATATACTTCACCCCTCTTACTGTCAAGTGAGTTCTACCATATATTTGAATGTTTGCTGAATTTCCCTACATTTTGAAAGTCAATTGTTTGTATTCATTATCTTTTTCCGAATGGTTTCGTAAGTTATTATGTCTGTTGTTTCCCTTCGAATTTTGTGAAATCAACTGAAGCTCATTAGGTGTTGAATATTTATTTGAATTTTCTTTTACGTACATTTGATTTGTGTCATTGATTGTAAACACTGAATTTGTAACACTTTGATTCGGACCAATGAAGAAGGCAGACCTCTAAAAGCAGTTGTCTCTACATTATACTTTACAGCATTCAAAAGTACAAAAGTTCCCGATGAACTTATTTTAACATGGAAAAAGAACAGGTCAAATTCTCCATTCTAGACTCCGACATGAATGCAGTTCACTAAACCAGCATTTTTTTCGTAAAAATCCTGTGGATTCACCTCGATGTACATGTGATTTAATGATAGAAGACAATTTTAATTATTCATTCAATTGTAGTAATTATAATCGTATCAGACAACAATATCTATCAAATGTAATGACGAAGTATGATATTAATGAAAACCTAGATATTCTCTTGAGGGGTGATCAATCGCTAAACATTAAGGAAAATGAAGAAATATTAATTTCTTTGCATAACTTTATTTGCAACAGTAAACGATTTTAATAATGTCAGCATCTTCAGATTTCAAACACCACTGAGGTTACATCAATGTGTCCAGAGTTGAAAGTATCAAATATGTAATCGACTAAAGTATTTTGTTTAGAAATTAATTTGTCCATCTCATTTTTGTGTGTAAATGTCCATGGTTTAACACCGTAATCGTTTTTAGGAAAGGAATTAGTATAAGCTTTTATGTCGCATGCACGGAAGGCCGTCCTTAAATGACCTTAGCTGTTAATAGGACGTTAAACAAAATAAACCAAACCAAACCAATCCTATATGTATATATGATTTGTATTGTGATGTGTGTACTTGAATGTTAATAAAAAAAAAGTTTAAACTAAATATATATCGGTGAATAATTATATAAAAAGGGTAATGTTCCATACCGTCATCAGCTGAATTTTGTCATTTATGAGTTCATTCAGTTTTTGGCGCCAAACAAACTATCGATGACGTATGCCAGTACCACATTTTCAACACTCTATGGCTGTTATATAGAAGACTACTGCAATGTAAGTACTGACTCGACCCATTGTACCTTTATTACCTATCCGTTCATAAGTTAAATTTCAGAATAGTCATGGTATAATGACATCATCAATATCACATCTAAAAATTATTGAAGTATTGAACAAAGTAATGAATTATTGTCCCAAATGTTCTGTATATGTATATAGATACATCATAAGTTCAAAATTGTCTGTACCATCACATTCAATACAGTAACAAACTCTGATATAACTTACCGTGACGGTATTTACCAGGGTGTAATGACACGGTATTGAAAAAAAAATACAGTACCGGGATCTGAACTATTTCGCGGATATTTCTTTTCGCGCATCTTAATCGTTTGCGAAATGCTCAAAAATTAATCGCACGAGGAAATAAATTGGTTTACAGTATACTTGAATTAAAAACTTAAATAATTATTTCTTATGCACTAAACAAGGACATTAAAAACGTTTAAAGATATTCAACAAATTGAACAGAAAAGTCTGAAGCAAAAATTATTAACTGTTGAAAAAGACATTTTGGAAACGACAACAAGTTCAGAAATAGAAAAACATATAGTAGCATACCAGCTTATTGACTTCTATGAAGCAATAACTTAAGATCAGTGGTTGAAAAACTCGGGCATCTCTGCAAAACTTGATTAATGAAGGCAAAACATCAAAAATGATCCAGTACGATATATCCAATATCTCCACAAAGACAAAGAGAGGTACATGAAACGTAAGACCAATGGTGAGCGTCTAAGTAATCAAATACGTCCGAAATGTGAGGCAGGAAAGTTACACAGAAAATGGAGAAAAGATAAACGTGAAAGAAAAGAGAAGGACCAAATGCTTCTTCATCAGTTACTAGATGAGACATCTCAAGGTTTGAAAGGTAAGTTCTGTAGACATGCATACAATATTAACCATTAATACCATGTACATAAGAATATTACGAATGGCTTGCGTGAAAACGAAACCATCATTCAAATAGATTTCTCTGAAAATTATGCATGCAAGCTTGCTGAAGAGGATCAGTCAATGCATTTTGGTACATTCCGACATCAAGCGTCACTTCATACAGGTGCGTATCAGCTAATTTTGCACAGTTGTACGATCCCGCCGCCATCTGGGCACATCCTGACCCGGTTTTGAAGGAGCTTTTGGGCTCCAATCCGCATGTTGACACGATTCATGTTGTCAGTGTGGACCAACTTCGTAATGTCGATAAAAAAAAACAAAAAAACGTGCGTTTGATTTAAGAACGTCAGAATCAGGTCACGGTAAAGGTGCCCCTGACGCCATCGGCAAAAACGTTAAGCGTTCTGCTGATAAATTGGTTAAGATGTCACTGACGCAGAAACTTGACCTTGCAGTGAATGGTAATTTAAGGACGGCCTCCTGTGTTTGCGATATGCATGCATGTGGCGAGTGCGTATGTGTGTTTTGAGAGGCTGCGGTATGTTCGTGTTAAGTCTCCTTGTGATAGGCCGGAACTTTTGCAGATTTATTGTGCTACCTCACTGAAGCATACTGCCGAAGACACCGCACCCGGTCACATTATACTGACAACGGGCGAACCAGTCGTCCCACTCCAAAAATGCTGAGGCTAAGCAGGAGTAGCAACTACTATTTTTAATGACTCTGGTATGTCTCGGCCAGGGGACAGAACCCAAAGCCTTCCTCATAGGGGCGAACGATCAACTGAAGACCAAAAGTGAGGCACTGTCAAGGGGGACACTAGGAAGAAGGAAGTTGTTCAGAAAGAAGAGAAAAGATAAAATCCCAAATTTAGTCGCCTCTTACGATCATGCAATGGGGGCAGCAGGTACAATTTTTTTTTTTTTTTTTTTCGCTCAGATAAGAGAATAATTCATTGATGCGAGCAGTTTTCTTATCATTCTTTACATTAGTTTTGTATTAACATTTCCTTACAATCATATAAATACACCCATATAAGCACCACACATGTAGATACAAACATGGGAATGGTACACATTACATACATACACATATACACACATATGCACACACACACACACACGCACTCACACACACACGCACACGCACACACACACACACATACATACATACATACATACATACACACATACACACATACATACATACATACATATATTGTATTATTATATTTATATATCCATTGAAATATTCATAATTTATTATTGAAATGATACAATACTCACACTTCATATTCTCGTTTCATCATAGTGGTTTGTTATTTTATTTTTCAATTTTCACATTTTTTAAGAAATGCATCATAAAAAAAATTATTATATTGTTACAATTTTTCTTTTGATTTTACGTAAGTTCAGCAATGCTTGCCTATTTTTAAATGTATTGTATGCACTATACCTCAAGTCTTTTACAGAAAGTTAGGTAATAGGGACATTTTTTTGTAAACTGTCAGGTACAATTTTCTTCTCAATTCGTACCTAAATAGCTGCAGTATATCCACGTATTTCGTTCTTGACTCACTGAGATGGAACCATTTGTATATTACAAAACCAATCAATGATAAAAGGGTGTTAATCTCATTATATGCATTATAAGTAATTTTGTAGCCGAAAACTATATATTTCAAGTTTCTTAAATCAATGGTGTAGCCTAGTCTATCCATCGACTGCTTTATGTGTTGCCAAATTGGATCGACACAACAACAATCAATAAAGTAATGATTGTAGTCATCCCTTATATTACAAATATGACAATTTTCGCTATCTTTAATGCGCCATCTTTTTAACAGAATACCGTTAGGGATAATGTTATGAAGCAATTTCCAGCGAAATATTTTTTCATCGTTTTCAGGTATCATTTTAAAGACAAAACGAAATAGGTTTCTTAGATTGTGAGTCCCCTCTCCGATGTTTAGTATATCTTTCTTTATAACTGAATTAAGGGTATCACAAGTTTTTTCCTTTCTGAGTATTGCGTAAATGTGATGGTTATTTAAATTTGCCAATGACACTACACACTTTTTAATAGAATTGTATAGACAGACCTCTTTCCATAAAATCTGCACAATTGATTTAGAGTTCTCGGTTTTCAGCTCCTGTAACCAAATTCTAGGTATTGCGCGTTTAATTGTTAATAATTCCACAATCCAATTTCTTTTGCAAGTTAATTTTTGATGTATAAGATTTTCATCGATAATTCCGTCCTTTCCAATAATGTCATTTACATAAATTAAATCAGAATCGCACCAATGTTTAAAGAATAAAGCTTTGCCATTAAAAGTGATGTATTTATTTCCCCAAATCACCTGCTGTTTGATTTCTCTGAAGTTTTTCTTAACATTGGTATCGGACTGAGCTTTATACCATGCAATAAGTAGATCCAAATAAAAATCTGTAATTCCATGGTGTTTTGGCAGAAGTTTTATAGTACCAGTGTTCATTTTGAATAAAAGATAATCATCTCCAAACTTTTCAAAGTATAAACTTGGAATTAGTTTCCAGTTAGCTTCCTGTTTGTCTAACAGACGTTTTATCCATGATATGCGTAATACATTAACATGGCAATCAATGTCCCTAACGTTTAGCCCACCTTTTGCATAATCGCCAATCATTATACTCCGCTTTATCTTGTCGGGTTTTCCATCCCATATAAATTGGTATGTCATCTTTTCTAAAACTGCTATAGTCTTGCTATCAATTCCGATGGTGTTTACAAGAAATGTTATCATTGGTATGATCAGACTTTGTATTATAATAGACTTTCCGAGTAAAGTAAGTTTTCTTTTCTTCCAGTTCTTTAGTAGAAGGTCTATGCTTGTTATTTTTCTTTTCCAACAAAGGTTTGAGCATGTTTTACTGTTTCTGTCAAAGTAAACCCCAAGCGATTTAACCATAGTGACCCATTTGATACCTGCATGACTTTCATCTTTATTTTTATTTCTTCCGACAAAAATCCCTTCTGTTTTATCCTTGTTCAACTTTAAGCCAGATACTTCACCAAACTCCTCCACTAACTTCAACGCCATTTCAATGTCATTATATTTCATGAACAACGTCGTATCATCAGCTAGTTGAGATAACTTTATAACTTTTTTTCGTACTTTGACGCCATGTAACTCTTTTTCATTACGCAATGTACAAGCTAAAAGTTCTGCTGCTATTACAAACAATAAACAAGACAAAGGACAGCCTTGCCTTATACGACGTGATATCTTATAACTTCCGGTTAGCCAATTATTGTTTTTAACACTTCCTCTAATATCATTATATAACGTTTTTACCCAATTAATAAAAGATACCCCAAAACCAAACTTTTCTAAACTTTTGAACATGAAATCCCACTCAATCGTATCAAAGGCCTTAGAAAAATCTAAAAATAATATGCAGGCATCACTGTTATTTTTTTCCGAAAAGTCAATTATGTCTTGAATTAGCCTGATATTGTAGCCAATAAACCTATTTTTTATGTAACCATTTTGATCAGTACTGATAATCTTTGACATGAGAGGTTTGATTCGAGATGCCAAAGCGTAGGCAGCTATCTTATAGTCTGTATTCAAAAGAGAAATCGGCCTCCAATTACGTAAACTTAATGGGTCATTTTTTTTTATAAATCAGTGATACAATACCTCTTTTTTGAGAAGAACTTAATTCGCCCCTTCTATAACAGTTATTAAGGGATTCTTGTACAATTTTTCCTATTTTTCCCCAAAATGTTTTGTAGAACTCGGCAGTTAAACCATCACTTCCCGGACTTTTATTTAATTTCATATGTTTTACAGCATCTTCACATTCCTTCATGGTCAACTCTCCTTCACAAGAAGTTTTCTCTTTTTCATTAAGTACATTATCTACCTTACAATTTCCGATATAAGTGTTTATTTTGTTTTTATCAGGATTGTCGGATTGGTATAATTTTGAGTAAAACAATTCAATTTCACGAAGGATTTTTTCTGGATCTCTTTCGATTTCCCCATTATCCGATCTTAATTGTGTAATCGTGTTTTTTAATTGTCTATGTTTTTCTATGCCCAAGAAATACTTGGTATTTTTTTCCCCGTTTTCTACCCAATCCACCCGTGCTCTTATTTGGGCCCCTCTAGCTCGTTCTTGGTAGAAGAGGTTTAACTGATTCTCAAAATCATTAATTTTATCTTGAGTTTCTTTGCTGGGATTTTCGTCAAATTTTACAATCTCAATTGCCAATTCCCTTTCTAGACGATTTATAATGCATAGTTTTTTCTTGCTCTTTTCTTTACAGAATTCGATAGTTTTATGTTTAATCATAACTTTACAATAATCCCATAAATCAGTTGGATTCAACTTTTCATTGCCATTAATAACATCATCAATGACGTTTTTAACAAAGTCTACATATTCGTCATTCTCTAAATAACTGTTATTGAGTTTCCAAATTCCGCTTCCCTTACCTTTTGAACTATTATATTGGATTTTTAAAGACACTGCCAGATGGTCTGTATGTTTTATTTGTGCCGGTCTTATGTCACAACTTTTTATGTCATTTAAGCAATTTTCAATAAAAAAATAATCTAACCTACTAGCATCTCCTGTCATTTTTCTTCTCCATGTAAATTGTTTTTTGTGAGTGTTCCGTAATCGCCATATATCAATTAAACTGTTGTTTTTTGTTAGTTGCTTATACCCATGTGTTTCTAAACACTCTGCTTTCATTTTTTGAAATTCTATCTATTTTATCATTAGTTTCGTTAAAATCCCCGCCTGCTATAATTACTCCTTGTTTAAAAGCATTCAATTCGCTGTTCACGTTTCTAAAAAAGGTGTTTCTGTTCTTTTCATCGTTTGGAGCATACAGATTTAATAAAGTATAGACATTATCATCCAATTCTAAATTGAGCATGACATATCTGCCTTCATTATCGGACTTACTATCTATTACAGATATTGGTACGCATTTTGAAATCAAAACACATACTCCCCTACTATTGGTTTTCCCAAAGCTATGGAAAAAAAACTTTAGCAAAAGAACATATTTCTCTATTGATTTGTTCAAACAAATCCTCAGAAAAATGTGTCTCCTGTAAAAAAGCAATCCCAAATTTTTGATGTTTTAACCATTCATATAGTCTATATCGTTTTTCCTTGTCGCGTAACCCTTGTACATTTAATGTTAATAAATGTAACACGTTCATGGCTTTAATTTCATTTTAGGTTATTTTTTCGTTTTTTTGTTTTCTTTCCCCTCAGCGGGTGTAGGTGGGGATCTATGTTTTGATTGACTTCTGTCCCTTGCTCTGTTTGGTGTCTGGTCCTTCTGTTGTGCAGCTGACTTAAGGAAACGTTCCATTGGTCCAACGTTACCTTTTCTGCCTTTCCTGTCTGTTGTACTTGTCCCCTTACTCGGAGATCGTGTCGTGTCCTTTTTGTGCTTTTCTTTCCGCTTTTCTTTCTTTGTTATCTCTTTTTCCTCAACGTTACTGTCCTTGTCTGCAGGTACAATTCTTACGCCAATCGTCATTAGACCATTTTTAGAACTCCATCAGTTTAACGTGTATACGTTGCGAAGTATTAGAAACGATTGCAAGAGAAAAAATAATCAAGTGCATGCATGCAAATAAATTATTCAGCAAGAAACAATTTGGATTTATCTAAGGAAGATCCATAGTTTTGCACCTAGTTCAATTTATCGATCACTAGACTGAAATTTTTGATGCAATAGGATGCATTGATGTGCTGTACTTGCCACAATAAACTTGTCCATCAAATGAGCATGTTTGGATTTACAGGTAAAAGCACGGCTAGATTGAGGTCTTTCTTCTCAATCGTAAACAACGCGTAATAATAAATGGAAAGACGTTATGTTTAAGGAGGTGAGCAGTGGTATTCCACAAGGATCTGTCTTAGGCCCAGTCCTATTTCTATTTTTGTTTTGTACATAAATGGCCTCCCAAACATAACAGGTACGGAAACCAACATTGCATATGTCATCAAATTCTATCGTGGTATCATTAACATTCCGGATCCCAAGGGTTTTCAGGAAAACCTGCTGAAAGCACAATTATGAAACAAGAAGTGGTTTCTACTTTTCCATCCAGACAAATGCGAAATGGCAGTTGTGATATTGACAACTTCACCTAGAGGATGGGAAGAAACTTCCCTATACAGAACACTAGAAAGATATAAGGGTCACCATTGACAGCAAACTAACATTTTATGTTCATATTTCCGAAAAAATAAACAAGACTAACTCGATAATGAGTGTAATAAGGCGGATTATGGAATACATGGATCTTACAACATTCACACTGCTATACAAAGGACTTGTGATACCTCACCAAAGTATGCCAACCACAAAGTCTGGAGTCCACATCTTATCAACCACATAGTTTGGTGTATTTTGTTTAACGTCCTATCACCAGCTTAGGTCATTTAAGGACGGTCTCCCGTGCGAGCGACATGCATGCATTTTGTGTGCGCGGTTGTGTGATTTGAGGGGCTGCGGTATGTTCGTGTTAAGTCTCCCATTTCAATTTATATGCACAATAATATGCATATATTTTAATGGATTGAGTGTACAGCTGAGATGATATTGTCATTTTTTGTTGTGTTCCGAATAAAATGTGATCAGCGGACAGTTTCTTATGATCATTGGTACATATCTGAATTACCAGGGTGGAAACAGATGACTGTTATGCTATATGCATCGCATTTTGAAATCTTGGATGTCATGTCACTATTTATCAGTTAGTTGTCTGTTGATTAGCTGAGGTTTTGATAGGATTTCTGTTATATATTATGATACCAGTGATTATTTATGACGTCATAGATACGAAATAAGAAATAACGAATAGATTATGTTAACTTTGATATATATATAACGTCAACGAGAATGAGGTTAAAGGACATCAAAGTCTATAGAATATATCGATTTGAATTTAAAATCAGATAAAAATGTTAAAAATAATAAACAATACATGATGTGAACTTTGTGATATATATATATATATTATTATATAACGCCAAAGGAGTAAGGTAAAATTTGAAGCAGTTTTCATCAGCCCATGTTTGTAGTTTGCTAAATAAACATTGTTGAGTTGTTCTACCGTGTGCATGTTCGTCGACCTATAGATCAAGAAGTCATCAACGAATGGAGACCCTTCAGTTGACTTGCCGAGACATTTAGTTATACTACTGATTTTCTGACCGAAAGGAGTTACGGATAGGATCCCACCCTGAGGGATTCACATTTTCTGTTTGGCTGTTTAAGAATAAGTTGAACCAACTCGAATTTTAAAATGTCTGTCAGATTTTTGCCGATTTCTGGTGATACCTAACTTGTCATATTAGATAAAGGGAGGTACCAAGCTTATCTGCTTATTTTAAAGGTGGGTTTATAATCATTTGTTTGGGTTTTATGACCAATCGACAAACAATAAACTATGATTTTATTTTATTTGAGTTTAAAATAAGATCAAAACTATTTATTTTTCAAACGCCTCCGTATTGTATATTTTACAAAATAGTAAACAATACAACGGACAGTTGGGAGTTTTCACATCCAGGACTCGAAAGTAATCACGAATCGGAACATTCTATAAGGAAATTCACCTCTGTGAATAGAGTGTCACATGCCTTTTTAATGGCTTGGTTTGGTTTATTTTGTTTAACGTCCTATTAACAGCTAAGGTCATTTAAGGACGGCCTCCCGTGCGTGCGACATGCCTGCGTGTGGTGAGTGAGGCTGCGGTATGTTCGTGTTAAGTCTCCTTGTGATAGGCCGGAACTTTTGCCGATTTATAGTGCTACCTCACTGAAGCATACTGGGCCAGGTAAAAGCTAAGAGGCCACAACAATCTATCACGCCATTCATTCAAGTGATTTTGAATAAATAAAGTAATTGAATTTATTCAAATAAAAACTTTATATCAAACTTTATATTTACTTACAAACAGACAATAATTTAGAAATGCTTGATTTTCGGAAAGGCAGAAAATACCCTAATCCTGTAATTGTTTTAATTGTTTTAAATTTAGACGTCTAACAGAAAAATTAATATAAATATAACTTTTGGTTTGCTGAAATAATGGAAATAGTAATTTGATTGGTTAATCGAACTTCTCACTATTTTGGGGTATACTTGAGTTTCCAAGGTAGAGCTGTGGTCATTCTTAACGCAGCATTTGACAAATAAAGTCAAGATATTTGGAAACTTAAAGAAGTCTCTTTGTATACTTCAGAATCCCCGAAAACCCCTCATAACAAAATATAAATAAGAATCCCCGAAAACCCCTCATAACAATATATAAATAAGAATCCCCGAAAACCCCTCCTAACAATATATAAATCTCCGATAATCTTCAATATCCAATATACATATTCTTTTAATAGATAACGAACCACACTATCACTCTATTTGATGAAAGGTATCCATAATTTTCAGCCAGAAGACTTTTCACGAAAAATACAATTATCATTCTAGAACGTTTACTAAACTCAGACATCGATATATTTATCCGGATGAGTCTGTGTATATTATAGATATAAAGGTACATAAAGCTTAATAATCTGACGATTAAAAAAGTTTAAAGTATTACGAACAAACGTCGAATGATAACATTTCTCGACTTTGATGCACATACTTAGGAAAATGATGTGAAACCCCGGGCTTATGTGCTGACATGGTTTTTTTTTTTAGTTTAAACATATTTTATTGTATCATAAATATACAAAGGGATCGGGCACAAGTTTTCCAAGTTATATAAAGCCCTTTCCCAAAAAACAGTATACAACAAATATATACACAAGATGACATTAGAATTTACATTAAGTAATTTTATTTTTGAAAATATGAGTAGAGATAGGGTGATAATAAGAGGGAAACAGAGGAAGAGAATTTAGAAGTCACCTTCATTTACAATTTAATTTACAATTTTTGAAGAATAATTAGAACATTTTTAACTAGAAAGTTTTAAAATATTATTTTTAGACAGAGTGAGTGATCTTTCTCGAGTCAGCTGACATTTGTTGACATTACACTACACTATTCCATACTTTGGTATCTACACCCTACGTAAACGTCAGGTACGTATACGCGGATATTTTTTGTAATAAATTGTCGTGGTACGACATTCCTTCAATTTCGGCTCTAATATCAGAAAGAGGTATAGATTCTACTTCATACGATGAATGTTATCAAAATTACGTAGCATTTGGATGTTATGAAAACACGATGTTAGAGAAATGCATAGGCTTTGCGTGAATTCCGCTCACTCCATGGCCAGGTACTGGTCTATAGCTATGAGACGGTGTGAATGGCTATCCATACCCGTACATTTATCGCCAACAAACACCGATTTCACTTCTTAACAACCAATGTTTTGAAAGATGATCCAGTATATAATGTTGTATCCCCTATATATATCTTCATAATGCCAATAACGGCAAGCGTAATCTACGATAAAAAAAAGTACGGATGCCTATAATATGTCCTAGCACGAGCTGGACAAAGTCCACACTAAACCGATCGCCGTCACGCTTTACCACATCACCTCTGGGACGAGTTGTCCTCTGATATCTCAAGTATTTTACAAGGGAAGTCAACTCGTCACAAAAATTCACACCAATACAATGACGTCACGCAGAAAATTCTACACGTCACGTCAGCATGGTCAGCATTACGATTTTTAAAAAAAAAGAATCACCCTCCTCCACCTTGGAGATTTCTCTGTCACGCCCTTGAGACGTGACAGAGTTTCTATTAACCTCTTTATAATAAGATTCCAATACTGATGTATATTTACATTGTATGAATTTAACATACCAAGTAAAAACAAACATTTGACCATGAAAACACTAATATGAAATTGGCGTTTCACATGCTATTTTTCCACACCGTACATCAGTTAAATATAAAAACATACAGTCCCTGTTATTTCCGTAAATGATGTTTTCTTTGCCATCTATTCACATCAACTATTCTAAATCAGCACATCACATCAAATATTCTAAATTAACACATTATTTTATGTCTTAAAATCGTTTTGAATAAAAAGCCATAAAAAAAATTAGTCATGCGTACCTTACCGCGAGATTTAAAGTCATACTCTTGAAGCTATTCTAAAAGTGTGCATTGCAGATGATGGCATTAAGAGGAGATATAATTTTTAATTGAAGTAGTTTCGTGCTTTCTATTATTAAAGCTGGTATTTTCAGCAATTATGGAATCAACTGTATCAACTTCAACGCACCAAAAAGCCAACATGTACAGTCAAACTTCTGACATGAAACCAACATTGGTCCAATGTTAGTTACCCGATACTGCCAACGTAGATCCAACATACATTAGGCCTATTCATTCTGATGTTGGACCAACGTTGGGCCAACGTATATTTTACCAATTTGCAGCTGGACACAGTAAAATGTGACATCTCTCCCCATATTGCAGGAGGTAAACTGTTGTCAAACATACGCTTACAATGTAGTTCATGCAGTGATGTCAACGGCAATAAGATATAGTCAATATGACAGACTTTGTAAAGCTGCAAAAATCGGTGTCTGTGCCGAGACATATTTTGACGGACTTCATGAAACAGTTTGCGAATCACAGGAAACTAAGCTGAAACAAGTATAAATATTGTTTTAGAGGAGGAAGTGACAAAGACTGGAATACAATGTGAAGCAAAGGGGAAGGAATATTCAGGAATCGCCATCATAACACCGCTATCCAGGTAGGGCTTAAGAATTGTACCTGCTGCCTCAATTGCATGATCGAAGGAGGCGACTAAAATTATATTTCAAGAATCATAATATACAATTTGATTCAGCACTTTGTGTGTTGTGGAGATATTATTCGATTCATATTTTTGCAATGTTTTCAAATGAAGTTTTGGCATAAATAATAACTCTATAGGATACCTGTGTATTTTAGACGGTGCTTGTTACTTGTAGGGTCAAGAAGTGCCAAACAGTGTGTGTGCGTTTTAATAGAGCTCGACGAACCATGTAAACAGCCGATCTTTGTTTATGTTTGTATCGGCTGGGTTAGATCGAGTATTTTAATATAAATACCAGAAATTGTGCCGTAAGATTACATAGGAAAATATTAGAATTATTTAGTAAGGCATAGAATGTAAAATTACCGTAATTGGTTCACTTTTGGATTTTTAAGGAATTTTCTTCGTCTATGGGTCTGAAATCTACTTCGGCCCAGGCGCCATCTTGTCACTCTGTTTGACAGCTATACTATCCGTTGTGAAAGACACCAGGTAAGGCAGTTCATGTTATAGTTATTTCCAAGAATAATTAACTTAATGTGTAAAACCAGGGACGCCATGGGTTATATACGATGTGATATTTGTATTACTTACGGGCTGTAAACGCCTGAATTCAGGGTTTGACTTTCCCATTTCATCCCGGTCCCTCGCTCAACATGGCGATCTATGCAGACGTCATGTAGAACCGGAGGTGTACTGCGTAAATCGCACACTTCTGTTATTACTTATTTAAATTTAACTTTGGCCTGTATTAAGGAAGGTTTTCATAACATGTATTTCCCGCACTATTCTGCGGAAGGAATCGTCTAGACGTAGCGATTTGGTTGTAGTAAAAATGAGCGTTGACCCTGAATTTTGGGGTCACGTCTTCCATATATGGGGATTTTCCTCATATTATGAGGAATTTTCCTCGTCCTCACGAGATAAGGACCAGTCTATATAAGTCTATAAAAGGGCGGCATGCCAAGCATTTCGTCAGTTCTGGCCCGTTGGCATTGGATGAACATCGATCCAAACTCATATCGCAATCGGAATAGATGCAATGTTAGTATACATAGGGGAGATAACTCGTGCGTACTTATCACACAGTGGATTATATTCTTTTACAGATAATACAGATGTATTGGAATAATAGTGTTTGAGTCTATATAGAGTACATACTCTATGTAATATCAATAGTATATTCATTGAGATACTCTGTGGATCTTTATACTGGTACACAAACCTAAAAGTTGGTTGCCTACAAGCGTTATACTATATGTGGAAGAGGTGTGGTACTGGTGTAATTATTTAACAGATTATTATATTGTATGGCTGAATTACTATTAATTACTATCTTAATAGTAATAGTCATTTAGGATTTTTACTGGTATACATACCTAAATGTTAATTGCCTGCAAGAGAGCGGAGACTCTTTGTGGAAGAGGTGTTATACTGGTATTTAAAAATCCATTATCCTAATATAATTAAAACTCACTGAGTTATTTGACTGGATTCGCTGTCTGATCATAAGTCGCAAAGTTTGGGTCTACCTTGTAGATATAATTTCTACTTATTATTAAAGTATCAGATATTAATGGTTATAACTATTTAGTTATTTTAATTTGAGTATTCGACTCTTTTATAGATTGAATTATTGGTATACTGAGCTGTTAATTTGGTGTTAAGTGTCATCAGATTTGAGATCTCCAGTACTTTGACTGGTTGTGATCTATGTATTAGTCAAGTTGTAAAATCACCAGAGTTTCTTATAACAATCTTCCATATTAATGAAGACAGAGAAGGAGTCGTTCAGTAATTAAGTGTGAATTCAAGTTCCAGTGGAAGTAAAGTATTGTCCATTTTAATGTAATAACCTTTATTTATTTCAATCGCTTATGTGTAAATATCACCTGTTATTGTTATGTTGATGATGCTATATAAAATCATAGATTTTCAATTTACTTCTGGACTTTTAGTCAATTTTTTCATAGTTAGTATTTCGAATACAGCGATTTGAGATGGATACTGACTTAGTCAAAATCCGGTAGCGATATATTGGATCAGAGATCATCACTTGGTTGTTGGAGGTGGTTTGATACCACGACAGTCCTGGTCAGACTTGACCCACACGGAACAAGGTTTCAAGCAGAGCAACAACATCAAGACAGAGATTGGAAATATCAGATAATACAAATATTATACACAGAAACCCGGTTTCGTTTCAACTAGTTGCAGCGGTGGGATACTTTAACTTCACAACCAAACCAGTGTCCTTGGCCTAGACACTTTGAGGTCGTTACCATGGCAACTAATAACATAACTTCATATTTAACCGGAGTTAGAGAGGGACAAGACCAGCACGAGGAAGGAACCCCTGTGGGATCTGACGATCTTGTAGATTTGGTGGCGATATTGATTCACCAGCTGGGAGTACCCTAGCCAATGCTGACGGGCCATTGCTCCCACATACCATCCATCAGGAGGGGGAGGATACTAAATCCGCAGACGTATGTAGCTGGATCAGAATGATGAACTACTACGAAAAATAGAATCTTTACAAGGGGCGTTAGAAGCAGAAAAGAGCTCTGCTGCAATTCTGATGCACAGGGATTCAGCACGGCATGGTGCGGTGCAGCCAAGTAATCTGTATGGTCGACCGGGCCATGACTTGCTGTCTAGTAGCAAGGGACAAAGTCATACGGCCGAGCCTGTACCTGTTATGAAACAGTGTTGTGGAGGCCTGCTTGGGACAGCAGGAAACACAGCCGGCATTCATACTGACAACGGCGCCGGGTCAGAGCAGGTGGGTTCTTGGTGTTCTCAGCGTCGATCAGAAGTGGATCTGAACACTGCTGGGGTAGGTGGTGTTGGACGGCGTATATGGTCTTTACCCGTCACTAGCTGTATAGCAGGCCCTTCTCAGGGAGAATTTGAGGAGGCGGGGGGTTACAGGAATCCGCGATCGATGGGTCGGGAACAAGGGATGCAGCAGGAGCGACAGCAGAAACCATCACTTGGGATTACAAAGCTCCTACATTTGATGGTGAACAGAACTGGCAAGATTACTTAGTACACTTCGAGTTAGTTTCATGAAGCAATAACTGGGACAATGAGAGCAAGGCGTTGAAGCTTGCTACAGCATTAAGGGGAAGGGCACAGGGGAATTTAAGTGATTTGACGATGGATGAAAGATTAAATTACAATGGACTTGTCAAAGTCTTGACAGATAGATTTCAGCCTGAGGATCAAGCAGAGATATACAAGGCACAAATCAAGGGGTGGTTGAGGAAGAAAGATGAGACTTTACCTGAGCTTGCACAAGAAATCAAGCGACTTGTTAGGTTAGCTTATCCTGGAGCTCCACATGAAATTAGACAGCAGTAGGGACTTGATTATTTGGTGGAAGCATTAAATGATGCAGATATGGAATGGGTCATACATAAGAGTAAGGCCTGGACAATAGCTGATGCTGTAAGAATTGTTCTGGAGTTTGAGGCTTTCCAGACCGGTCGACGAAAGCGAAGCTCTACTAGGGCTTTTGTACGAAGCCAACAGGAGGTTAACACTAACCCTCCATCTGTTTTTTGAGGATCAATTGAAGGAATTGACAGACAGAGTTGCTGCTCTACACGAAAATTTGGTTTGGTTTATTTTGTTTAACGTCCTATTAACATCTAAGGTCATTTAAGGACGGCCTCCCGTGCGTGCGACATGTATGAGTGTGGGGAGTGCGTATGTGTGTTTTGGGAGGCTGCGGTATGTTCGTGTTAAGTCTCCTTGTGATAGGCCGGAACTTTTGCCGATTTAAAGTGCTATCTCACTGAAGCATACTGCCGAAGACACCCAGCAGCACACCCCACCCGGTCACATTATACTGACAACGGGCAAACCAGTCGTCCCACTCCTAATTTGCTGAGCGCTAAGCAGGAGCAGCAACTACCATTTTTAAAGACTCTGGTATGTCTCGGCCAGGGGACAGAACCCAAAGCCTTCCTCACAGGGGCGAACGCTCAACTAAAGGCCAAAAGTGAGGCATTGTCAAGGAAGACATTAGGAAGAAGGAAGTTGTTAAGATAGAAGAGAAAAGATATGATCCCAAGTTTAGTCGCCTCTTACGATCATGCAATGGGGCAGTAGGTACAATTCTTACGCCCTACCTGCAGGGCAGTACACGAAAATGGTAATACTGGTAGTCGTGAATGTTTCTATTGCAAGAAAGTAGGACATATTAGACGGGATTGTAGAAAGAGAAGAGCAGATCTGGAAAAGGCAAGAGCGAAGTCGGAAAACTAGGAAAGGCTGGGATGGAGGACCCGATGTCAGCCGAAAGTAAATATCAAGGGTCTTGGAAGGTAGTTGAAGCAAAATCTACACCCAAGTCAGACGGTTTATTTATACCAGCTATAATTTGTGGGGTGGAAAATCAATTGTTTACTAGACAACCGGTTCCACTATTCAGTATTACATCCTGATAAATTTGCTTCTATCGATATCAAGTATCGACCAGAGTTGAATAAGCAACATACTAAGGTGGCTGATGGAGGTTTAGTGATGTCGGAAGGTGCTATTGATGCTACTTTGGAGATAGGTGGCAAGTTGGTGAAACATCGTATGATTATCGCCGATATCAGCGCTCCGGCAATTTTGGGATATGACTTTCTACACTCCCATCATTGCAAGATTGACATGGGAGGTGGAGTATTACAATTTGATGGTGATAATCTGCAGTGCAGGAAAGAAAGCCAGATGGGAACCGTATTCTCCATTGTAGTGGCTGAGAATGTGGTTATACCACCAGAATCAGAGATGATCGTCAATGCGAATATTGTTGGTACCTGTACACCAGAAACAGACCTTGAAGCCATTTTTGTGGAGCCACATAGTCAACGATTAGCCAAAGAAGGAATCCTGATGGCCAGGTCTTTGTCTGATCCTAAAAAATAACGATATTATTATAAGAGTTATCAATACAAACAATGAACAACACATCTTATATAAGGGTACAACGGCAGCTAAAGGGGAATTGGTGACTGTGCCCAAGGGCAATTCAGAAGTCCATACATCTGAAAGAGTGAGATCTCTTCACCTAGATGAAAGTTTACAAAGAGCATTTACAAAAATTAGATGAGAAATGTCAGGAGCATACTACACCTGAACAACATACAGCTGTACATCAACTATTAACTGATTTGGTTTGGTTTGGTTTATTTTGTTTAACGTCCTATTAACAGCTAAGGTCATTTAAGGACGGCCTCCCGTGCGTGCGACATGTATGCGTGTGGTGAGTGCGTATGTGTGTTTTGGGAGGCTGCGGTATGTTCGTGTTAAGTCTCCTTGTGATAGGCCGGGACTTTTGCCGATTTATAGTGCTACCTCACTGAAGCATACTGCCGAAGACACCCAGCAGCACACCCCACCCGGTCACATTATACTGACAACGGGCGAACCAGTCGTCCCACTCCCTTGTATGCTGAGCGCTAAGCAGGAGTAGAAACTACCATTTTTAAAGACTTTGGTATGTCTCGGCTAGGGGACAGAACCCAAAGCCTTCCTCACAGCAGCGAACGCTCAACTAAAGGCCAAAAGTGAGGCATTGTCAAGGGAGACATAAGGAAGAAGAAAGTTGTTAAGAAAGAAGAGAAAAGATAAGATCCCAAATTTAGTCGCCTCTTACGATCATGCAATGGGGGCAGCAGGTACAATTCTTACGCCCTACCTGCAGGGCAGGGATAGGCATGAAGTCAAGAGGAAATGTCCGGAAATGTCCATATTCCTCTTGTGACTACCTATATGCTTCGAACCGGCATCAACTACTACAAAACCACCTGCAAAGGGTACATAAAGTCTTGAGCCAGGTGGGGGGATGAAATGAGATTTAAAGAGTGGCGAGTGTCACGACCTAGGCCATACCCTAGGTCTGCGGTAACCGTGGTGACGAAGGATAAAGTTTTTGGGGTGTCAGAGAAAGAAGTTATACCAGAGAAGGGCGAATCGTTATATGATTTCCCTTCTGGTGCTTGCACCCCGTTATTAACACCAGACCATGAGGTAGAGTTGTTTGAGCCCCCTTTGCCAGTGGCTTGTATCAGTCCTTCACGCTTGGTTATCGTAGACCAAGAGGAGTCGCTTGGGGATCTTCCCCCTCCTCCATCTCCTGTTGATTCTGGTCTGTTGGTGGATGCTCTTCCATTCCCTCCACCTCCAGCAGAAGAAGACTTGGTGAAAGGGGCCAGTCCTGTTGCATCATTACCAGAGGGATCAGCCACAAGTACTATAGATCAAGAGGACTTAACCCTCCCAACAAAGTCGGGAGGAGATGTTAGGACAGAGCCTGATCCCGCAGTGCAGGCAGAGAAGATGTTGAGATGGGGTGGAATGCCATTATTCCCATCTGCACTGCTGGATTGGTCGGCTGTGGAAGAGGAAGCAGTGGAGCTGGCTCCAGGCTTAAGATGGCCACCGAAAGACTGGAAGGAGGCTGACGGGGACATGCGCCTCCTTCTCTGGGAGAACGCGGCAAGCAGGCTCGTGGGGACCAGTAAGTCTCGCTCAGTACTGCTGGACAGCACAAATTTTCTCATGCCTCGGGCAGTGAGAGGGGTCGTGTTTACCAGGGAAGGGAGAGTACTTTCGCGTGAGGGAGAGTAAGTATGTACCATGCAATAAGGGAAGTCACGCTGTCAGGAAAAGATCAGGAAGGACTTGTTTCTACACTGATTAAGTATTGATAAGAAAGAACATTTAAATGAAAAGTGGAACTGATTGGAGTAGAACTATTCACTAGTTAGTAATAAAAAATACCCAATATCAGTCAGAAGTACAAGGTAATATACTATATGATACACAATATCTTAGAATATGCAACTATTGCATTAGACATATTTGTGGTTGTTTACATGTTATCTGTAACAGGCTGGTATCCACTCATTGTCCAGTATATTATATTGCATTGTACTAGCCAGCTGATTGTCATATTTAAAACATTGTATTCATAGGATACATATATGTATATACTGTCAGTCATATATAAATATAGATTTCTAAGGTAAGTAACTCTTTTATGTCCCAAACTTTTAAAAGTAGGGAAAAAGTAGTAAGAATATCTGTAAATCTCTTTTAGTTCATTCATGGGTGCCACCATCTTGGATAGCAATGACAGC
Source organism: Pecten maximus (assembly GCF_902652985.1). Lineage (NCBI taxonomy): Eukaryota > Metazoa > Mollusca > Bivalvia > Pectinida > Pectinidae > Pecten > Pecten maximus. Next base: position 43,127,186 of record NC_047021.1, read on the forward strand.
ACCGTGACAGTAATATTCCGAACGCTATGCCAGAATTGGGCATTTGACCCCCAGATTTTGACAAAGCAGCTGTTTTTGAGTATCACAATCAAAATAAGGATTTAGGATTATTTGTATATGAGATAATTATTGTGATTAATTATGAAACATTTTTATAGTAATATTTGATACGAGTTATGATTATTTATTTTCATATTGAATAATCTCTTAAAAATATCTACTCTAGAAACTCAGATTTTGTGTAGTTTGACATTGAAATATACATTAGGGATTAATTCGCTACCAGTCTGTTTTCTTTATTAAATTATAATGTATACTTAAATTCAAGTCCTGAAACTAAATTTGCTGCTGTTGGTGGTTATTTCACACTGTTTACACAACTTTACTTTATTATGAAATGATTATGTAACATTTCCATTCCAGCATGGTATAATGCAAAAGTTAAAAGTTGTATTTCTTATGATGGAAAAGTTTCTCCAGATTATTTCAAAAGATGATTTGGTTTGTTTTTGCTTAACGTCCTATTAACAGCCAGGGTCAAAAGATGACACAAGCTTGCTTGTAATACTTTTTACATACCATTTTTTTCCGAATCAATATTTCATTGATACCAATTTACAAATTTAAAGTTGACTTAACTTAGATAGCTTTTTTTCAAATTTGAAATGAAGAAAGTGCGACAAAATCTTTGAATGTATTAAAAACCTGTGTAAAAGGTCCTATTTAACAAGATCGTAGTAAATTGCCTTAGATCTTATTCTCAATACACAAATGAACACACAAGAGAGCAGGTTGGGAGCCAATTGTGCCCACATACCACCTTTACCAGTAGATGAAGTTGAAGATCAAGATATGATTTCAATAGCAATCTCAGACTTAACATCAGTGACTTATCGATGGGTTACAACTCAATGCAGACTACTTACGATTAATTTCAGAAAATAAAATGTTTATATATTAGATTCTTTTCCGCCTTTCTTCAGTTGTTTATTTATGGACAGGATAATGTAACTCACCCTTATGGAGTCAAAAGTGGATGGGAAATTAAATTGGACTGTCAGCTAAATGTTTCAGCAAAACAATTTTCATATAATAAACAAGGAAGGGATATTTAAACCTCCTTGGGGCATTGATCTTTGGTTCTGGTTTCTAGAATGTTCTGCGGTCTATGATCATGCATCTCAAATGTGAAACGCATTTGTTCGACTTGAGATACCTTTTAAAATCAATAATTTGACCATCACTTGTTATGCGTTCTACATTAACCTTGACTTCAACAAATGCTACGTAAGGGTCTATTCATATCTTTGTCATACGTTTCTTATCCCCGCTTAAAATCGTTACAGATATCACATTTTATACTATCTTTCTATACTTTTAATGATTCAGTGAGGTAGCACTAGGGGTCGGAGGGCATAACTCGGACGGGACCAAAACTCGGACAGTTTCCTTAAAAATCAATAAAATATACGCTTTCCTATGTTGTTGTGTGTTGTTCTTCACTCGTATGTGCCTGAGGCGGTCAAATTTAAAAGCTAAAGGTCACGAGAAAAAACTGCTTATCAGGTATGTATACATGCATATTGGGATGTGATTGTATATGTGTTATTTAATTATATATAGGTTGATATTATTTAAATGCTGTAACATAAATTTGTTTTTGTGCGAGTAATACTTTTAAAAAATACAAATAAAAAGTGTCTCGAGTTTAGATCCCCATGTTTTACCAGGGGACTTAAACTCGGACATTGATTTTTTTGTTTCGGTCTGGATGCATCATTTTATTTTTAAAACAAAATAAGAAACGAAAATTCTTAAATATATTATTCGACAAGTAACAAATAATTAACAAAAGATTATTAAAAGAAAAGAAAAAAATAATGATAAATAATGATATGTGACAATATGTCGTTTTTTCCATGTGTTCTCACCATGCATCCCGATTCTCACATGCGGATCTACCTGTATTACACTTACCGTATAACTTAAGATGCCTGTTGACTTTTTATGTCACCGCATTAGAACCGGATTGCATGGTTTTATAGCTCGTTTTCCTCATCCCAACAAACTGGTCACACTATTCTTTCTGCTGATGATAAATATGTTCAGCCGTTATCAATATAAATCGCTTCCCATTGTTATGTTAATATTCCTAACCAATGATGGATACATACAGAACTCCTTTGATCCAAATAGGTCAATAACTCATAAACGTAGCAGCTATAATATCCTATTTTTGTATATTTTTGTTGGTGTAGTATTAACATTATATGTGTCATTTTTAGTCAACTTGTTATATCTCTATGGAGATATTGAAAAGAATCCTGGCCCGACATTGTGTGATCATGAAATAACAACAGTCTATTTTACTAAGCCTAATGTTAATGTTGTTACTTGGATTAACTCATGAATTGTTTTGTTCCTGCAGGTAGGGCTTAAGAATTGTACCTGCTGCCCCCATTGCATGATCGTAAGAGGCGACTAAATTTGGGATCTTATCTTTTCTCTTCTTTCTGAACAACTTTCTTCTTCCTAATGTCTCCCTTGACAATGCCTCACTTTTGGCCTTTAGTCGAGCGTTCGCCGCTGTGAGGAAGGTTTTGGGTTCTGTCCCCTAGCCGAGACATACCAGAGTCTTTAAAAATGGTAGTTGCTACTCCTGCTTAGCGCTCAGCATATTTGAAGTGGGACGACTGGTTGGCCCGTTGTCAGTATAATGTGACCGGGTGGGGTGTGCTGCTGGATGTCTTCGGCAGTATGCTTCAGTGAGATAGCACTTTAAATCGGCAAAAGTTCCGGCCTATCACAAGGAGACTTAACAAGAACATACCGCAGCCTCCCAAAACACACATACTCACCACACGCATACATATCACACGCAAGGGAGGCCGTCCTTAAATGACCTCAGATGTTAATAGGACGTTAAACAAAATAAACCAAAACAAACCAAAGTTTTGTTCATGCTCTCTCTGCAATTTCAAACTTACCGTCGATGGTTTGACGTCATTACTGCAAAACCGTCATGTGAATCGTATCATAACGCGCGTTTCCAACCGTACTATCATAGGCAATTCGCATTCCGATTAATTGTACTATGCAGACTAGCTACCAAAGTTGTCAATCTTTACTTTCTATATAACATGTATATTGAAATACTTTTGATATTATTGTCAGGCGATATAGAGTCTAATCCCGGTCCATCGTCCTATCTCACTACTTAGTATAACTGGAAAGTTGATGGAGATGTGTCTACAAACATGTTTATAATTTTATAAGTACTAATAATATCATTACAAGTCACCAATCGGGTTTTGTAGCAGGTGACTCCACTGTAAATCAGCTATTAGCTATTTCGCATGATTGGTTTGGTTTGGTTTATTTTGTTTAACGCCCTATTAACAGCTAAGGTCATTTAAGGACGGCCTCCCGTGCGTGCGACATGCATGCGCGTGGTGAGTGCGTCTGTGTGTTTTGGGAGGTTGCGGTATGTTCGTGTTAAGTCTCCTTGTGATAGACCGGAACTTTTGCCGATTTATAGTGCTACCCCACTGAAGCATACTGCCGAAGACACCCAGCAGCACACCCCACCCGGTCACATTATACTGACAACGGGCGAACCAGTCGCCCCACTCCAAATATGCTGAGCGCTAAGCAGGAGTAGCAACTACCATTTTTAAAGACTCTTGTATGTCTCGGCCAGGGGACAGAACCCAAAGCCTTCCTCACAGGGGCGAACGCTCAACTAAAGGCCAAAAGTGAGGCATTGTCAAGGGAGACATTAGGAAGAAGAAAGTTGTTCAGAAAGAAGAGAAAAGATAAGATCCCAAATTTAGTCGCCTCTTACGATCATGCAATGGGGGCAGCAGGTACAATTCTTACGCCCTACCTGCAGGGCAGCTATTTAAAAAAATTATTATGACATATGTAAAGCGGTTGATAATGGTAAAGAAGTAAGAGCTGTTTTCTGCGATGTAAGCAAAGCATTCGACCGCGTGTGGCATCGCGGTCTTTTAAGTAAACTTTCTTCAGTGGGAATTTGTGGGTCTCTTTTAAATTGGTTTAAAAACTATCTTTCTAATAGGAAACAGAGTTGTCTTAAACGGAAGTTCATCTTCTTGGATAAATATAAATGCAGGTGTTCCCCAGGGATCAATTCTTGGGCCCCTTCTTTTTTTAATATATATTAATGATATTGTTGACAACATTCAAGCAAAAATCAAGTTGTTTGCTGATGATACTACTTTATATGTTATAGTAGATTCACCTCTAAACGCCTCCAATATATTACAAAGTGATTTAATGTTAGTACAAGAATGGTCTGATAAATGGTTGGTTGACTTTAATCCCAACAAGAGGCCCAGGGGCCTTAACGGTCATCTGACTCTAAATTAAAGACCCTTATAATATTGTAGTATGCATTCTCTGCAGGTTTAGTGGCACTGTTGGCCATGGCGGCCATCTTGGATTTCTGACCTACCTTCAAAATAATAACACTTGGCCATGACCATCTCAGGATCATTTCTGGTAAGTTAGAGCCAAATCCCACGGGTGGAGTTTGAGAAGAAGTTTGAAATACGTGTTGTTCAGGAAAAACATGATTGCGCAATCATGTTACATAATGGCTGCCGTGGCTGCCCTTTCAAAGTTTTTACGAGGCCGAAAAATAACAACACTTTGTTGGCTCCCCTTCCTTAACATCCTCACCAATTTCCAGCTCAATCGCACCAGTGGAACTGGAGAAGAAGTTTAAAATGTGTTTTTCAAGATGGCTGCCATGGCGGCCATCTTGGATTTCTGACTGACCCGATAAATAACAAAACTTGGCCAGGAACATCTCAGGATCATTTCTGGTAAGTTAAAGCTGAATCCCACTGGTGGAATTTGAGAAGAAGTTTGAAATAGGTGTTGTTCAGGAAAACCATGATTGCGCAATCATTTTACAAAATGGCCACCATGGCTGCCATGTCAAAGTTTTTACGAGGCCAAAAAATAACAACACTTTGTTGCCTCTCTTTCCTTAACATCCTCACCAATTTCCAGCTCAATGGCACCAGTGGAACTGGAGAAGAAGTTTAAAATGTGTTTTTCAAGATGGTTGCCATGACGGCCATCTTGGATTTCTGATCGACTTGAAAAATAACAACACTTGGTCAGGACTATCTCAGGATCATTTCTGGTAAGTAAGAGCTCAATCCCACTGATGGAATTTGAGAAGAAGTTTGAAATAGGTGTTGCTCAGAAGAACCATGATTGCGCAATCATGTTACAAAATGGCTGCCGTGGCTGCAATGTCGAAGTTTTTACGAAGCCGAAAAATAACAACACTTTATTGGCTCTCCTTCCTTAACATCCTCACCAATTTCCAGCTCAATCGCACCAGTGGAACTGGAGAAGAAGTTTAAAATGTGTTTTTCAAGATGGTTGCCATGGCGGCCATCTTGGATTTCTGACCGACTTGAAAAATAACAACACTTGGTCAGGACCATCCCAGGATCATTTCAGGCAAGTTTCAGCTCAATCTCACCAGTGGAACTTGAGAAGAAGTTTCAAATGTGTTTTCAAAATGGTGGCCATGGCGGCCATCTTGGATTTCAGACTGACCCGAAAAATAACAACACTTGGTCAGGACCATCCAAGCATCATTTCAGGCAAGTTTCAGCTCAATCCCACTGGTGGAACTTGAGAAGTTTGAAATGTGAAAAGTTTACGCACGGCGCACGGCGGACGGCGCACGACGACGGACGAAACATGATGACTATAGGTCATCCTGACCCTTCGGGTCAGATGACCTAATAAAACGGAGAGTCTGGTAGTAAGTAAAAAAAGTTATCAAACATCCTCATCCGGTCCTAAATCTAAATAATACTCCTATTTCTGAAGTGACTTCTCACACATCTTGGTGTTACTATCTCAAACAATGCCGATTGGAAACAGCACATCGATACTATTATTACTAAAGCGTCATTTCGTATCAACATTTTCAGGAAATTAAAATTTAGAGTTGACAGACGAAGCCTTCAACAAATGTACTTGTCCTTTATCCGTCCCCTGCTAGAATACGCTGATGTCGTATGGGACAATCTAACAATTGAATATGCAAAAAAACTAGAGAGTATCCAAATCGAAGCTATTCGGATAATATGTGGTGCAACTAAATTGACTAGTCATGATTCCCTTTACCGGGAAACTGGTATAGAGCCGTTATCTGGAAGAAGACGTAAGCATAGAATTATACAGCTTCATAAAATTATCCATGGGCAGACACCTAGTTATTTAACAGATATATTACCAAATAGAATACACGAATTGCACAATCATAATACTCGCCAATCTCAAAATATCACCACTCCGAAAGCTAGAACCTCTTTCTATAACAACTCGTTTTTCCCTCTACTATTACCCTATGGAATAGTTTACCTCCGAATATAAAAGAAAATCCTTAAATTTTTCACCTAAAATTGTATCTCAACTCTGGAAAATTGAATATTCCCACATTTTATTTGTCTGGAAAACGAATGGGGCAAGTTTATCATGCCAGACTTCGTTTAAAATGTAGCTCTCTTCGAGATCATCTATTTCATAAAATTTTATTGAAAATCCGTATTGTACCTGCGGTCAAATTAAAACAACAAATCACTATCTCCTGGAATGTAATATGTACAACATGATACGCCATCATTACATCTATCCTATTAACAACTTGTCACTAGACTTGCTTCTTTACGGTGATTCACTGCGTACCGAAGCAGAAAATATTAATATTTTTAATTCTGTCCAATCTTTTATTATTAAAAGTAAACGCTTTGAGTCTGTATGATATCCCTTTCACTATAAGATATCTAAACATATATATTATTCTAAGAATATAATGTATGTCAAAAACTGAAACCCATGTCCCTCGTTGTCACTTCTTTATGAGGACTCACGGAAAAATGTTGCACTAACATTCCTATTCTTCTACCACCATCACCTACCCCCCTCCCCCTCCCCACTATTCAAATAGATTAGTACTAATGAGATAATTTCTTAACCTATGTATAAATGTAATTACTGTTTATTACCGTTGTATGTTAATTTCGATAGTATTGCAAACTCTCTGCTGAGATTACTTTATTTATATGCGTACGGGCCAGAGTCATGCCGATCTAAATACGTACAAGTTGTATGTCTGTAGCTCACCATGATATCTGCTTATTATGTTATCTGCCTGTCTCAAAGAGAAGACGGATTTATATAAGTACGAAAGTACTTCTTTCCGAATTTTTTACTATTCTATGTTTGTAATATTCTATGTAAATATTTGAACAATAAAATACTGTTTAAACCAATGATAAATTCTATTTTTAACTAAAAACTGTATGCATTTAAATTTATAATAATATATTGTCTGTTTTCTGATATTTACCTTTATTAAAACTATTTGATTTTTATTTTCAATAGATAAACAAATGCTATCCGATATTTGAAAATGTACGGCTATAGGCCTAGTTGAAATTTAGTGATATTTTACACTATAAATACCAGTAATTCTCCTTGTCTTGATATAATTTGTCAAAAACTATTTACACTTTAATATTTTATTTCCTACAGAATTATGTACGTGATAGTTAATATAAATAAAAATGCAAAATTGACATATTTAATTTAAGAAATATACAATGAATATATAAAGGATTAAATTAATAAATGTACCTGTTAAACACACTATGATGTTTCTATTTTTTTATACAGAATGCCGAAAAAGTATATACATAAGAAAAGAGGGAAAACTATTAATTACGACCCTGAGTCTATGGAGCAGGCGACTAAAGCAGTCAAAAATGGTAGTATGTCCGTCCGGAAAGCGGCCGAACGGTTTCTAGTTCCAAAGTCTACGCTTGGAGACAAAGTCAGTGGCAGGAGTGACCTTGTCACTAGGCCAGGGAAGGCCCCGGCATTGCCCCAAAATGTGGAAGAAAAGATCGTTAATTCCGTTATCACCGCATCTAAATGTGGAATGGGTATATCATGCCGCCAGCTATTTGCCAGGACCGGTGCTTTGTGCAAAAGATTTCAGGTCGCTGATGCTTTCCGGAACGGTATTCCAGGAAAGGGCTGGTTCCGTGGATTGAAAAAAAGACAGTCGGAGCTTGTTATCCGTAAACCCGAAAAACTAGGAAACTCGCGGGCGAGGATGCTGAATCCTGGTGTGGTGGAGCGGTACTTTAAAGACCTAGGGCAACTGATTTCTGATTTGAATTTAACAAACAAACCAAACTTAATTTGGAACGCGGACGAAACAGGAAAACAGTTTCAACATAACCCTGTAAAGGTCTTGTCCGAGAAAGGTACAGCGCTATGACAAAAGTATTCGCGATTTTTCAAGATGGCGGCGACGGCATTGGCCACTTCACATGATTAAAGCGGTCTAACTCTTAATGCAATTAGTCTTTTCTAATTAAATTTTGCATATGACGTCGTCTTGAATGTCATGACGTCATACTGACGTCATTTTGACATCTGCTGCGGTATTCGACGTAAACAATACAGCTGTCAAAATGGGAAGGAAGTCGGCGGAAAAAGCAGAAGGTATTAAGGAAATCGTTGTAGAACTGAAATCAACCGGACACAAGACATCAGAGTTAGTGAGATCATTGGGAATACCGGAATATACAATTCGATCCATCTGGAAAAGGTATTTAGAAAGATCAAACGTGGAAAATAAGCAACGAAGCGGTCGTCCCGGTAAGTTGTCCCGGCGGGACCAGACATGGTTACTACGACATACTAAAACTAACAGAGGAAAAGTTTTAAATGACATAACAACTGATTTAAACCAAAGGTTACATCCAGGCAAACGAGTTAATTCACGAACTGTTCAAAGATTTTTTTACATAAGCATGATATGAAGCGCCGAGTAGTCCGTAAGAAAATGGTGGTATCCGAGGTCAACAGAAAAAAACGTTTATCATGGTGTTAAGAAAAAAGACGGCTATCTGTTGATCAGTATTGGAACACTGTGATATTTCAGATGAGTCACAAGTAGTTATTGGATATAATTATCGCGTATATGTTTGGAGAACAGCAAGCGAATAATATCTTTCACAATGCATGTGCCCTCCCAGGCAGCGACGTGTATCAGTTATGATATGGGGATGCATCACATATCACGGTGTTGGAACTTTATGCAAAGTTGATGGCAATAGTAATGCCCAAAAATATATTAACATTCTTGACAATCACCTGTGGCCCGTTATTGCCCGTCATTTAGCCGATGGAACTTACAGGTTTCAGGACGACAATGCTCCCGTCCACCGGGCTCATATAACTAATCAATTTAAGATAAACAACAATATTCCTGGCATCACATGGCCTGCACAGTCTCCGGACATAAATATCATTGAAAATTTTTGGTTGAGGATCAAAAGGACGCTGCAAAATCAGGCCCGGAACATCAACACAGCTGATGAGCTTTTTGCAGCCATTTCGGACATTTGGGTTTCATTTACCTTGCAGTACATTAGATCACTGTATAATTCCATACCCCGACGTCTGCTGGCAGTCATTAAGTCCACGGGTCACCTCACCAAATATTGGGTAAGAGTGTTGATATCTATGTTACATTACGACATTTTTATTTCCGAGACGCCCCCGCTCAATACGTACGCCATCTTGGAAAATCGCGAATACTTTTGTCATAGCGCTGTACCCGGAACGTACTCAGCAGAGTCTCCGAAAATCGGACAAATACAACAATAATGGCTTGTGTTAATGGTGTTGGGGACAAAATAGTTTGGTTTAGTATTGTTTAACGTCCTATTAACAGCTAAGGTCATTTAAGGACGGCCTCCCGTGCGTGCGACATGAATGCGTGTGGTGAGTGCGTATGTGTCTTTTGGGAGGCTGTGGTATGTTCGTGTTAAGTCTTGTGATAGGCCGGAAGAAGAACTTTGTTCAGAAAGAAGAGAAAAGATAAGATCCCAAATTTAGTCGCCTCCTTCGAGCATGCAATGGGGGCAGCAAGTACAATTCTTACGCCCTACCTGCAGGGGAGGCCGTCCTTAAATGACCTTAGCTGTGGATATTACGTTAAACAATACTAAACCAAACTATACCAAATGTCAATTACGTCAATACCCAGCATGTGGAAATATTTTCATAATGCGACACTATAGTCTACCATGACAAAAGAACCGTATATTCAAACTTCAAGTATTTGGGTAGGACACATTTGGCAATGGTTGACTGGAATACAAATGTTGAAAGGGAGTTTACTTCAATCAGACCTATTGATGATGAAACATTACATTCCAGGAAGCGTTCCGGGGCAAAGGTCAGGAACCGAAAACATTTGTGTTAATAGTAAAACTGTGAGGCAATCTGATGAACAAATAAATAAATAAATAAAACCTTTTATTTCACCTGAAGAGCTTGCTCTGAACGTAAGCGAAAGCACTTTTGATTTTATGATTTGTGTTTGTGTATATTACAAGTATAGATCTATCATCATCTTGTAAAGGGGGGCCGCGGTGGCCGAGTGGTTAAGGTGTCACATTATCTCTAGCCCTCCACCTCTGGGTTGCGAGTTCGAAACCTACCTAGGGCAGTTGCCAGGTACTGACCGTAGGCCGGTGGTTTATCTCCGGGTACTCAGGCTTTCCTCCAGCACCAAATCCTGGCACGTCCTTAAATGACCTTGGCTGTTAATGGGACGTAAACAAAAACAAACCAAACCAAACAAACCAAATCATCTTGTAAGGTTAGATGGTTCTAATCTTTTTTGAATAGCACAGTAAAAAAATACGATAACAAATATTGCCAATATATACCGAAATCATGTTTTTTTTGTGTGTTTGATTATGTTGAGATGTCACTCATTGTTTACAAAGAAAAGTAGGTCAGATAAAGACGAAGTGTACGATATGATAATACTGATGGCTGCAATGATCTGTATTTTGATGTTATTTCTGACAGTGATCGGTTTGACTGCTTTGCTCAACTGCCGTTCAAACTCTTTAAAAAATGAGGAATTAGAATTTTACATACCTTGATTAACGAATATTTTGGTTGCCTGTATTGTCAAATAAATTTTAATGTCGTTGAAGCATTATCCCAGATAGCACTTATCTTGATTTCATTTAAAAGCGTATATAAGTACACAATACTTATCAAGGACATGTTTCACCCTCCAGTACAGGCTTTGATGTACTCAACATTTTAAGATTTGGTTTTTTTTTTTTTAATTTTGTTTAACGTCCTATTAACAGCTAAGGTCATTTAAGGACGGCCTCCCGTGCGTGCGATGCGCATGCGTGCTGTGAGTGCGTATGTGTGTTTTGGGAGGCTGGCGTTGGTTCGTGTTAAGTCTCCTTGTGATAGGCCGGAACTTTTGCCGATTTATAGTGCTATCTCACTGAAGCATACTGCCGAAGACACCGAGCAGCACACCCCACCCGGTCACATTATACTGACAACGGGCGAACCAGTCTTCCCACCAAATATGCTGAGCGCTAAGCAGGAGTAGAAACTACCATTTTTAAAGACTCTGGTAAGTCTCGGCTAGGGGACAGTATGTCTCGGCTAGGGGACAGAACCCAAAACTTTCCTCACAGCGGCGAACGCTAAACTAAAGGCCAAAAGTGAGGCATTGTCAAGGGAGACATTAGGAAGAAGAAAGTTGTTAAGAAAGAAGAGAAAAGATAAGATCCCAAATTTAGTCGCCTCTTACGATCATGCAATGGGGGCAGCAGGTACAATTCTTACGCCCTTACCTGCAGGGCAGACATTTTAAAATAACAGTAGTCTTATATTATGAGAAAAAGTAAAATTATTATCAATTACATTAATGTTGTACTCTTTATTTTGATTTTATTTAGATATTATAAGCCTTTTGATTGTATTCGGGCTGTTTTATCTCTGTTATTTTCTCATTTTAACAAAACCCTGTTTCAAAATTACAAAAAAGAGAAAGAATGTGTATTATTATCTGTCTGTGATTTTGCCTGTTACTTTGTCTTCGTTAACAAATACTTTCTCAGGTTAATAAATCATCGTATTAACCTAAAAACAGGTCCATAATTGTATGATATCGCATCAAAACAGCAACAGGATAATAACAAGAAAATGTGAAATTTTATTATAATTCATGAACTTTGTTACTAGATCGAATAAAAAAATTAATGGCGATTACGAGGGAAAACAGGTGCGCAAGAGAGGTAGGCGTCTATCGATTATAGATGATATTGCTTTGCCTAAAATAATGTAAAGGTACGTATTTTAGGTTGATGCCGATGATGACAAAATTAAGTTCGACGTTATGATCTAATTTCCTTATTTCTTGTTCGATCTAAATTTTTATGTATACGCTAATCATTGTTATGACTGGTATTTTAGATTTCACCACCCGGTTCTTATATTGAAAACTTGACATTATACGGATTTTCATTGGAGTGACGTCGATAAAGCAGCATATCTGTACTCTTCCGACTCTTCCGTAACACATTAACTTTTTCAAGTTTCCATTCAAAATCTCAAAATCTTTTGTTTATATTTCCGACCTTGGAATTTTTCATTACACTTCTCTCATTACACGTCTTTTACCTTGATGAATTTAACAGAGGAACAATAATAAATACATCAAATAAATAAATAACAGAAAACACTGAGAACGACAAGCTGTCTTTGTCAGCGACTGATATTATGTTCTCTCGGTTCGATGAATACTTCCATTTACCTGCTAAAACGTCTCTAAATATATAGTATGCCGCTCTGTGGTTTGAGGACAATCGATATTTTTGATCTATTGATAGATTGATCATTACAATGCCAGTTTTGTTATGAGTCCTTTTGTACTGAACTCTTTTGTAAATTTTCAGATGATTGCTATAAAACAAAAGCAGTCGTGTTTGAGATATACTGGTCTTTAAATTTAATGAGCTGTCGTACTCTTTAGTATAATACTAGCGGCGACACGTCATTTTTAAATATAGCCAAGGCAGGCAATTATACTGAAATCAAAATGGCTCGTCTTATGTGTATGCTATTGGTATTGGGATTTACTGCAGGTAAGTGGTCATTGTCATAAAATATTGCTTTCATATATTGGGACAAAAACAAAGGTATGATAGGAGAAATACTGACGATTGTAATCGCGGGATGGTCTGTAATTTTAATGTTATTCATGACAGCGAGTGTTACCTGACTGGCCAGTTCAACTGTCCATATTGAAACTTTAAAAAAAAGTAGATTGTTTCTGAGTGACAATGACAGCTACCGATTGTATTATAGTCGCAACAGGTTCAAAATATTGACTTAATTTAATAACAAAAAAAAAAAAAAAAAAAGAATACCGACATAATAACGAAACCATTATTCAAGCTCAAAATCGATTGAACGAGGTTAAAATATAAACAAATATGTAGATTTGCATTGAAACTCCTGAAAAAAGTATAAGAATAAGACCAGGTATTCCGGAAATGTGAGCGTCTTCAGCCTTATCGACGACACCCGCCATATAAATCTAGGTCACGACGACACTCGCCATACAAATATAGGTCACGGCGACACCCGCCATACAAATCTATGTCAAATCCGTGTAAAGTCACAAGCACAAATGAGAGTCAGATTGGTGACAACTGAACGTCGGGGTATATCAACAAGCATCCAGCACGTGTGACTTCATATCGTATAAGGAAGTATGATATTTCCTACTAATATCATTTTGTCGACCATAAAACTTTTCTATGATCTTAATTACCCTTCATCTCTTGTATTGATAGTTTCTCCCACATACCGCAGCCTCCCAAAACACGCATACGCACTCACCACACGCGTGCATATCGCACGCACGGGAGACCGCCATTAAATGACCTTTGCTGTAAATAGGACGTTAAACAAATAAAAACAAAACCCAAATTCTTCGTCAGTAATGGAGATCCCCCACGGAAATCATGATAATGAAACAAGCCCACGAATAGACATTAACACTGTAGGTATGAGGTGCAGGCATGTTGCTGTCTAGAAAGGGAAAAGTAACAATTTGGAAATTGAAATGATCCTGCGTATCATACAGCTTTGTTGTAAGCTTTATCTTTTGGTTGAATGGTTAAAATATTTCGTATATCGATAGATTGTGTCTTGAGGCTGGGATATCAGTTATTTCACGAATTTTTTTTATTCCTACTGGATAATCGTCCTGTACCTTAATGCATTATTACTTTAGGGATACTTTCCACTTACGTTCTAGCCATTTCGTTTAAATCATTTCGCATAGTTTTCAAATTTAAAAAATCGAAAAAAAGACCTTTATCTATCATCGCTTTTGCCCACTTGAAAAAAGTAGAAATGAGTAGAATATTTGAAATGTTTAAATGCATGGGTATAAGGGTATAATATTGGAAGAATTACGTGTTTGTAGTTGAAGTATTTTTGTTAGTTATGGCTTTTGTTTACCGAAGCAGGCAGTGCTAACGTTATAATAATGGAGTAAACTATTTCATTTCAATCTATCTGCTTGTTTGTGTCGTTGCCAAGTTTGTATTCAATGGTTTGGTTTATTTTGTTTAACGTTCTATTAACAGCTAAGGTCATTTAAGGACGGCCTCCCGTGCGTGCGACATGCGTGCGACATGCGTGCGTGTGGTGACTGCGTATGTGTTTTGGGGGGCTGCGGTATCTTCGTGTTAAGTCTCCTTGTGATAGGCCGGAACTTTTGCTGATTTATAGTGCCACCTCACTGAAACATACGGCCGAAGACACCCGGCAGCACAACCCACCCGGTCACATTATACTGACAACGGGTGAACCAGTCGTCCCACTCCAAATATGCTGAGCGCTAAGCAGAAGTAGCAACTACCATTTTTAAAGACTCTGGTATGTCTCGGCTAGGGGATAGAACCCAAAGCCTTCCTCACAGGGGCGAACGCTCAACTAAAGGCCAAAAGTGAGGCATTGTCAAGGGAGACATTAAGAAGAAGAAAGTTGTTAAGAAAGAAGAGAAAAGATAAGGTCCCAAATTTAGTCGCCTCTTACGATCATGCAATGGGGGCTTAACACGAACATACCGCAGCCTCCCAAAACACACATACGCACTCACCACACGCATGCATGTCCCACGCACGGGAGGCCGTCCTTAAATGACCTTAGCTGTTAATAGGACGTTAAACAAAATAAACCAAACCAAACCAAACTATTGTGTAAACAAGGACAGATATGTTGGTATGATCTCACGAATGTCATTATCTCTTGCAGTAACAGTAGAGGCGGACCTCTGTAACTCCAGCAATGATAGCATCATCTTCTGTAGCAATGGTTGCTGTGGGGAAGCATTGGACTATTGCTGCATCGTAGACAGCGGATTTGTGGCTTACTACACTAGCTTGTACGTACACAACAGCAGCGTTTTGATCTCTTGATATCGTTGTCTTGTTTGTTTCTACTCATATAAGATTAACTAGCAACAGTACATTAAAGTGTCATAAAGTGCGACATTTTTTTCAGGACTGGAGTCGCAATCGCCGGGATCGTCATTGGCTCGCTTATCGCTCTGGCTCTGATTATAGGTGGCATTGTTTTCATTGTCTTCTTCGTCAATTCCAACTGTTGCAACGAACAAGGTAACCAGGGTGTAGTCTTATTGAACAACGCATGCACTAACCCTCCTGCCGTTACAAGAGTTGACATTGCAGGTAAGCAATTTCTGTTGGATATGTACAAGTCAATGCTCCGTCATTTCCAGATATTCCCATGGCCAGGTTTCTTGGTAATACTCTCTGATAACATCATATCAGTATACAGCAATATTCACTCTAATAGCATATAAAATGCCTCATTTCATTTTCATACAATATGCAATATTTTTGATACGTAAAATAAATTATGAATGTGTAAAACTGATTTGTTGATACTGAAATTATGTTTTTAGTGTGTGGAATTTGTTTTCATTGTGTGTGGAATATATTCCCTGTAAACGGAATGCGATTTTTGAAGATCATTATTTGAAAAACAAACATAAGTTTAAATACAAAACCTATGGCGTATATGTTACCTGAGAAAGTGCAAATATCACGAACGATAAAAAAAAAATCAAATAATTGGAAATCAAAACTCAAAAAGCATATATATTTTAAAAAACGAAGATCTGGGTTTGATATCAAAATATCTGTCATGTCCTGTTTTCCATTGTTCCAGATGTTCAGCCTAGCTTATCCGAGACGCGGACAACTTATCTGTATCCACAAAAATCCGCACATGTCTACAATGCTGGCTACGGCTACATGTAAATCATATGGTCGACTTCATCTGCCACGTGACACTGAATTTTTGACTGCATTTAACTTAACTAATGTATAGAATTATTTTGATATCATCAGTTGAAAATTAGTAGAAGAAAATTTGCCTAGCTTTTCAGAAGAAAATCATCTTGCATTTGTATTTTTAGGTTCTAAATTATATGTCTTATGTTCATGTTTATATAAAGTACAAAGTAGCAAAAAACATTTGTTTTCTCCAGATTTTTTTTTCAATATTATTATCTTGATCAAAGATATGTTATGAAGCCGAACTGTAGATACACTGTATATTCATTTTTCTGACGTAACAGTTTGTGGATTAACTATTTCCGGTTCAAATTCTCTTTGATTTTAAATGTTTCATACTTCGTCATGTGTAACGTTCGAGTGCTTACAGCTGAACTTAATCAATGTGACGTAGGTACAGATTGACGACAGAAAGAAAGAAGAAAATGTTATGTAGACATGGATTCAAGAAAGAACCGGGGATTGGTTACACGCCTAATGCTCGCTTGTTGTTATCAATGTATAATCAGTTTTCTGACTTTATTGAAAATAAAAAAGTTTTGAAACAATGATTAGCTTTGAGTCAATTAAATTCCAACTCTTGTACAAAGTACACGTTCACCTATCGAAAAAAAAATTAAAAAAAAAAAATTAAAATCGCGAAATCTAAAATACTTGTATATCAATACATTTATCATTTATTAGCATTCATTAGCATAAATAATGGACGCAGGCTTGTAGCCTCTATATCCATATCAATATCAATACATAGTATAATATAAATATTTCCTGTGTAATTAATGGCTTTATATTAGTTCCTGTACATTCATGAATAAAAACGGTTATTTTTCCAATGATCATCTAACATTATTTCAAATTTTATGACAGAATCAGCATTGACAACAATTTGTGGCAAGCTATTCCATAAATCAATAACTCGGTAACTGAAAAAAATGTTTCCTTCCATCAAGACGACATCGCTTTTTGAATATTTTCTTATCGTGGCCTCTGGTTCTACTCATATTGTCCATTTGGAAAAAGTTTTTTGTTATTCTACTATCGTATATGTTATTTACTATCTTAAAAAACGTTAATCATATCTCCTCTGGTCCTAAGGTGATGTAGCGTTGGGAGATTTAACCGTTGTAGCCGTTCCGGGTACGAGATATTTTTAAATCCAGGGATCAGTTTTGTTGCCCTTCTCTGCACATTTTCAATGAGTTCTATATCTTTTACTTTTGATGGGTTCCAAACACTTGCAGCATACTCAAGGTGGGGTCTAACTAGAGCTTTAAATAGCATTTTGAACATGGAGTTCGTCCAGATACACGAACGATCTTCTTATCAGTCCAACTTTATTGACAATTAACTGTATGTGCGTTTTGAAGTTTAAATCCTCATCTATGGTGACACCAATGTCCTTTTTGTTCTTGACATGTTCCAGTTGGATTCTTTCTCCTCCCGATCCTTCCATAGTCGTTTTTGGGTTGCTTTAAGCGAAAGAACTTTACATTTATTAGGGTGGAATTTCAGTAGCCATTCGTCGGACTAATTTTGAAGATTATCCAAATCGTTCTGGAGTATTTTAACATCCTCGCTATTGCTTATTTGTCTGTATAATTTGGTATCATCAGCAAAGAGCGGCGATTGGGACACTGGTATTTCTGGTAGATCGTTGATATATACAGCAATTAATATTGGGCCCAATACACTTCGCTGGGGGATACCACTCATTACCGGGTACGATTTGGAGGATTCTCCGTTGACTATTTGACTATTACTCGCTGGCATCTATTTCTTAAGAAGTCTTTTATCCAATTAACAACCTGAAGACTAACACCATATCCTGACAATTTCCTCAATAAACGTTGGTGTGGCACTTTATCAAATGCCTTCATGAAATCCATGTATATAACATCTAGCTCCCCGCCCTTGTCTATTATCTCTGTCCAATTTTCCAGTACTGTTAGCAATTGTAATTGAGTTGACCGTCCAGATATAAAACCAAATTGTTTGGGGCTTAGAAAGTTATTTTTATCCATATGTTCAACAATGCTATCTCTCACTAATTTTTCGAGTGTCTTAACTATTACGCTTGTCAGACTTACAGGTCTGCAGTTGCCTGGGTAAGATTTGGATCCTTTTTTTTTTTGTAGATTGCGGTTATGTTTGGCTCTTTCCAAGCTTGGGGTAGTTTTCCTTCTGATAATGATTTGTAAAGAATATCTGCCAAAGGTGAACTTATATTGTTTCTGATCTCTTTTATAATTTTTGGGTGCATTCTATCTGGTCCCTGTGACTTGTTTTCATTTAGGTTCTCGAGTAATTTTTCCACGACATTCTGATTACAAACAATTTCTTTAAAAGGGTAGCTTGGATTCCTGTTTTCAAACTCTGGTAGGGCCCCGGGGGTTCCTTTGTAAAAACACTACTGAAAAAAATGGCTAGGATTTGTTACACGAACAAATAAATTTGGATTCAAAACTTAGTACATGTACTATGAAGGAATTTTTTGAATACATTACTAAGTACGCACAATACATTTTAATAAATCAACCTTTCCTATCATGTATTTGCTTTCCAATTCATAGCAAACTAGCACATTCTAGAATATATTGCGGCTGATTAGGGATATTGTGTTGCCATTTAGAGGCAAAAACAGCATTTAATACTGTACAATAAAATGACGACTGTTCGCTTTACTGATCAAACAACATATTCCCTTATCAACCATCATAAAGAAAATCGTCGTTTACTTATCATAAAATACAAATATAATTTGAGGAATTTTGGAATATTTTTTTTAACGTTCTACAGCTACAAAGGTCACATGAAAACGGAACACTATATGGGCATTATAAAAGATACAGGTGCATGTTTTATATCCGAGAATGAACTCAGGATTCTTTCAACCGTCGAACAGAAAGTCCATGGATGACCTGACTATCACAAAAACAACCCACTCTCAAGCAAGGTAAATGCTATCAGCATTGGGTGATGTCAACTGAGCTCGGATGAAGTTTGAGCCAAAGAAATCACGATGCATGGTCTTTAAGAAGGGGAGATTGACAAAACGGTTCACCCTTCGAGCCATGGAAGAGGACATTCCATTTGTTGTCAACAAAACGGTGAAATGCTTGAGGAGATGGTACTACGACACAATGTCCGTCAAGAAGAATGCAGGTAAGGTCGGTGAACTAGTCTACGAATAGCTGAAAGGGATTGACAAGTCAGGACTTCCTGGGAAATGTTAGGCTTGTATCTGCATGGTTTTCTTCCTAGGCTGTCCTGAACCCTTATGATGTTCCAGCTACCAATGACAGCTGTTCGATCCCTTGAGAGATGTGTCAGCTGAGCAGGAAGTTGCGATCATTGTTGGGGGAACCACTAAATTCTACAGCGGTAGGTCTGTATAACAAGACATCTCAGCTACAGTTGCCAATAAGGCCATGGTGGAAGAATTCAAGGTGACCAAGTGTAGATTGATCATGGCCCTGAATGATTCAAGAGACAGCAAGGGACGGGAAGCTGGGGTGGACACAAGAACAGGCCTTTGATAGAGCCCACTGAAACTGCAGGACATCGTGGGGAAACATCTGTGAAGACATCAGAATATACACTATTGGAGGAAAAATGTGACTTTCAAGTCATCGGCAAAACATGCATTCCTTTGGTCAAGGACTTCCACCTCGAGTGGAGAATTCTCTCTCCTACCCTTCAATACACAGACAGTTAATCTACCACGATTTGAATCATAATGTGACTAACAGAGAGAGTTCGGAACGATTTGTCGTTTGCTTTCGTGAATTTTCCATATGGTGATAGTAACATTGATCACCAACATTGTTTTATATCCAACCTGTATTCAACACGGAGTTTCCAGAAAAGTCATGGACAAGATTTATTACCATGATGTCATTGTCAATTTTTATTTTGCCTTTTGCAATACGAAAGTCGTCGTTTTTAGGACATGACATCTTTTTTGAATGATGTTTTTTACGGTCATTTTGATTTTCGAGAATTTGCTTTTTGATTTCTACACTTTTGGCTCGTCACATCACTGACACCGATTATGTCCCTTAAATCACAGGTGAGTCCTATAAGACCAAACAGCTGTATGATATTCCTAACAACTGACGAGTCTAAGTTCCGTCCTATCACAAGGAGACTTAACACGAACATACTGCAGCCTCCCAAAACACACATACGCACTCACCACACGCATGCATGTCGCACGCACAGGGGGGGGGGGGGGGGGGGGGGGGGGGGGGGGCGGTCCTTAAATGACCTTAGCTGTTAATAGGACGTTAAACAAAATAAACCAAAGTCCTAAGTGGAACAATAGCTGTATGACGCATATTCATGTGAAGCTTTCCTCATTAACTGAAAATACATTGCTAAATTGTTATTTAAATTTGCAGTTCAGGTATGCGTACAAAATGTACTTTCAACATAAAAGTTTCATCTTCTCCTCTTCTCCGTTTGTTCAAAGGTGTCGGTATATTTTGCATAGCTGTTCCTATACTCTCACGATCGGATCGAATATGTTAGACTGTGATGAAAAACTCAAAGGCAGTAATTAAAACAAGTTAGTTTATTGAAAAAACATTAGCCATTTTAGCCATTCTATCTACATGATCACATCATATCTGACAAAAATATTTTTTTATATGTCCACAATCAATCAATCAATCAATTTGTTTATTAAATAACATTGTACAAATATATAGTTACAAAGTATAAATCATAGTTTAACATTTGGATCATCAGTCATCTTAACCATAATGAAATAAAAAATATTGATATCCTAAAAAGACCTGTCACAATAGTTATTTTTAGATAAATAAAACTAATTTAAGATGGCTCCCTGATATTGGATTACACGTTTTCAAATGTCTATTTATTCTCATAACTATTGACAGAACACATACAACTATCAAACTGCCTTGAATTATATCTATATACACTGTCTTAAGATTCTAAACACGATACGAGACAAATATATAAAGAGAATACATCTCGTTTTACATAATCGTATATGGCACTTAAAAAACACAACAATACATAAAGTGTTCAAAGAGAAAAAAATTGAATATACACCAGATGCTCAAAGCCGAAACCCAATTTCTGACTTTCTTACTATTTATAATTATCTCTTGGAATGTATTGGCACTTTTGGAAACTGTTGTTTAACTTTGTTCAGTTAAACAGGAATTATACATCGGCAATAGTTAAAAACTTAAAAAACATAACAATACATAAAGTGTTCAAAGAGAAAAAAAATTGAATATACACCAGATGCTCAAAGCCGAAACCAATTTCTGACTTTCTTACTATTTATAATTATCTCTTGGAATGTATTGGCACTTTTGGAAACTGTTGTTTAACTTTGTTCAGTTAAACAGGAATTATACATCGGCAATAGTTAAAAACAAAACTACAACAAAGTCGTTCTAAAACTGAACAAGAAGTATACATCAAAAAGAAGTTATGAGCCCCATAACTGAAAATTTGGGCCAAACGGAGACTCCGAATCTGACAGGCTACAATCCTGTATCTATCTAGATATGGATTCGGTAATCCAGTTAATTCAACAGAAACAATGGTTAGGAAAACAAAAGAAAATATCAATATTTCTCTGAATTAACAAAACAAAATTAAGATATCTAAATATCAATTTCAATTCTTCTTGTAAGAAATGTCCCTGATCACGTGATATAACACGTACGTTACGTGGTATGCCCAGCACGTTGCTAACATCCACCTCCATCATGCACTCGTGAGATGAGTTATATAAACCCGGAACTGTTGTAGACAACGGCTGTAGGTGTCGGTTGCATCTGCTGTGGGTACTGGTATGTTGTCTGGGTAACTGTGGGCTGTTGAGTAGGGTAAGCTGGAATAAAAAAAAATCCAATAACGTCAAAAATGAACTAAAATATACTAACCCTAAACCAGAGACTTGTATATCAGACTGCCTAAACCTATCGGTAACCCTCTGCCTATTTCCTAAACAAAATAAATTAACAGTATTTTGTTTGGCTCTAAATGGCCATAGCTGCCGATGGGTCGTAAAACATAAACAGACAAAACAAAGTTTCTTCAACGTTGATTAACTTAAGAGAATTTTGTAATGTATTCCCGAACACCCCTGAATTTCCTTAAGGTAATGATATTGATAAAACTGGGACGTAACCATTTAAATGTATCGAACTGTTTATCTCTGTGATTCATGGATACTCTTTTGGGGTTTCATCTTATACCAGATGAATGTCCAACAATCCTGTATAACATTCGGATCTCGATGATTTTACCAATCACATTTGTTTGCAAATAGTTTCCCCAATGGTAGCTCTACGAATAGTGACATCACTGACACTAGGTATCCAATTACTGCGTATAAATAATACTAGCGAGCCAATCAAAGTAGACAGATTTATGTTTATATCCTGTACAAACCTCCACAACATGGCTAGTAAAACGACTAATTATAATTCTACCATCCTTGGATGTTTGCAAAATTGAACAGATTAGCACTTACTCGCCATATTGATGTTAGTCGAGGCTATGGCCGGGTTGGTAGTACCGTTCGCATATACAATTCCTCGGCGTGTGGTTTGTTCCCGGCAGCAGGTAGTGAAGAAATACAGAGCCAGGATGATGGCCCCGACCACCAGGCCTAAAGCAATCACGGATCCAATGACAATTCCGGCGATATCTTCTCCAGATCTATAACGATAATCGATCAAGATGATCGGTGATCACAACGTGACAGAATAGATATTATATACAAATGATTTTACAAAATCACAAAATATTAACATCTTTATATACAAATGATTTTACAAAAATACAAGATAATAACATCTTTATATACAAATGATTTTACAAAATCACAAAATATTAACATCTTTATATACAAATGACTTTACAAAATCACAAAATATTAATATCCTTATATACAAATGACTTAACAAAATCACAAAATATTAACATCTTTATATACAATGACTTTACAAAAACACATGATATTGACATCATTATATGCAAATAATTTTACAAAAACACAAGATATTAAACCCCTTCTATACAAAAGATTTTATTAAAATACATGATAAAATGTATTAAACCCCTTCTATACAATTAAGGATAATATATATATATATAAAAAAAAAAACAGATATCAGCATATATCTCTACAAAGGACCTTTCAAAATCATTGTACAAAATACAAACAAGAAGTTAAAATATTTCTATGCAAAGGATTGAAAGAACGACACGCCAGATATTAACACTGTTCGTCCCCATAGGACGTGTCAGAGATATTAGAGAAATCATACAGCTGTTTACTTCCAGGACTCGTCAGTGATGTTATTGACATCATACAGCTGTTTCGTCCCTCTAGGACTTGTCAGTGACGCTAGGGACACCATACTGCTGTTTAGTCCTTTTATGACACGTCATTGTTGCTGAGGACACCATACAGTTTTTTCGTCCTTCTATGACTCGTCAGTGATGCTAGGGAACATCATACAGCTGTATTGTCCTTCTAGGACTCGTGAGTGATGCTAGGGACACCATACAGCTTTTTCGGCCTTCTAGGACTCGTCAGTGGTGCTAGGGACACCATACAGCTGTTTCGGCCTTCTAGGACTCGTCAGTGATGCTAGCGATCTGCTGCCCCCCATTGCATGATCATAAGAGGCGACTAAATTTGGGATCTTATCTTTTCTCTTCTTTCTGAACAACTTTCTTCTTCCTAATGTCTCCCTTGACAATGCCTCACTTTTGGCCTGTAGTTGAGCGTTCGCCGCTGTGAGGAAGGCTTCGGGTTCTGTCCCCTAGCCGAGACATACCAGAGTCTTTAAAAATGGTAGTTGCTACTCCTGCTTAGCGCTCAGCATACTAGGAGTGGGACGACTGGTTCGCCCGTTGTCAGTATAATGTGACCGGGTGGGGTGTGCTGCTAGGTGTCTTCGGCAGTATGCTTCAGTGAGGTAGCACTATAGCAAAAGTTCCGGCCTATCACAAGGAGACTTAACACGAACATACCGCAGCCTCCCAAAACACACATACGCACTCGCCACACGCATGCATGTCGCACGCACGGGAGGCCGTCCTTAAATGACCTTAGCTGTTAATAGGACGTTAAACAAAATAAACCAAACCAAAAGTCAGTGATGCCTAGGGACATCATACAGCTCTTTGGTCTGTCTACGACTCGTCAGTATATACAAGTGGTATATGTTTCGTCTCTGTAGGAATCGTCAGTGAGACTTAAGGTCTAAAGGTTGGGTAACAAAGAGGCGACAGAGGATATTATTGTAATGTTTAAATGTAACAGATAATGCATTCTAGGACAGAAAACATTGGACGAGGACGATTGTCTCTGTCTGGCGTGAAAAATGACTGAATTGTCCAACCAAAGAGTATTTATGAATATTGCTAAAAAATGTAATGTATACAGTGCTAATACGTACAAATTGTCGTCGTCGTTGTCGTCGTCGTTGTCGTCATCGTCGTCGACTGTACAACATATGTTCTGCGATTCACCACAGCAACCATGATCACACCACTTGGTAAACCAGTTGTCGTGATTGTTCCAGCACCACCCTGCGTCCACGAAGGCTATATGTGGATTGACATGAAAAGGTAGAAAGATAAAAAAAAAAATTGACCAGATTGATCGTAGAGCTTTCATTCTTAGTCACTACAGACTCGCCCGCATCTGTCACTTAAAAATTAGTAACAACGTAACAGTTAACCACCAACATGTAGTTGTATGTTAAGCAAGAAACTCTCTTTTTCCCTAATGTGAACTTTCCATTTCCTATTAGCAACACTCCTGCTTTCCCACCTGCGATAATTTACCGTGAGAGTTTGTATCTAGCTGTGCTTCTTGATAAGCGATGGCTCAATATTCAATGACATTGTCGTATTATCACGATCACCTTGAATGATGTCTACTGCTGTCAGAGTTCTAATTAAGTTTTGGAATCTAGGATAATATCTAGACATTTCCGCATTCTTATAATTAAGTATAATTTGTTCGTGTGTTGTCTCTGAGAAAAAGAAGTTACAAACATTTATCTAGCGAATAACAATATTTTGAGTCAAATCTATGCAGAGATATGTGGCTATTTACAATTTATGCAGAGATATGTAACCATGAATGCTGTTAAATTACTGATTGATTTTAAGGATATGGGCAATTCAAGTTTTACATTTGACCCACTTACAAAATATTTCAATATCCCCAAGAATACACCATGAAATATTATATAGTGTATTAAAATTATGTAGTTAATAAAGATATGAATTCGCCCAAATGAAGTTCATACGACATAACAACTTAATCACAAGTAATTTCTAAAGTCTACTCTGATATTTTATATTACTCACAGCCAGCCATCAAAACATTACCTTTTCCATACATAGACCGAGTTTCACATTACCTCCACACCCATGGATCGACATATTTTCACATATTGGAAATACATTTTCACTTCAATATTAGTATATTAGAGAAAACGATCGAAACATCATGTCCGTAGATTATTCTGTTTCGTTACACGAGATTTTACAAATGGAGTAAGTAACCTACATACCTACAGCGACTGTCAGTATCAACACAGTACACAGAACACCCGCCATTTTGTCTCTTAAAATTCAGCACTAGGACAAGGTATATACCTGGTATGTATATTACGGGCTAAATACATATATTATTGTTACTGACCTATTGTCAGACTGTCGGGTCGCACTAATTGTTAACAACATACATATTCAACGTTAAAAATAGATATGATTAAACGAACACAATCGGCAATTCGCATGGCAGACGATACACACGTATACACATTATTGAAACTGCTCTACAGAATCAATGTTTAAAGTGGCACTTTAAAATGTTCTTAGATTATTGTAATGAAAGAATATCTCAGACATTGATTCTTCGTCACAAGCAGGAGGGTTTTACATAAAGAACAAGTGGATATCTCTCATTAAAATATAAATTTAGTAATTGACAGAATGAATACCTGATAATGAATGTAAACTGGCGTTCCCTACAGAGTAAATATCAAACGATGGCTGTAAACTGCGGGTATTCAGTCTCAATTTCGTATTATTTGTTTGTAAACGATATGTATCAAGTTTCCTTTTACAGAGATTAAGTACGTATATACTTAATGGTGAGTTCTAGGGTCGTGATTATGAGCTCTGTGAGAAATATACTCTTTGTGATACAAAGATCAGCATTACTCACGCCAACTTGTCCGGTGGTTTTTGAAGTGACGTGACCTTACCTGATTTCAGCGTAGGTGCCGTCGGTGGCGCAGGAGACGCATTCGCTTCAGAAACAGCTGGTCTTATCATATGCAAATGCATACTTGTTAAGCTGTCTATTCATATTTTGTCCCCGTTTTATCGATAATTAAAGTTTTGCTTTAAATGACAAGTGGTATTGGTGTTGTGTTAAGGTCTAGTCTATGTGCAATAGTAGTTTCATCATAAAAATGCATTTTTGTGAAGAATTACAGTAATTAAGAACAAAAACGTATATATCTATGTAAGACAAACGTACTTAGAAATTGTCCATCGCTCAGATGATATTGTCGCTGGATGAGAAATGGAACCGTATACCAAGAAGGAGGGCCAAGACTCTGGTCAATTCAATGCCCAATCGAGTCCGTTTAACCATTGAAGCTCATGAGGGGCATACACTGTATTGATAGGCCCAGAACACTATTCATTTTAGGAGATGTGTCCTTGAATCAAACTGAAATTTGACGAAAGTACCCAATATACATGGATGAAATTTTCACATATGACCTGGATTATCTACTTTTAAATTACTGTAAAACGTATAGTCAAAATAAGAATTACTTGTCGCGTTGAACTTTTCGTGGAATAATCAAAGTAGGTTGTTCCATTGGTGCACAGATGTGTAAACAAAACATATTGATTAGTAATACTACTGTGCCCAGCAGGGTTCTGTTTTAGACCTTTCGTTTTTGTTACAATTTTATTTTGACAACACAGGGATTGTATCATTTATTTTTGATGCATGGTTTACACATATTCAGGTAACTATGTGATCAATTATTCACATGTTAACAGTTTTGTCGCTAAATATAGACCAGTATAAATACAAATGATGCAGCTGATGATAAGGTTTGTTGTATTATAAACAACTACGAACAACTAACAGATATACATGTACATTGTATATAATTACACAAAGCTCCTATTTCCCCCAAATGACTATAGACTCGTCTGTAATCAATATGCTAATCAAAGTTCAACACGACAGGTCATTCTGGTCGGACTATACTTATCTAAGTGTGCTCAAATGTTAGCACAAACGCTATTAAAATGAATAAGCGGAATGATAAATTGGCACACCGACAATGCTGGCAATATAAAAAGTTGTAGATAAAAACTACCATTAGCATAATCGAAATTGAGCGAAATGCTTCGAGCGAGAAAAAAAAAGATTACCACTTAAATATGTTCGTTTACAGTACACCAATTATCTTTCCGGGCAATTTAAAGTATGAAAATGCAAAAAAAAAATGCAGAACTAAGCGTTATCGCATACCCTTGATTTAACCTAGATTTACATGACGGACGTCGTTGATGAAGCAGCAGACACTTACCTTTCCGGAACGCCTGGTCCTGGTTAAGATAAGTTCTTAACAACTTACGAAAACATTACAGAATATGTACAAAGATATTTCCTAAAATCAAACAATGTTTTCCAATAGAAAATTACAACTTACTGTGTTTTTAATTGTTAAGGAACCAGGGCCTGGTTTTTTATCCTTGTAATCTTTAAAAAAAATGTTAGTCATTTGATCATTTAGAGCGGTCTAAAAGGATCTTTACGCCAATCAACGTTTTCCCCTTGCTTCATCGAGTTATGATATTTTTAACAAGTCGTTATCGTTGATTTGTTTTTGACAAATCCAATATAAAATGGAAGTTTACGCAGTAAACGGACAGAACCGGGCAAAGGCTATATGAAAACTTTCTGCTTTTGATAGTTTTATAGATTGGTGGATAATGGGAGAAAAGGTCGAGCTGTCGACCCCTCCAGCATCCAGGCGCAAGGATGTCTTCAATAACTTCCATTGAAGGGTATCTGGAATCACAAGCTGCTCCCCATGTGGTAGGGAAGGCTCATTAACAGAAACAGCAACGTGTGGTAGGTTGAACGTGCCCTAGGCAGGGAACAATAAATATATCACAGAGGTTGTAGTCTACTAGAAATGCGACAGCAAGATGATATAACCAAATCAAGCAAAAAAGAAGAAACAGATTTTAATTGCAGAAACTAGTTTGGGAAATGATATACAAAGTTGGAGGGACTTCGTTGCTGCCTAAAACGTCCAGAACCGAAGTCAGTTTTAATTAGGGTTAGGGTTAGGGTTAGGGTTATCACCGATGACCAAATTTGCAACTAAAAGTGGCTATTTTACCACTTGAAGTGGCACTTTGTCGCTGACCACCAAAATCTACCACTTAAAATGGCACTTTTCAACTTAAAGTGGTCATTTAGTCACCTCTTGGTGGCTATTAGGTTGAAAAATGAAAAATGGTGGTCATTTCCACTTAAATGAAAACTGCGAAAAAAAATTATTTTTCTGATTTGACATTTTTTAAAAAAGAGAAAAACAATTTATTCGACACGTCTTCGAGCTTCTTTTCTTGTAGTTTTCATTTTAATTTTTTTTTTAGCGGAAAAATGCCATTTTGGGTTTAGAAAAATAATGATTAAATCGGATTCTTTTTTTTTTAAATGGGTTAAGAATGGAAAAACAAAAATTTCCCACATATTGTCGTCTGGAAAAATCCAAGGAGATTTTTTTTGTAACTCTAAAACATTTAAGTGGCAAAATGACCTTTTACCCTAACGAACTTTCGTTTTACAGAAATGTTTCAGGGGGTTAGGGCTTTTTTCTTCATAAATGATAAGAAGATGTCCATAAAAGATAATACAACCGAAAAAAGTGGAAGAAAAACAGAGAAAAAACTTCTTTTTTTCAATTTGAAAAAAATGCTATGGGTCGACCGACATAATGATTTTTTTCGATTCAATCCTCATTATCAAAACATCGCAAAACACTACCATATCGTTTGTCTATAGTTAAACTATAAAATATCACAATTTAGATTTTTTCTAATGGATCATTAAAAAGTTATCGCTTAATAAATACTCAAAAATGATCAAAATTCCGAATATTTCAGCGATATTGATAAGAACTCAAACCAGTTTAGTTTGCTAAACAGTGGTTTTCATAATGTAACATTTCTGACAAGGTTTGGTGGAAAAAAAATAATCGCTAACAAAAATAGAGTCAATTAAAGCCTAGAAAAATGAGAAATTGAAAAAAAAAATTCTGGCACCTAAATAAAAAAAGTATTACGGTGAACCTTTAGCGCTGCCATCACAGAATAGCATATTAAAAGATGAGAACTCTAAATGGAATGATCTTTGAGAAAATGAGTTTTCAAAATGGAAGACATTAGTGGCATTATACCTAAATTCTAACCCCAGATTTAAGTGGCAAAATGACCAAATCAGGTTTTACCTCAAAATTAACCACAACATGTCGGAATTGAATAAAAGATTTGATAAAACGAATCTGAAAGACATCGTATTTAAAAGTGTTTCTATTTAGCTTGGGTATAGATACTAACCCTATACCATGTGGTCATTTTACAACTTAAAGTGGGTCTAACCCCAGACTTAAGTGGCAATATGACCATATCACATTTTACTGAAAAATAAACCACAAAATGTCAGAATTGAATACAAATTTTAATAAAATGAATCTGAAAGACATCGTATTTAAAAGTGTTTCTATTTAGTTTGGGTATAGATACTAACCCTATACCATGTGGTCATTTTACAACTTAAAGTGGGTCTAACCCCAGATTTAAGTGGCAAAATGACCATATCACATTTTACTGAAAAATAAACCATAAAATGTCGGAATTAAATACCAATTTTAATAAAACGAATCTGAAAGACATCGTATTTAAAAGTTTTTCTATTTAGCTTGGGTATACATACTAACCCTATACCATGTGGTCATTTTACCACTTAAAGTGGGTCTAACCCAAGATTTAAGTGGCAAAATGACCACATCAAGTTTTACAGCAAAATCAACCACAAAATGTTGGAATTAAATACAAATTTTAATAAAATGTATATGAAAGACATCGTATTTAAAAGTGTTTCTATTTAGTTTGGGTATAGATACTAACCCTATACCATGTGGTCATTTTACAACTTAAAGTGGGTCTAACCCCAGATTTAAGTGGCAAAATGACCACAACAGGTTTACCGCAAAATTAACCACAAAATATCAGAATTGAATACAAATTTTAATCAAATGAATCTGAAAGACATCGTATTTAAAAGTGTTTCTATTTAGCTAGGGTATAGATACTAACCCTATACCATGTGGTCATTTTACCACTTAAAGTGGGTCTAACCCCAGATTTAAGTGGCAAAATGACCATATCAAGTTTTACCGCAAAATCAACCACAAAATGTTGGAATTAAATACAAATTTTAATAAAATGTATATGAAAGACATCGTATTTAAAAGTGTTTCTATTTAGTTTGGGTATAGATACTAACCCTATACCATGTGGTCATTTTACAACTTAAAATGGGTCTAACCCCAGATTTAAGTGGCAAAATGACCATATCACATTTTACTGAAAAATAAACCATAAAATGTCCAAATTAAATACCAATTTTAATAAAACTAATCTGAAAGACATCGTATTTAAAAGTTTTTCTATTTATCTTGGGTATACATACTAACCCTATACCATGTGGTCATTTTACCACTTAAAGTGGGTCTAACCCCAGATTTACAGTACACGTCAGGTGTTATGGTTCTCTTTCACCCTCAGGGTTGCGAGTGTCACTCGAGTGTAGGGGATTAAGTACGCCCCGTGTTTCAACTCGGGTGTTTCCACCGGCCACCACCGGCCGGGGCCTGGCGAGTGTAGGGGATTAAGATCGTAGGAAAAGGTGTGAAGACTCGCAGCTGGAGACGTGGTCGTGGTCAGAGTTTTGCGACCTTTCACCTTTACCTGTACTGATTTTTTTTACCATGTAACAATTCATTAACAGTACACGCTCCTTCGGATTTTGAGAAAACGTAAAATACAGTATAGCCGTAGATTGGCTGAATGATCATGAATTCATACGTAATTTTCATTAATTGGCAACGAACTCGTGTCCTAGCTGCTATTACTCTCACGGACGTCAATTATCACAAGTATACCTAGTAAGGCATCAGTACGTGGGATGATTATCAATTTAGACAACATATTTCTAGTGTTATCAAAACAAGCACTAACTCATAGAGTTTTCGTACCCGTTTCCATCGCATAACGCCACACAAAACGCCCGAACCTCGTCTTGCAGTACAAACTCTAATGCTTTATACACATGTACATGTAAATGTAATAAAGAATTTGTATATCGATTCAAGGGTGAGCAAATGGTATTGATTTGAATTTGTCTCGTGAACCGAATCAGACTTTAGTTGGTTCATATAGCGACAATGCAGCGCAAATATAAATATTTAAGTTCGTATTCCGTATTGTATCAAAACGATATTTAACTAGTTATTGATGCATGCCGCGCTAACAAAAATGTATCGTTTGTGTTCTTATTTTTTTTTTAATTGCACACATTTCCCTTAACTTGTGAACAAATCAAAAATTTTAATGAAAAGGTGCTACAATTTGTAATACCAGAAACATATATAACAGAGATAAGTAGCTCTCTATTTGCCCCGAAGTGATACCCTCATGAACAAAGACCGATTTACATGTGCTCGCGTGTGTGATAGGGGACAAGGCCTTCTCGATAAGGGATATGCTTGACTGGTCACGAATAAAAGGAGCCATGCACCAGTTGTACGGGTAAATAGCGATTTTATTTAGCCCTAATACGCGTTTCTGGTAATACGTCCAAATATTTTTTTTTTAATTTACCAGAAATTAATATGAATCTATGTAAATATACAATATACGTACATTGTAGCCGCGGTCGTGTCTGGATTCATGGGTTATACTAATTATATAATTAGCGTCCTGTAGTAAAAAGGCGGTCATGAGCATATATGACTTCATCAAGTTTTCATAATGATACCATGACAACTCTTTATTTAACATTCGGAAAAAAAATTACTTCAAAACTCTACTCATACTCAAACTGTCAAATTGTAAGAAGTATATCGTGGCTCTTATACATATTATAAGTGTACATGTACGTGAAGTCAGCACACTCGATACACTAGTACCGATAACATATTTTCTGTTCGATATGCCACCTCGGAATATAACGAAAGGATGTTCAAACTGTTTAGTTACATTTCATCAGAGACTTGTGTATATCAGGATATATACGTCTCAGATTTCATGATACTAGTTTAGTTGTTCCGAGATCTAGGATTCTTTGTGATGGTAGTGTTACGATAGGCCAGGCGTATAGTGTTCAATGGGCTGTAAGGCCCCTGGAATAAAATTGAATTGAATTGAATTGAATGGGGACATAAACAGACAGAAGTGTCAGATGTTTTTTTGTTTTAGTTAAGTTATTATTATATTAATCATTCAAGACTTACTTCAAAGTCAATCGAAAGCCGAGCGGGATTTACTCGCTAGCGCTCCAATCACAATATTGCTATAAATAACACAAACACCAAGGCGGCAAAATATCGTTAAATGTTACAGTGTTTTGTTTTCTCGATTTCCCGGTAAACATTTGTGGTACTCATCTAGCTAGGATTTAAAAACTAAAAACGTACATAATTTGGAGTGTATATGTACCGTACATTTACAACACAATACATCTGTAGTATCGCTAGTATAGATATCGTGATTTCATCACATAAAAAAATATCTCCGTTTTCTCAACACCGGGCTGGGATACTGCAGAGACGTGTATATCAGATATATCACGTTTCTGGATACTGTAAGTACAAAATGTAAGTCCAGCTACAATTCAATTCAATTCAATTTATTTCTCTTTAACCATACATAACAGTACAGAGAAAACATATTTACACAATACAAAAGTTATATACAGTTGTTCAGCCAGTGTATAAAGTATGCACACGCAGACTGTATCAATTAGTTTATCAAAACATCTGATATTTAACCATATCGTTACGCATGATACCATTTTATATAATTTCAAGAAAAAAAAAAAAAAAAAAAAAAAGATCAAGTCAAGATGAACATGATGTGTAACATCATGCTATGGAGGACACATTGCTAAAGATAATACTAATGAATTTACAGAGTTTTTTCAATGTATTTACGTGGTTTGAGTTCATAAGATCTCTAAATTTTAATATGTTCGGCCTTGTATAATAATATTTATTTAGATATAATTTTCTATGCGCAGCTAATGACTGGCATTCTAGCAGATAATGGAATTCATCTCCTATTTGTTGACTATTACAAAAAGTACATATTCTTTCGTGGCGTTCAATATTATTCCACCTTCCAGTTTCAATAATCAGTCTATGATTTGTAGTTCTGAACTTACAAAAAGTATTTCTTTCTTTATCTGTAAGAACGTCTAGATAGCATTCAAAACCAAATTTGTTTTTAAAAATTCTGTAACAACCAGACTTAGAAGAATTAAATACATCATTTTCCCACTGCTGTATAAACTGATCATGGAGTGTTTGTTTTACATATGACTTTATCCAAGAAGTATCTAATTCCTGGATATACTGGATATTCCACACATAGCTAATACCACATTCATCTAATAATTGTTGTATATAACGTATATAGGGAACATTATTATTACGGTATTGGTTTAGACATAACAGTTTATAAGTTATTACATTTAGTTTGTTTTCTTTTGAATTAATCAATTGAGACCAATAGGTCAACATTCTCGTCTTAACTGAGATATTCAAAGGATAAGCTCCAAGTTCACCATAAACCATAGACGTTGGTGTACTTCGTTTGACCCCTAATAATAACTTACAAAACTTTAAGTGCGCTCTCTCAATGACTTGTAGATTTGTAAAACCCCAAATCTCACATCCGTATAACAATATAGGTTTTACAATTTTATCATACAGATCATATATACACTGAACAGATAAGTTATATAACCTTCCTTTCTTTAAAACATCATACATAGCAATTGTTGCTTTTTTAACATTGTAATTTTTAGCTTCATTAAAAGAACCTGTGCGTGAAAAAACAGTGCCCAGGTATGAAAAACTTTGGACAATTTCTATGTCTTCAGTACCAAATTTGAATTGTAATCTGTTATTTAGACGACCTTTACTGAATATCATACATTTTGTTTTCTCACTGTTAACTTTCAGTCTCCATATTTTACAATATTCACTAAAAACATTTAGCTGCATTTGCAGGTCTTCTGGGGTGTCAGAAAATAGGATTGTATCGTCAGCATACAACAAAATAAATAGTTTAATATACATATGTAAATCAACTTCAAGTTGGTTTGTCAGGCACTGTAAACCGGTAACATTATTTCTAGTCATAAACTCCTCAAGGTCATTCAAATATAAACTAAATAAAAAAGGAGACAAGTTTTCCCCTTGCCTCAATCCATTATTGCATGCGAAGAATGCAGAATTCTGACCATTAAATGATATGTTAGATTTAATACCTTGATACATATTGTAAATAATTGTATACATTTTGCCATTTATATGATTTAACAACATTTTGTTCCACAGACCATTTCTCCAAACTTTGTCAAAGGCCTTTTCAAAATCAATGAAAATACAGTACAGCTTCTTTTTCATCATATTAGTAAGACTAATTAGGGAATACAGCACAAAAATATTGTCTATAGTTGAATACTTCTTGCGAAATCCAGCTTGGTTTTCACATATTAGATTAACTTCGTCGGAATACTTTAATAGTCTTGCATTTAAAATACTTGTGAATAGTTTGCCGATGCAACTTACAATAGTAATCGGCCTATAATTTTTAGGGTCTGAGGGAGAACCCTTATTTTTATAAATAGGTACAATAGAGCCTCGAAGCCAGCTTTCAGGGATTTTCCCTGTGCTAAAAATAACATCAAATAATATAACATAGAGATCAATCATTTTAGAGAGCGAATATTTAATATATTCATTAATGATGAGATCATCCGAGCAAGCCTTATTGTTTTTCAGTAGCTTAATAGCATGTTCCACCTCCTCTCTGGTTATATTACTATTTAATACATTATTTACAGGACCCATATCAATATCATTATTATCAAACATGTTATCATCTACTCCAACATTTAAGGTTTTAAAGAAATTAAAAAGCGTGTCAATCGATATGTTACCTTTTTTGTTTTTATGTGTACTATTAGAACTTTTAAGTAGTTTCCAGTAATCCCGTGCATTACTACTTTTCATATCTTTCAACTTACGACGGAGGTCTCTTCTGAATTTATTAATACTTTTATCCATTGTATGTTTGTAAGATTTTTCTGATTCTTTATATTTATTGAAGAAATAATCATTTTTGTGACGTCTGTACATACCTTTATGGCGTCGGAATAACTTCCTGGCCGCCTTACATTCACCGTCAAACCAGGGTTTAGAATTTGATTTTGGCTTTTTACATATATTAGTATGGTTATATTTGTATATACCAAAAGTTGACTTAGCAGCACTTACAAGCACATCACTACAGTCTGCCATAAGTGTATTGACATCTAGGTCGTTCGTATTACTGCATTGGTTAATTGTATCAATAATATTCTGAATTTTGTCATCGTTTATATTCTCAATAAAATGTTGGATTTTCTCAGTCTCCCAGTTTTTAATACGTTCAGTATAATCTGTTGTATCATGTGTATTAATGTTATCATTGGTAACTGTATTGGCCATACCACCTATAGTAAGAGTTAGGGGACAATGTGCATCTGACATAAGAGGGCTAAAATCTAAAACATCAAAGTCACGTATGCGTTTTAGGAGCTCAGAGGAACATATGACATAATCGACAACGCTAGAACTTTTACAGGTGTACTTACCTATATCTCTATCACGACCAACTCTACCATTACAGATAAAAATGTCATTATATTTACAAAAATCCAATAGTCGGTTCCCAAAATTATTTTTGTGTAAGTCCTGACTTTTTCTGTTCTTAGCAAAACCGGAATTTTCAAATACATTCATGTATGTAACTTCATTTAGGATTTCAGTTGTTAATTGATCTCTATCGTCTATTTCATTGTAATCAATAAAATCTACAGAGCTCGCAGTTCTTGCATTAAAATCTCCTAACAAACACACATTTTTGTAATTAGCTGATAACCTCAAGTATTCAGTTTCAATTTCCAAATATGGATCACCAATACAGTATGTAGAATTCTCGGGTGGGACATAAACCATTCCAAATAAAAAATCATCATCACTTTGTAACTTCGCGCCATCTAACCTAAACCAGCTTACGTATTGACTATCACTTTGTACTTCATAGACATAATCTTCCAAGTCATATTTATATGCTATAACTATACCACCCGACTTCACTTTTTTAAACTTTGCCCTATTTTTCATTACAGTTTTAAAACATGGCAAATCAATGACATCTAAATCATCAGTTTTGGATTCACAGAGACATAAAATATCAAAACTATTTACAAATTCACGAAACTCAGGATATTGAGCTTTTCTCACTAAGCCACAAACATTTAACGACAGTATTTGTATTGTACATGCATTATAGTTACTTTTTCCACCACCACCATATGTATTAATCGGCTCGTTTGAAACCAAACTAGTGTCTATATTTTGCCCTCCGGCGCGTCCCTATTCGTGCTGATTTGAAATCACCCGTCTACGTTTCGAGCGCGGTTGTTGAGTGGGCGTATGCTGACTGGCCATGGGCTGAACATTCGGGCCCTTATATAGTACACCATCTATGTACAGCTGATCTCTGTTCAACACAGTTTTTTTCCCGTTTTTCCTAGCTTCTTTCGCTACCGGATATAAAATTCTCCTTTTGTCTTCAATTTCCTTTGGAAACTGTTCGTTTATACCAAAATGTGACCCTTTTAGTTCTTTAGCACTCCGCTTGACTCTCAGTAAATCCTTGTAGTAAATAAACTTTGCTATGATTGATCTTGGCCGTGTACCGGTACGCCTGTCGCGTTGGCCGATTCTATGGACGTTGGCCATAGCAATGTCATGGGCGTTTACAATTTTGAGTTTACTTTCAATGAAATTTTTCAATGTTATTTCATCATCATCTAGACTCTGATTTTGGTCCCAAATTTTCTCTGGAATACCTGAAAATATCAGATTTTACTTCATGCTCCTGCACTGTGCATCAGTAGCCCTATCTTTCATTTCCTCTATCATTTCGTGCAATTCATCAACTTCATCTAGGACTTCATTTTCATTTTTTTCCAATTTGTCAATGCTTTTCTTCATGTTTGTAACGTTTCTGCCGACTGTATCATTTGCAGCCTTTACCCGATCCATGATATCACTGTTACCCTGTATGTCACTTTCCATGTCCCTTATCTTATTTTTCATACAACTGATATCTGTTTCTGATCTTTCTACCCTCACAGTTAGGTTGCCGAGTTTTGTGTTAATCTCCTCGAGAGTGCTGGTATTTTCCTCAATTTTAGACAGTCTTGATTTCACTTCAGTAAACATTTCAAAAATAGAATTGATCGTGTTTTTCATTGTTGTGGTTTCAGTACTGACATCAGTTTCACTAAATAATGTTTCCCTACACTCTGCTAAAACTTTGGATGTAGACATACCTGTATTGTCCAGTGCAGCCATATTGGTGAGTTCAAGTCCTCAGAGTAAGATTTTCAAATCACAACAAAAGTTCATTTTCCCGGATAATTCCCGAATTCCCCTACAGAGTACCTGTACTGTACGACAAGGTATGTTCCAACAAACACATCACGGTATCAGGCAGTGTACCTGTCAATCATGAATCAGGACCTTTGTTCCACTAATCCCCAACACTCTTCCACACCGTGTCGCGCGGTGTCAGTAAACAGGTGAACACTCGGGTTTTGAGCCGGTGTCAGCCGGTGTTTCAACCGACATGCAACCGACTGAGTGAGTGGAAGGGATTAGACCTCGCCACTGTGGCGGTGATTGGGGACCATACCACCTGACGCGTACTGTAAGTGGCAAAATGACCACAACAGGTTTTACCGCAAAATTAACCACAAAATGTCAGAATTGAATACATATTTTAATAAAATGAATCTGAAAGACATCGTATTTAAAAGTGTTTCTATTTAGCTAGAGTATAGATACTAACCCTATACCATGTGGTCATTTTACCACTTAAAGTGGGTCTAACCCCAGATTTAAGTGGCAAAATGACCATATCAAGTTTTACAGCAAAATCAACCACAAAATGTTGGAATTAAATACAAATTTTAATAAAATGTATATGAAAGACATCGTATTTAAAAGTGTTTCTATTTACTTTTGGGTATAGATATTAACCCTATACCATGTGGTCATTTTACCACTTAAAGTGGGTCTAACCCCAGATTTAAGTGGCAAAATGACCATATCAAGTTTTACAGCAAAATCAACCACAAAATGTTGGAATTAAATACCAATTTTAATAAAATGTATATGAAAGACATCGTATTTAAAAGTGTTTCTATTTAGTTTGGGTATAGATACTAACCCTATACCATGTGGTCATTTTACAACTTAAAGTGGGTCTAACCCCAGATTTAAGTGGCAAAATGACCACAACAGGTTTTACCGCAAAATTAACCACAAAATGTCAGAATTGAATACATATTTTAATAAAATGAATCTGAAAGACATCGTATTTAAAAGTGTTTCTATTTAGTTTGGGTATAGATACTAACCCTATACCATGTGGTCATTTTATAACTTAAAATGGGTCTAACCCCAGATTGAAGTGGCAAAATGACCATATCACATTTTACTGAAAAATAAACCATAAAATGTCCGAATTAAATACCAATTTTAATAAAACTAATCTGAAAGACATCGTATTTAAAAGTTTTTCTATTTATCTTGGGTATACATACTAACCCTATACCATGTGGTCATTTTACCACTTAAAGTGGGTCTAACCCCAGATTTAAGTGGCAAAATGACCACAACAGGTTTTATCGCAAAATTAACCACAAAATGTCACAATTGAATACAAATTTTAATAAAATGAATCTGAAAGACATCGTATTTAAAAGTGTTTCTATTTAGCTAGAGTATAGATACTAACCCTATACCATGTGGTCATTTTACCACTTAAAGTGGGTCTAACCCCAGATTTAAGTGGCAAAATGACCATATCAAGTTTTACAGCAAAATCAACCACAAAATGTTGGAATTAAATACAAATTTTAATAAAATGTATATGAAAGACATCGTATTTAAAAGCGTTTCTAGTTAGTCCGAGTATAGATATTAACCCTATACCATGTGGTCATTTTGCAACTTAAAGTGGGTCTAACCCCAGATTTAAGTGGCAAAATGACCACATCACGTTTTACTGCAAAATAAACCATAAAATGTCGGAATTAAATACCAATTTTAATAAAACGAATCTGAAAGACATCGTATTTAAAAGTTTTTTCTATTTAGCTTGGGTATAGATACTAACCCTATACTATGTGGTCATTTTACAACTTAAAGTGGGTCTAACCCCAGATTTAAGTGGCAAAATGACCACACCAGGTTTTACTGCAAAATTAACCACAAAATGTCGGAATTGAATACACATTTTAATCAAATGAATCTGAAAGACATCGTATTTAAAAGTGTTTCTATTTAGCTAGAGTATAGATACTAACCCTATACCATGTGGTCATTTTACCACTTAAAGTGGGTCTAACCCCAGATTTAAGTGGCAAAATGACCACAACAGGTTTTATCGCAAAATTAACCACAAAATGTCACAATTGAATACAAATTTTAATAAAATGAATCTGAAAGACATCGTATTTAAAAGTGTTTCTATTTAGCTAGAGTATAGATACTAACCCTATACCATGTGGTCATTTTACCACTTAAAGTGGGTCTAACCCCAGATTTAAGTGGCAAAATGACCATATCAAGTTTTACAGCAAAATCAACCACAAAATGTTGGAATTAAATACAAATTTTAATAAAATGTATATGAAAGACATCGTATTTAAAAGCGTTTCTAGTTAGTCCGAGTATAGATATTAACCCTATACCATGTGGTCATTTTGCAACTTAAAGTGGGTCTAACCCCAGATTTAAGTGGCAAAATGACCACACCAGGTTTTACTGCAAAATTAACCACAAAATGTCGGAATTGAATACACATTTTAATCAAATGAATCTGAAGGACATCGTATTTGAAAGTGTTTCTATTTAGCATGGGTATACATACTAGCCCTATACCATGTGGTCATTTTACAACTTAAAGTGTGTCTAACCCCAGATTTAAGTGACAAAATGACCACATCAGGTTCTACCACAAAATAAACCATAAAATGTCGGAATTGAAAAAAAAAATAATAAAATGAATCTAAAAGACATCGCATTTATAAGCGTTTTACGTTATCTCGAGTATAGATACTAACCCTGATGACATGTGGTCATTTTACAACATAAGCAATTTCTAACCCCTGAGATATAAGTAACGG
The DNA here is from genome assembly GCF_902652985.1 of Pecten maximus. NCBI lineage: Eukaryota > Metazoa > Mollusca > Bivalvia > Pectinida > Pectinidae > Pecten > Pecten maximus. The sequence goes on from NC_047021.1 coordinate 43,168,142, forward strand.
TAAAATATTAGAAATAAATACTTCAAAAAATTCAACAAACAAATAGATATGTTATTTTATTGAAATTTATTGACCGAAATGTGCATTGCTGACTCTTCTCGGGTAGTTTCTTGTAGACTTGAATAGGGCTAAAACACTTTTCCTAAGGTTTTCGCAGTTCTCAACAAAAAAGTTTACTTTTGGGACTTTTGCAATTGCCGTCGGGCAGTTCGCACACGGTCGGCTATCTGTTTGACTGAAAATCTTTTCAGTATTTCCTCTCCTTCCTCGGTTCCAGCTAGCCGTCTGGCAACGGATCTTCCAAGAATTGGTCCATTTCGCTCAATGAGGTATTTGCAGGCCTCTAAAATTATATGACTTTGATCACGTGAAAATGACCTCCTAGAACTCGATCGCGGCTGGTCTTCGATGAGGTCCTTTTCCTGAGGTCTCTTACTTGCGTAGTGTGGTCCTGTGGGTGATTGTTCTTTGTCCTCTTCCTGAGGCCTTTGATGTTTTTCTTCGTCATCTTCCCTGGATTCCTCCTCTTCCTGTGGTTCTTCCCCTGGTCCGTCTTCTTCATTGGAATCAAGTTTTTCTGGCTCGTCCTCTTCCTGTGGTTCTATATGTTTGTCGCCAAGCCTGATCACGTCCTTTTCCGGAACTAGGTTAGCTCTCATCATCACCCTTGCTATAATATTAGACATCTTCAGAGACTCATCCTTCCGACAATGTAATTGATAGTAGACGTCGGCCGTTCCTGCTCTATGAGTCATGTGACTAGCAAGCTGTTCTCTGGATTCTGGATGCGCCTCTCGAACGTTGGTAACAGTGCTTTTTCTTATTTTTGTGGCCGTTATAGGCGATAATCTGGGTAACACAGTTGACCACAGTTTTTGTATTCCCCCGTTTACCCGACTGGAATTCATAGCAGCCGGTATCCCGGATTGAGATGGCCACGTGAGAAATAATGGCGCCGTGTCATAATTCATCTCCTCCTGAAAACCCGGTATCATCTGTCTAATGCATGTAGCATACACCTTAATCTCCTTGTGCAGCTCGTTTGAAGCAACAAGCATCACAGGGGTTCGGTAGCCGGTTTTATGGTCCGCTACAACCATTATTACACCATTGTCCCGCTCCATTGCATACCGCACGGCCCTCATCTTCAAATTGGCGAGTGCTCCAACTCTTTGGGCGTTCGAGCAGAGCAAGGTGAACATGAGGTAGTTTCTCATAAGACAATATATTTCCGCCGTCAGAGCCCATCTGTCCCCCTCTTTGATTTTGTTTATATATGTCTTTGCCCTGCGTACTACTGATGATGACATGAGAGCTTTCACATCACTTGGGCTGACCTGATCCTCTGCGTCCCGGGCTTGGATTTCCACAACACGCCGTTTACTGGTCTTCGACACCGCATTCAGCCACCTTTGTATCGCACATCGGACGCGTGCTGTTTGACTCAAGTTGGTTCCTGATGGTTGTCGCACTTCCAGATACCCCATGAACTCTCGCAGAGAGGATAGATAGCTCTTCACTGATCCGGGTAACAACGTGGAATTGTTCGGTTCCATCCAATACCTTGCAATCATAGATTGATCTTGGATTGATTCGATGGCCATTTCAGCGTCTACATTCTTCCAGATTTTGAATACCTGTGAGGCATGTTGGGAGGCGGCTCTAGTGTTTTTGGAACGTTCGAATCCAGTTAACCACGTGCAAAACTCTGAGAGGATCGGATGGCGATTGAAATTTTCATATTTTGTTGTCGTTGTTGAGGGAGTAGACCTTTGTCTCACTGATAATTTTGACGTTGGTTGCTCTGCCATGAGTGTAGATCTGGCTTGCGCTGTCTGGGTATGACTGTTGTTCGTATACCCTTTTGTTTGTTTGTAACAAACAGGTCATGTGTGTCTTGCAAATTATCCTCCTTTTCGTCCGAGAAAACTGCCTTCTTCGCTTCCCTGGAAGCCACATCAGGTGCCAGATTGTGAACATGTTGTAAATGGGCATCCAAACGTTTAACCTGTGATACACATCCTTGTATTGGGCAGTCCTTGTATCTTCTTTGTTTAGTGTTTCTTTGAATTTTAATTTCTCTCACCCTTGACTTAGAACCATCTTTATTGTATCCGTGTTTTACTCTAAGATGCCGTGCAAGATTTACAACTGATATTGGACATTGGTCACACAGCTTCCGTTTCCTTGGCTTTGATGCCCTCTGTCGTTTAGTTGCCATTTGACGGTACGAGCGTTTCTTGATACACGAGCTCTCTTCTTTTTCCTCGTACTTTATTGTCACGTTAAATTTTGATGTCTTGTTTGGACTTGGTGGTACATTATCCGGGTCGTTGTTTGAATCCTCCAATTTTGATGTCTTGTTTGGACTTGGTGGTACATAGTCCGAGTCGTTGTCTGAATCGTCAAATTTGGATGACTTGTTTGGACTGGGTGGTACATAGTCCGGGTCGTTGTCTGAATCGTCAAAATCCGAAGATTCGTGTTGTTTGCTCTTGCCAACCAAGGTCCATTCATTCAGTGCTTTGAACTTAGCGAAAACCATTTTCATCTTTCTTATATTTGCCATCGCTAGACTCTCCCCTGGTTTCAGATGCGATTCAATGGTGCTGTCCTTCATTTCGGTTTCGGCCTGTGAACATTAACAATAAATGAAATGAAACAAAGAACGAGTTTCTTGTGTTTGCTATTTATTTACCAAGATATATATAAGGAGACGCATTATTTCGTAATTTGATAACAATACGATAGCCAGACACATAGACACACAGACACACACACACAGACAGACACACAGAGACACAGACACACAGACAGAGGGTAAACCTAAAAATCCCCTGTTTTGCAAACGGCAGAGGACTGAGAAATAAATACCTTGCTATGCTGTGATCCCTCCAATCCTAAACCTCGGTCTGTCGTCTCCATGTTCGTATCCTGTTCTGTCACTTCCTGTCAACATTGAAATGAAATTGATGAATTTAGGGATGGGTGCATGTATGATGTTTTGTCATTTATTCAAGAAATAATCTCCTTAACTGTTTAAAAAAAATCATTAACATTGTGACGAAATAAATACCTTGCTATGCTGTGATCCCTCCAATCCTAAACCTCCGTCTGTCGTCTCCATGTTCGTATCCTGTTCTGTCACTTCCTGTCAACATTGAAATGAAATTCATGAAGATAAAATATGGATACATGTATTGTTATTTATCTTCTATTCAAGAAATAATTTCATTTTTTTTATTTAAAAATCATTAACATTGTGACGAAATAAATACCTTGCTACGCTGTGATCCCTCCAATCCTAAACCTCGGTCTGTCGTCTCCATGTTCGTATCCTGTTCTGTCACTTCCTGTCAACATTGAAATGAAATTCATGAATATAAAGGATGAGTGCATGTTTAATTTTTGTCATTTATTCAAGAAATAATCTCTTTATCTATTAAAAAAATCATAAACATTGTGACGAAAAAAATACCTTGCTATGCTGTGATCCCTCCTATCCTAAACCTCGGTCTGTCGTCTCCATGTTCGTATCCTGTTCTGTCACTTCCTGTAAACATTGAAATAAAATTCATGAATATAAAGGATGAGTGCATGTTTAATTTTTGTCATTTATTCAAGAAATTATCTCTTTATCTATTAAAAAAATCATAAACATTGTGACGAAATAAATACCTTGCTATGCTGTGATCCCTCCAATCTTAAACCTCCGTCTCTCGTCTCCATGTTCGTATCCTGTTCTGTCACTTCCTGTCAACATTGAAATGAAATTCATGAAGATAAAATATGGATACATGTAATGTTATTTATCTTCTATTCAAGAAATAAATTCATTTTTTTTATTTAAAAATCATTAACATTGTGACGAAATAAATACCTTGCTACGCTGTGATCCCTCCAATCCTAAACCTCGGTCTGTCGTCTCCATGTTCGTATCCTGTTCTGTCACTTCCTGTCAACATTGAAATGAAATTCATGAATATAAAGGATGAGTGCATGTTTAATTTTTGTCATTTATTCAAGAAATAATCTCTTTATCTATTAAAAAAATCATAAACATTGTGACGAAAAAAATACCTTGCTATGCTGTGATCCCTCCAATCCTAAACCTCGGTCTGTCGTCTCCATGTTCGTATCCTGTTCTGTCACTTCCTGTCAACATTGAAATAAAATTCATGAATATAAAGGATGAGTGCATGTTTAATTTTTGTCATTTATTCAAGAAATTATCTCTTTATCTATTAAAAAAATCATTAACATTGTGACGAAAGAAATACCTTGCTATGCTGTGATCCCTCCAATCCTAAACCTCGGTCTGTCGTCTCCATGTTGATATCCTGTTCTGTCACTTCCTGTCAACATTGAAATGAAAATGATAAACGATTGCATGTGATATTTATTCAAGAAGCTCGTAAAAAATATTCCGTTATCTATTGACAAAATCATAGATATTATAAAGAAATAAATACCTTAACTGGTGTTGATGCAACTGGTAGAATGTTTGAATCAGTTAGGCTTGGGTCCTGCATTTCTTCTGCCTTTCTGCTTCTCAAACCTTGCCTCGTTGGCTTCTTTGCCTGTTTTTTTTTGGCCGCAATCTTCCGCTTTCGAGACATGTTGATATCTTGGTGGCTGACGACCAACTGCTACTAGATGTCAAGTCACATAAGTGACGGGAATATTTCTGTTGTAAATATGCGTCAACCTGTCGGCATAAAAATAAAATTTAATTAAATATGATCAATTGATGATAAATATGATTCTTTCCTATAATTTTCATAATTGTTGTTTTGTTTATCTATGTATTTCTTTTTTAATTTTAGGTAATCAGAATAATAATCAGATTTTTATTTGCGTGTCATATGGACGTAGAAGACGCTAACCCTAACCCTTTGTGCAAATATATATATATATTGTGCCATGGTTTTGAAGCAAATCTGCGGTTAGGAAAGGAAATGGCTATTTTTCAACATAATTCGGGTATGAATTTTAGGGACCACAAATTATATTTTTTTCTTTATTGTTTTAATGGTTTTTCTTAATGTGGTATTTCGATCTTTTAATATTCATTAACATTTTAGGCCTTCACAACATTCAATAAATCACATAATATTGCTAACCCTGCAATATGTGGTAATTTTTTAACTTAAATTTGAAATTAACATATGTAATATTTTCTATAATGCAAACGCTTAGGTGTTGAGATCCATTTATCACAGAGCATCAGGAAAAGTTGATAATCTAGCAATTCTCGATATATTTTAAGAAACATAGAAAATAATATCTAACCCTGAATTGGCTATATGTCAACTTAATTTCTGTAAGGTATATGGATGCTGAACCAAAATGAAAAAAAAAAAAAAAATCAAAAAAATCATTGAAAATCAAGCTGTCTCACTTCTGTATAAACTATTGATCATTTCAATGCATAGCCGGTAATTATAGCTCAAATATACAATAAGTGAAAGCATTATGAAATTCTAACCCTGCTTTGGCTATTTTATAACTAAAATCCCCTTCAATCTTTATGCTGATATGGTTACTTCTTACGCTGATATTGTTACATTTTATGCTACTTTTGGATAGGGTTTTCAGTTTCCATATATTTTTTATATCCATTACCATATAAATCAGAGAAATATCATGAGTCATATTGTTTACTATTCTACATAAATATACTCTAATTTATGCAGTATGATTTCAACTGATTATTAATATATTTGAAGCAAAACTGTCGCCAGGATGGCTAATACTCCTGCAATCTTCACGAGTAAATGGTGAATTGAAACAGATAATTAGACGCCAACTAAGATAACCCAGTAATATAGTGACCAGTTGCCATAGCAATCATAATTTTGAAAAAAGAAAGTGGCATGCACATCTGCACATGGTTGTCTATATTTGTGTGAAGTTTCATTGAAATCGACTTTTGGTTTAGGAAGAGTTGTCCGGACGCTGGTCAACAACATGTCTTCAATGATTCAGGTCTCATGTGGGACCGATCGTGTACATGAAAGTAATTGAAATAAAAACTAACACACAGGTCAACAACGTTTATGTCTTTAATTATTCACGACTTTTGTTGGACCAACCTGAAAGAGACCGGCTTACCTGACACTTACATCTAGCGGGCTGCTTGCATCTCCCTTAAAAATCCGAATGCTTATTTTGGTTGATTGTTTCAATAAAACCGACGCGTTGTAGCATACAAAACAATACATTTGTTGGTTGCTTTAAATGACTGATTGACTGACATAAAGATAAACTTTTATTAGTTTCGATAACGTTGAACATCAGACGTTGGCTATAAAATCAAAGATCATATTCAAAGGTATTGACTGACGTTACTACTTATTTCGTAATGCTTGACTTTTGACAAAAGTTATCTAAAATATCAAAAGTTTGACGTCTTTTACTTACCTGATTTGAAATAAATCTCGCGACAATCAACCAAAATATGATATGGCAGAAACAAGTCAACACACAAGTTTGTTTTTTTTATTTCAAATAAAGCAATATTGTAGTACATTCAAATCGGCAAATGCAGGCGTCATTATGGATAAATCTATTTGAATCGAGAAAATCGACAGTCTTACCTATTATTTGATCTTGCCGCTTCCCCGTCTTTTTCGTGAATGGCGTTTGCAATGACGCTCGCCGCTTTATATAGAAACCACTCGAACCGAAGACACCCCCTTACGGCGAAGCATGCATACCTGCCTGTAAAAAACAATGCAACATGATTAGATATATGTTGAAATTAAAATATGTTCTACTTAACCTATACAAAAAATGAAAAATGCATTGAAAAGCTGCTGTAATGTATTATAATATGCATTTTTTCATTATAGCTTCATCGCAAAGGATTAAAGAGAAATTGGTGAGTGAAGAAGACAAAACAAAACAAAAAAGGCAAAAAATGATGCTTCCTTCGTGTAATTAGCATTAATACTAAGTCAACAAAACGTCTTCGCGTTTCCAAATTCAGGAACCTTTTAAGGCTTATCATATATCAGCAGAAAGGAGAGAAATCACACAATACTTCTGTGTAAGTTTTATAGCGATTTGTTTTTCAATATTGTTTTAATGGCAAATACACGCTATGTTATCAAGAAAAAAATTGCTAACAGTTCTGGCTTCATTAAATCGCATTACATTTTTTGGCCAAATTCTTTCTGCTCGTCACACTTTATTGCTATCCATTCATTGTATCATATTTTTCATGTCAAAACCTTTAATTTGATATGCGATAGGTTATTCTAATCGATCTACAAGCAGAGATATTATAGCTTAAATGTATGCTTTCAAACCAAACTCCGAAATTAAAAACCGGCAAATTCATAGACGGTGTAGTAAATTGCTCATATCTTTTTTTATCTGTTATCTATTGACAAACAGTTTGTTTTTTTGTAATTGGTATGGCAAAGACCTTTACGTTGATATCAGATACAGTATCTAATTGTTTGCCAAAACTGAGATATTGACGGATTTAAATAATTGCACAAGAGTTATTTTAGAATAAAACCACGAATTCTATATAAAAAACCATCATCTTTCCAGATAAAAACACCAAAAAAAGGATCTAACCCTGATTTGGCTATTCTTCCACGTAATTCGAATATGAATATCATTGAACATAATTTAACATTTCTTTTTCTATTGCTTTTATTGTGCTTTTCAATGAGTTGTTGCAATATTTTTGCATTCATAAGCATTTAAGGCCTGTTAAAGCTTAAATTAAACACACAGTAATGCTAACCCTGCCATATGTGGTCATTTTATAACTTAAATTTGAAATCGATACGTTTCATTATTTTGATAATACAATCGTTTAGGTATGGCGATTTATTTGTCACAGAACATCAGTAAAGTTTTATCGACTAACAATTTTCCATGTATTTTAAGAAACACGGGAAAAAATGCCTAACCTTGATTTGGCTATATATCGACTTAATTTCTGTAAGGTATATGGATGGTGACTAAAATGAAAAAAAACAGAAAATGTATATGTTTTCCTTGGAAATCACTTTGCTTCAATTCTGCATCATCTGCTGATCATTTCAATGCAAAGGCGACAAGGATAGCTCAAATATTCAATGAATAAACACATTGCAAAATATAGCCCTGATTTGGCTATTTTACCACTTAAATCCCTCGAAAAATAGGACTTTTTTGGAAAAAAGACATGAAAATGGAGAAAATGTCAATTTTAAACATTGCCATTCGATAGACAATGTCAGAACACACCATTTACTTCATTTGTAAATTGATAAACCATGTGCTCTGGAAATTAAAACATGTTTTTTTATTAATGGAGATAATGAATCGAAACAGGTTTTTTTAAACAGAAAAACACCATCTCTATAAAAAAAACATCATTTTTCAAGAAAAAAGCACCGAAATGATCTAACCCTGAGGTGGCCATTTGTCCACTTAAATAGGCCAAAATTGAGGGGTTGTTTTTTTTTCGAAAAAAAATGTAAAAATATTTAATATTAAGCAACAGATTTCGATAGAATGTATCAAAACAGATGTTTTACATTTTTTCTGAGTCTTCATAATGTGTACTCATCTTGGAATAATCGAAAACTTCATTATTGGATAAAACAATTCGAAACAAGTTTATTTTCAAAGAAAAACAAAAATAATTAGAATTGAACGCCTAGTACAAATGTACGCAGAAAAAGTCATAAAATAAAAAAAATGAGACATTAAAATGTGACTCACTCATTCGTTCGAACGCGGTTTTGAACAAGCATTTCACATGAGGTTACCGACGGTCATGGCTTTATTGACAGAAAAATATCGATCTTCTGTCTCAATGCAAGCGAAAATAACAACAATTCAATGATTTCTGGGGTTAGAATTATGTGGGAAATGACCAGTAGCATGAAAAGGTATTGTCCATTTTACATTTACAGGCGCTGTGGTTTCAATCGTATTTTTAATTACATAATATTTCTAACAAATATAAAGAAGGTATTTTGCAAGAAATTGACACCATTTTGCGATCAAAAATCGCTTTCGATCTATGCGTTATTGATTACTGAACTGTGGCTAGAAGTCCACTTAAATGAAATGTTTGCATTCACAGAAGAAAAAATTGATGCATTTTTAGCCCACAAACAGGTTAAATGATGATAATTTGATTCAATAAAGGCATTAAAAGTATCCCCGTGTCTCTAACTCTTTTAATAAAAAAGTCGATTTTTTCGAAACCCTGAAATTTCAAACGGACGCCGCGTCGTGAAAAAAGCTGATAATGTGGTCTTCTATGTGTCAAAATGATCCTTAGGTACCAACGAATAAAAGTACCGAAGCCTTTTTTTGATTTGGGACCATTTTATATTTTTAAACTCGAGTTACAGTTTTGCCAATTTTAGGTAACCGCGGTTGTTATTTTTGCCTAACATTTTTGCCTTATCATGTGGAATTTTGTGATTATATTGGCAAAGTCTTGGTTTTCCATAAAAGGGCTTGTGATTCCCTTTAAAATGATACCAAATACGACAGGAATTACAAGGTTTAAGGCATTTTTATCTTTGATTTTTATCGGTCGGGTTAGAATTAAGTGGAATAATAACCATTATACAAAATCGTCGATTTCTCGGGATTGGAACAACATTTCGGAAAACTCTTTTTTTTGCCAAAAACTATGGACATTTCGCAAACTTTTGCTTATAAACATTTAACTTATCCCGGCATTTCAAGCCGAAATTTTATCATTTCAATATAAGTGGCTATTTATCAACTAAATTGCCTTTTGGGGGAGGGTGTAGGAAACACAAATGAAAAAAAGAATTTTTTTTTTTAAATATTTGGTAATTTAAAAAAATATATTTACATTGTAGACATGTAGGAGCAACTTTCTGTGAAGTTTCAAGGCGCTACACCGAATAATGAGCAAATTAGATTTTTCGCCCCTCAAAACACGATTTTTGCACGATTTGGGGCTCTCAGGCGTTGGGGTCGGGATATTCCACCAACTCGATTTTTTCTGGCTCGCTTTTTTTTTAAACGTTAAATACCCCGGGGTTAGACCGCGTTTTCACAGAAAAAGGCGGGGTTTGCCAAACCCCCTACAAAAAATATTCGATCCTCTCTAACCCCCTATTAGTATTAATATTATTCCACCTGTGGCACTTTGTAACATAGTTTTCATCGTGGTCTAACCCTATAGCTTTCCCATATGATTTTTAAACCGGTATTCTCGCATATGATGCATCAACGGCAGATAGACAAAGTTTTTTTTATTTTTAGGGTGCTCAGGCAATTAAGTGGCAAGCCAGCGTCTAACCCCCAATTAAGTTGAAAAAGTGGTGGCCTCGGTGCTAATTAGGGTTAGGGTTAGGGGTTAGGGTTATTATTATTTTGACTTAAAATACACTCTTCTTTTGCTTGTGGTCATGTAAACAGTTAAAGTCGGATTTTTTTATTACTTCCCTCGACAGTCAAAAGAACTCAAGTCGTTTTGCAAAGAAAAGATAACAAAAGACATAAATTTTAGTGAAGTTTTATTACATAACATGTACTTTCTTTTATAAAAAGAAAACATAGCTCCATTGCGAAGCAGACTTAAGCTTAAATTAGTTAATCCGTAACAATGTGAATTCTGAAATTCATGTGTCATAGTTTTCTAGAACATTTAATAGTGCTATGTATCCCTTCAGCAAGGCAACACTTTTTGGTGGTAAGTCAGTCTTTATGATGCGAGTACATTGTTTAAATTCAGCAAAGTAGCTTTTCTTGGGTCTACAGTACAATGTAAGTGCGTTGTAGGCTTCAGAAAGGTTTGGCGTGATGTAACATAAATAGATAACCATTCTGCATACTGTAACAAAATTAATTTCCGTGGGAGTATATTTTCGTTCATTCAAATGCCCACGCATTACATACAGACAAAAAACCAAAAGTACATTTACATATTCTGTCAATCCAAGAATCAATTACCACAAAAGAGTGTCTTGTACGAGACCCACGAAAATATCTTATTTTACAGAGACATCATAGGACCTTGTTACAACGATAATGATGTATTATCAATTTGATCAACCCCGATAGAACACTGACTATAGATAGTTAGTGAGACAAAATCTAGCAATAGGTGGAGTCATATAGGCGGTAAACTAGTAACTAACTAAAGCCGATAGAACACTGGCTATATAAAGTCGGTGAGACACAATCTAGCAATAGGTGAAGCCATATAGGCGGTACCATTAACTAACGGAAGCCGACAGACACTGACTATATATTCACATTTTGGTGGCAAAGCCACGATATAAACTAAGTAAAAAGATTTGCAGTCTATGTGACCATAATTGACACCCAAAACGTGACATCAATCCATGCCGCGCATGAATATATTCACCCACCGGAACTACTTGTAACTAACGTAATTCGTTTTTTATGTTAATTAAAAAGTATCAAAAAGACATTTTATACAATATTGTTACACAAATAATTAACAAAATTGAACAGACTGTGTTTTTTTCGGATTATTTCAATGCACTTTTTTGTCTGCCAATCTAAACGTGACAGTTGAGTTTTGAAAAATAGGCTGTTCTATTTGTCGAACCCCATTGACGAAATCGCTGAATATTGGTATTTTTTATGCTAACTCAATTTTAATTTTAAAAATTAACAAAACGAATATGTCTAGAATGTAAATATAAGCATTAAACTGTCTTTTTTGGTGTCTATGGTCGATATAGATGCCAGAGCTTTGTAGCGCACAATATGACATGTTTGTTTGCAAAGCTCTGGCATCTATATCGACCATAGACACCAAAAAAAGACAGTTTAATCCTTAAATAAAGAAAGTCGGTGAGACAAATCTTAGCAATAGGCAGAGTCATGTAGGTGGTAAACCTGCAAAAAACTAAGGTAACTTGATTTAGTTTGGTCAATGTATGACTTTTGTATAAGTTAAATGACAATGATATTCAAGAGTTCACAATATCTTTTACTGTGAAATAAAATTTGACATGTGAATCTCAATATGAGATATTTAAAGTTAAATCTTCAACATAAACTTTTATATCCTACACGTATTAATCGCTGTGTTACATCCGGACCTAAACTAACAATGCTGGAACATGCCCTAATCCAAGGAATGGCTTCATGCAGTTTAAGTTGTTTGATGGTAACATGCTGAAATGTTTGAAACTCCACTAAAACCTCCTTGGAAATTTTGATATAATTCAAATTTCACTATTTCAATTGAGGATTATAATTTAGACAACATTTGTATTTGTATTTTATCAATGGGATTTTCTATTTACATATAACATACAAAATCAAGGCCACAATATTTGTCAAATGGAATTTGTAATTCGTTAATGTCGTGTGGGAATGAATTTAGTAAATTGAATAACAGAATAATTTGTTGACGTTCTTTCCTAAATGGTGTCATGTGATCAGGTCTTACTAATGTCATGCGACATCATCACATATGTCCTAGCTAATGTCATGTGACACTCAGTGACTGCGGATATGATTTATTGTAAAATAATTAGCACCCTTCTTGCCAGAAAAAAAACTGACGCTACAAAAGACGTTACATACCTCATTTAACGTCAACTGGCATTGTCGTTTATGTATGTTAAGGTTATTTAAACAAAATGAAAACCTGACATCAATATCCGAGTGAAATATTTGGTCGTTATGAATTTGATCATATTAAAATCACTCAACATAATGAGGAAAACTTTGGGTTTGTAGAAAATAAAAATAAATATGTTCAAAAAAAGTTTATATAACATTGATACAATGCTGAACATTCATCATCATGTTAAGGGAATTTATATATTTAACAAATATCAGTTTATTAAGATAAAACCATCACATTGTAATGATTCAAAGATTGTAACTTGGCAATTTAATGCTAATTCTTATTCCTTGCATTGACTCTTGCAAATGGCAGTGAAGGAAATGCCCTTAGCACACTTCGACCTTCAAGATTATTTTTTTCTTCATGTGTAAAAAAAAAGATTTCATTTTTTTCATAAATTTTCAATTCCTTGTTTTCATTTTCACATGTATTCTTTTTTCAATGTCCATATCTCAAAATAAGAAAATGTGTTACTCAAAAATATTTTCTTTTCCAAATTTGATGAAAGATGTTGATTTTTATACTACAAAACCATGTGAGAGTGACAATCACAAAATCATTGAATGCTTATAATGTATTCCGCTTGCTAGTAAATGACTAGAATGTTATTTAGACACCAGTTTCATAAAATATTTCTTCTAAAAACATTCAACCCAATACGATACATATCTACATACTGGTTGCATTCTTTAAACAGCAACTGTAAAATAGATTTGGGTTACATGAAAAATATTTATTTACAATCTACATGAAATACTGAAATCAAAGTAGACATCAAAATGGTTCAATTCGATGACCATGAATACTTGAATACCAACAAATATAAACAACATTTTAGTGATCATTATCTTATACTATAAATATATACAGCAAACTAAATTAACCAACCTCAAAAAGGTCAACCCTATTTTGAATATTATCCTTTTTTCCTCTAGCAATACCTCTTAATGTCACTTATACATTGTCATAGACTGGACATCAGTGACACAATGCTTTGTTTTATACTTTTATTCATCTGTTGAAAATTAAAAAGTCACAGTATTACTTTACCTTTATATTTCCCTACAATTTTATGAAAGTTAAAAAAAAAAATCTGTTTTTATAATATTACTAAATTTTACTAGAAATTAAAGTCATAATATCATGTTTTTTCTACTATCTCCATGCAATTTTATAAAACCTTTTTTTTCAATTCTTATACAATTCTATTAATTTCAGTTCTCAGCGAGTTTCAACTTTTTATGGTCATTATCACACAAGATTACATACACATATATAGAAAACTCCTCCATTAAAACCTACATTCTATATCACATCAACTAATTTCACACTCTGTTTGATAATAAAATAGAGAAATTCAAACACGAGTGAAAATTTTTTCTTTCATTATTTTTTTGTGATTAAAAATATTAAATGTTTAGCAAATGATTACTTTAGATGCATTTGAGTCATTATTTTCAGTCCAATTGAATCGGTACCCAATTATCTTGACTTAAAAAATTTCCATAGAAAAGCATTATTGGATTTTAAAAAAAGAAAGAAAAACAAGTTAAAGAACTTTCTTTAAAGGGGTATTCAGTAGTGGAATGGACATCAGAAACGTACAAAATTTCTATTGATAAAATCTATGCTCGAATAAGGATTACCGTAAATATTCGTGTATAGACTAATAGTGCACACTTTTTTTCAAGGATATGTAGTTTTTGTGCCTACCAGTAATAAAAGTAACGGCAAAATCCTAAATACTGTTTGCCTTTGCGGTAATTAGTGATACTTCGGGTCGAATAGAGAATTTTTATGATTTATTATACCTGAAGCACTTTGGTTTCCCTTGAGAGTAAAACTGCCTTGATAATTTAAAGATTATAACTTAATATTTTGAAAAAATACATATTTCCTATTAAGCTTCATTTTGGCAACATACATTTTATTCAAACGAAGGAATGCCCCTTTAAATTCTGTAATGCTTTCCTACGAAAATTTAAAGTTAAGGAATTTTGAGAAACTTTAGCTTTGTCATCGATGAAAACCTAAAACAACCTGTGTTATGATGTTTTTGTTGATTTTGTTAAAAGCTTAAGATGAGGATGACATCTGTATAAATCGATATGAGATGTTAATTCTAAAGCATTCTTGATAGTTTGTTAATGGTCAGAACTATTATGTACATAATATTAACAAATGGAAACTTTTACAAAACACTTATTAATATATCAAGATCACTCTTTGTATGACTTGTCAATATCATGATGATGTAATGAAGATCTGTGTTTCTGGTGACGACCGCAGTTCTGTCGTGGAAAGTTTGGAGCGTGGACGTCTGTTGCGGAGAGTTGGTAAGTATGAATGCCTTGTCTCCAGTGAGGCAAAGTATTTCTCCCGGTATTCAGGTACAGCGGGACCAAAATCCTCAGAAGGCCGACAAAGCTTTTGTATTCTCTGTAACCAGGACGATAACACAAATACCCATTAGGTGACGATTATCATACCATAAGTAACTTGTATTTCAAAATTATCATTTTATCGGAAAATAACCAAAATTTATAGGCATTTTCTTTCAAATGAGAAAAATTTTATTCTGAATTGTATGCTGTATGTACACTGGCCTCTGCGTCTAGAATACTGAAATTCTTGAGACCCTAACTCTTTGTTTGATACTGAGGGGAGACAACCCAGTGTCAAAATTAAGCTAAGCAATATTCAGATGAAAATTAGAGACTGGCAGCCAGTCAAGTACAGTAGCAACTCAATTAAAATGGAAAGAGTAAAATAAAAACTAATAATAAATCTTTAACATGATAGATTACAAATTCCAGGTATGCCAACTGCCAAGAAATATGAGGATACATACCGTGACGAGAGATCCACGTTCGTTTAAAATTGAGATGAGAGCCACAAGAGGAATGGGTATGAGGGAAGCCAGACCAAACATCCAGCCTAGAGCAATACCCCATGCTGGGTATTCGTAGTCTCCATACGTCACCGCACTGAAGCTGGATACGCTGAATATCCATACAAACTGTCAAAACACACAGAAGTTAGTGGATTCATTTACTACAGATAAGCGACAATATAATTCAAACTCTGTCTTTGTCTTCATACATGAAAATATTAATTAGAACAAAACAAGATTTACAAACCATTCTATTTTGGGAAAATACTTTGACTGGACAGAGGAACATTGGCCATTTTAGGAAATTGTCATCAGGTGAAAAATGGGAATTTTCAGTACAGTGTAAAATTAATGTGGAATACAAGTTGCTGGAATCCATGTCTATACACACAAAATATTAGATCGAAAGGTTTCAGGAATTATGATTTAATTGGAGAAAATAAACAACTGAAACATTGAATGTATGGAACTTCTGGGGAAATGAATGAACAGGATTGTCAGGGATTGCTTACTGTGATCATTGAAGGGGAGATAAAACACCAGCAGATTTTCCACCAAACGCTCGGCTGGTAACCAATCATCAGCTCCAGATCCTTGTAGAATCGGTCCGCTCCTGTAAATGTCAAACATTCTTGTTCAGTACTACATCGACCCAATAGACAGCACACAAAACCCTTGGTCACACATCCACCCAATATACTACACACGAAACCCTGGGTCACACATCCACCCAATAGACTTCACATGAAACCCTGGGTCACACATCCACCCAATAGACTTCACACTAAACCCTGGGTCACACATCCACCCAATAGACTTCACACGAAACCCTGGGTCACACATCCACCCAATAGACTTCACACGAAACCCTGGGTCACACATCCACCCAATAGACTTCACACGAAAGCCTGGGTCACACATCCACCCAATAGACTTCACACAAATTCCTGGGTCACACATCCACCCAATAGACTTCACATGAAACCCTTGGTCACACATCCACCCAATAGACTTCACACGAAACCCTGGGTCACACATCCACCCAATAGACTTCACACAAATCCCTGGGTCACACATCCATCTATAGTCTCATTATTGGTCCCAGTTTGACATCTCTCACTTAAGTTTAACTTGTAATTATCATTCTGAGTATGTTAAGCTACTTATTTAAAATATACGTGTACTACGCTTAAATTTGAACATTTAAAATGTCACTGAAAGGATAGGTTACCTAGACCAGTATCAAATACCCTTGTATTTAGGGTTTAAGGAGGAAGTTGTTTAACCCCTCCCCTTATGACCTTTCAAAGTTTTTGAGGTCATTTGTACAAGAACTACAAAATCTCTGTAAGATATAAATGCCCTGCTTCTACTTGACACGCTGAAACACAGTTTGGTGAGGATCGCATCAGCATTTCTTGAGATTAGCTAGTTACATGGCATCGGCACGGTACAGAATTGGACGGACAAGGGTTACACTATATGCCCCCTCATTTCAAAGCAGGGGCATATATATTTAAAATACTCATTTCAGATTTTCAGTTTTCAATCACCAGTTCTCTTAAGAACCCATTGATCAATTAAATAAATAATAGACATCATTCACAGCATAATAAATAACTAGTGAGAAATTTGTGCCAGCTTCTTGTAACTAAAGTAATTAATTGCATAAAAATTTATAGTCCAGAAAAAAACTAGAACTCTCGCCAGGATGGCTGACTAATACCCCCGCAATCTGCACGAGTCAATGGTGAATTGGAACAGTTGGAACTGGAAATAGAGGCTAACTAAGATAACCCAGTAATATAGTGACCAGTTGCCATAGCAAATATAATTTTGAGAAGAAGAAAGTGGCATGAACATCTACACATGGTCCTCTATTTGTGTGAAGTTTCATTGAAATCGGCCCTTCGGTTTAGGAGGAGTTGTCCCGACAAACTTAAAGTTATGGTTCTTATCGGAAAACCTATTATTTTTCTTAAAACGAAATTTAACGCAAAAATGATGTAAACACTTTGTATTGGAGTGGTGTGGCTATATCGCATTGAGATTTATGTACAGTTGATCGCCCCAATCATAATCGATCGTCCTAATATAGGGCGGTACTCGGGGGAGTTATCAGGCAGGAAGGTGTTTATAGTGACCAGTTGCCATAGCAACCATAATTTAGAGAAAAAGAAAGTGGCATGCACATCTACATATGATCATTAATATTTGTGTGAAGTTTCATTGGAATCGGCCCATCGGTTTAGGAGGAGTTGTCCGGACAAAATGTGTCTACGGACGGACGAACAGACAACCTGATTCCAGTATACCCCCCTAACTTCGTTGCGGGGGTATAATAACATTTTCAGGAGGAGCTAACTCACCATAAATCCAGGCGATGGCAATACATTCAGCGAGACAGAGGAGCATGAGGGAAAACGTGGCACAATACCAGTCCATGATCTGTAGAATGTACACACCTCCCTACAAAATAAATACAAATATGTGGATGTCAGACAGACAGACATATGGATGGACAACTTCCGCCTGTCCCTGGTTTGCATCTTCATGCACTGTAATCTGGCATAAAATAAAATTGCTCAATTTTTTTCAATAGCCTGAGCACAATTTATGGAAGCAAAAGTTTAATTTGAGAATAGGTATAAAATCTTCTTCTATAGATCTACAAATCTAAGACCTTTGGGAAGATTTTTTATTTTAATATATGGTAAAAAAGTCTGAAATAAACCTTTTTATAATGTTTTCTAATTTTCTAAATTCTTAAAGTTATTATTATCACAAACATTCATGGAAAAGTCTGAAATATTTTCAGTTGAAAATTCTTTGTCAGCGATTTATTTCTCACCTGCATCACACATGGGACACCAAGCAGAAACTCAATGAAACACATGACGGCTGTGAATAACACCTTCCTGTTGGCAAGAAGATCCGGGAATTCGTCCACAAATGCACTCGTCATAGTTTCAAACATCCCAAACTAAAAAACAGAGGATAGTGTTAATCTGGGCCAACACACATTTGAACCAACGACAGAAGAGTTGAACCTTGAAGTGATGTAGCATCAGCTATAAAAAGTTTATATTATTACCTTCAAACATTATTGTCATTCCAGTATGTCAAAGATTTCACAAAAGGAAGAGAAAATGTACCCCCTTATTCCAAATTTATCCCTTACTTTATATAAGATCCCTTTATCAACCAATTCTTTTTTAATTGAATTTGAAATTCATTTATTTGCTAAAAATATATTTGAATAACATTTTTACAAATGAGTATTTTTGCAATTTTTAGATTTTCCCCATAATTCATATTTTCGAGATAAAGTATAATTGACTATGTTTTGAAATCACTCAGTTTTTTCTCTTCCAATTTGAAAAAAATGTAAAACTTTTCAAGCAATGGTCAACATGAATCAAACTAATATCTAGCAGTATATGAAGGTTTATAAATAAAATTAATTGGAAGTAACGAAAATAGCATCTTTATGTGGTGTTGAGGATGTTAATACATGATTAAAATAATGATAATAATAATCTAATTAATTTACTTCAGAGAAATGTTGATACCCGGTAATTTTCACAATTTCTCCAAATAACAGCTTTTTTTCATCACAATTTCAATTTCATTTTTTTTCTTTAAAGAATAAAATTGGGCAATTTTCAAAATGAAATGAGAGTACTTCAATTTTCTCATATTGAAAAAGCTGAACTCTTATTGATTATAAGCAATATAAAAAATACCCAAAATGTTATCAGCAATTATCACCAAAGACCAAATATGGATCATTTAGTCCAGGAAAGTTGATAATACAGATGCATAGAAAAATCACCCGAGGCCTGTATAATTAGGATTCTGAAAAGCCACTGGGAAGTGAGCATCAGTTCTCTTCATTGTCTCAAATGAATTGAAATATGCTTACACTTCCTGGTGAAAGTAAAATATAAAATATTACTGATCACAGGTAAGGTCCATGTTCCTTTTACAGCTTCTACATTGAATTTTAGAGGATAAAATGAATTCTATGAAACCTTGTCGAATGGACAAAATCTATAGCACTGGGGGACATCTATACGACAAGGTTCAGAGGGTTCCATGACCTCTAAAACAGGCAACTGTTTTTATTTACAGATATTTACAGAATTATGATATGAAGTTTTATAGATTTTGGAAAATAAAACAACACAGGAATCTTTAATAAAAACTTCCTTCAAATTATTGTACGTCTCAATCATTAGAAAAAAAATGTCATAGTTTGACAGCATTATACATTGAATGCGTATAATTACAAAATTATCATATTTAATTGTTCAATTCTAAATGCCAGGAAAATTTCTTAGAAATTTTATATGAAAATTATTCATCCAAGAACTTTGCACATAAGACATTCACTCCCAGTTTTGCTGGACCAGTCAAATGTGTTCTCAAGGGATGAATGAAAAAGCTGATTACACTAAAATTATCATTGGATCAATGAAAAGACGTACAAAGCATGAAGTGTAGGCTGAGAAATCACATATCGCATGTTTTAGAACATGGGCCTTTTACAATTGTGAATCAGTGTAGATTTCTTCTAAAAAAAATACATTCTGGCCAAATAAATATCTCACTTTTGTTAAAAAGTTGATAATAATAAATATTTTGGATTAACTAATGTATCCAAGGTAGGAACAATTTGAATTTTCTCTTAAGTTGGGGATCAATTTATTTGGCCAGACTTCCAAAGCCTCCCTATAGTGGTGAATATTGATCATATGCATTTGTAGATAATATCCTGACAAACAAATGTGCTTTGATCATAGTTATAGCTACTCAAATTATAACAGAATTATTATAAACTAATTCATAAACATTTTTAGATAAAATTTCAATTTTTCCTCCACTCTTCATTTTTTTTTTTTTTTAAATCCCAAATGTTTGAAATTTATTTTTATGGAAGTTGAAATGACCATAACTGCCACTGTACTTTTTTTTCTCTCGCAATTTTTGCAATTTTAAATTTGTCAAAAAAAAAAAAAAATGCTGTTAGGCGTTAGCACATATATATATACAAAGATACATCAAATCTTCAAAAAAAATCTTAAATTACACATTTCTTTGTGTCAGTCCATATTTGTTCCGAGTGATAAATTAAGTTATTCATCACAGAAAAAATGTTCTGGTAGTATTGAATGCTGTCCTTGGAGAAATTTGAAAATGAAAACCATTGCTTGAAAATGTGACATAATAGAAGGTACCTCTTATATATTTGAAATGAGTGTTTGGATACGAATATGATATTTTATTTATCATACGGTACACAGCAAACCAAGACAGTCGGTTGGATGGAGTGACTTAGTGTGGGTCTTGACGAGATTAGTCTTCAGGTATTCGGTCAGCATCCGAAGCTGGTAAGGTAAGATACAAAATGGGAGAGGTTACCACAAAACTCGTCATAAGGGTAAATCCAGACACAAAATTCCTCATAATATTTACTTTAATTACCAGTTTAACGGCTATAATTCTTATCATATTGAAATTTATCAGAATCGATATATGAAAAATTGTGTATTAAATATAATTTAAATTATTCTAAAACAATTTAAAAACTTTTAATGCAGAAACATTCGCACCCTAGGTTGTAGCTTGAAGCTTGGGCATCCTCTTATTTACAAGGTATTAAAATGACCCTCACTTTCGCATTTAATTTTTTTTGACACATTACTTTATCAATCAGAGTTGCTCT